>NW_006160052.1:5851133-5859243 GCF_000334495.1 Tupaia belangeri chinensis | reverse complement strand
GAAAAATTCAGGGAAGAGGCTCGTCCCTCAGCCCTTAGACTAGGAAGATACTATGTTTAGGAAGCGAAGGGGCTGGGAAGTGGCTAGCCAAGGCAAAGGAGAGGGAGCGAGCAGGCTTCGGACCCCAGAGCTGTTAGGGCCATGGTCACTTGGCAGTCAGTCGAGAACTCGGGGATGCCGTGAGGGCCGGGGTTCAGTCCTAACGGCCTAGGAAGGGCATTGTTTTCATTCCAGCTTCTCCTGATCATATAATCCTAGAAATTTCAAAAGCAGAAACAGAATCTGTGATGTAGCATTCCGTTTTCCAAAGCAGCCTCGTTAGCAATGAGCTGAAAGTGTGACCCTCCAATGGTAAAAGGCCCTTCGGGTTAATGTTTAATGTGATTACCTGTAGGGAAGGAGGTGCTGCCCTGCTTTCTCATCCTGAAGCATCTCACATATTTGCTTTTATTATTTCTCCCAGTACTCCTGTAACTAGGTAAGGGTCAAGAATGACGATACGCAGGGGACCAGATACGCAGGGGACCAGCAGATGGCGGAACGGTTACGTTACTGGACTCCTGCGCAGGCAAGTGCAATTTGAGTCTCAGACCCGGCAGCTTAAAACTCACACCAAGCGTGTGTGCATGTGTGCCCAAAATCCCGAGAGGAGAATTAGAGAGGGAAGGAGCTGTGATGAGGCCCTCCCCCGTGGGGAGTGATTTCTCACTTCTGATCTTTCTCTCTGTCTCTCTGGCTAGCGCATGCACCCAATAGCAAAAATCCCTCAAATAATATACCTGAACACCACCTCGCCACAAAAAAAGAGATTAACTATTAATCGCAATTTCTCAGGTAAGAGAGATTTCATTATTGTTTTAAAATATGCTTTGCGGGGGAACCAGCAGTTAGCGTAATGGCTATGTCGCTGGATTCCCATGTCGACCGCGGTTCGTGTCCCAGACTGGGTGGCTTAGAACTCACACCAGGCGCGTGTGTGTGTGTGCCCAAGATCCCGAGAGGAGAATGGAGGAGAAGGGATTGCGGCGTGACCATCCCCCCCAGGGGGTGATTTCTCGCTTTCTGTCTCTATGTCTCTCTCTGTCTGGTGAGCGCACGCGCCCTATAGTGAAAACTTCTCAAAAAAAAAGAAAAAAAAAGCTTTGCAGGACCAGTAGGTGGTGTGGTGGTTAAGGTGCTGGACTCCCACATGGCCGACCGTGGTTTGAGTCCTGGACCTGGCAGCTTGGAAAAATCGCACCAGGCGCGTGTGCGTGCATGTCCAAAATGGCAGAGAAGAATGGAGAAGGGATTGTGACATGGTCATCTACCCTGGTGGGGATGATTTGTCACTTTCCCTCTTTCTGTCTCTGGTAAGTGCACACCTCCTACAGCAAAGAAAACATAAAAGAAAAGAAAAGCTTTGCTCTCTCCTCCAGATGGCTTCTTTGCAGAGGGGAGGTTGAGAAGCTCAGAGAAATGTCCTAGAGTTTCTCAAGAGAGTTTTCTCTTCTTGCTCTGTGGGTTCCGCTGGCTAAGTCCTGACAGTAAATCCTGACTCTCTCTGAAGACAAGGATTAGAGCTGACCTAAGGCAAAATGATGAAATAATCAAAGTTTCCCCCCTCCCCTCCCACTTCTACACAGTCACCCGAAATCTCCCGGGCCCTGAGCTTCTGTTCATCCCCCATCAAGGGTTTAGCTCTACATACTTTACCCTCTGTCTTTTTTTTTCTTTTAATTCATATTCTTCCCTTTACCCTTTCTGAATAAAGTCTGTAAAGATGACATTAGGAGCCCAGATCAGTGGCCCAGCAGTAACTCAATACTCTGGAATGCTGGAGCCACATGGAAAATGGGGGTGCAGGTTCAGGCCTCCCCGGTCACGTGGGCACACACGTGCACGCCCGCAACCCTGGCTGGCTGCGGAGGGCTAGGAGCGGTCACGCTTCTCCTCCTCGCTTTCTTGTCTCTCCCCCATGAAAGAGAGAAACTCTTTAAAAAAAAAAAAAAAGACAAAATAATAATATTAATAATAATAAATGACAACTGGTTAAACTAATCAATTAATTAATGAGCTGTTTGGTTTGCTAAATCGATCTCTCTCCTTCCCACTGTCATCTTAGCTGGCCGGCCTTTGCCACCACTGCACTGAACTGGGTACAATGGCCTCCATTGTCTGAACTCTCAGAAGTGCTGACACCGTGGACTGCTTCCTTCCTGTAAACCTCCAACTCCATCTGATTTCCTCCAACCAGAGCACTCCGGCCAACCCTTTCCATCTCCTTCTCTGGCTACTATACTACTCTTCAGCGTGCCCTCCTGGGTCTCGTTTTATTCTTTCTCAAATGATGGCATTCGTACACAGCTGGCTTTGATCCTCTCCTCTCTCTCTACGTATTTATTTATTTCTTCCAGGAGTGAGAGAGGCCGACAGGGAGCGGTAGGGAGAGCGACAGCACTTCCCACAGGGTCCTGACACCGCCATCGCCCCTGCTCACGGGTGTGTGAGTGCCCCACATATTCAGAGATCTCTGAACGTTCCCGGAACATTCCCACGTGGTTCAGCTCGTAGAACATCGCGCTTTCCCATTGTGTCACCATCTGTCCCCCAAGTGCCTTGGCTGTGCTCGTGACTCCCGCGTCTACCCAGCCCATCTCTTTCTCCCACAGTTTAATCTTGTATTTCCAGCTGCTTCCAGGACATTCCCACTGGGATGTCTCACAGGCACTTGCAACTCAGCATGGTCAAAATGAAATGAATTCGGGACCAGCAGATGGTAGGACGATTACATCACTGGACTCCTACGTAGTTGACCATGGTTCGAGTCCTGGAACTGATGGCTTAAAAGTCACGCTGGGTACATGTGAATGCATGCCCAAAATCCCGAGAGGAGAAGGGGTTTTGGCATGGCCATCCTCCCCGGTGGTGGTGGTGGGGGGTGATTTCTCACTTTCTGTCTCTCTGTCTCTGTCTCTCCAGTGAGTGCAGAAGCCCTATAGCAAAAAATCTCTCTTAAAAAAATTAAATGAAGGGACCAGCAGTTAGCGTAATGGCTACGTCGCTGGACTCCCACATAGTTGACCACGGTTCGAGTCCCAAACCCGGTGGTTTAAACTCACTCCAGGTGCATGTGCATGCATGCCCAAGATCCCGAGAGGAGAATGGAGGAGAAGGGATTGCGGCATGGCCATCCCCCCTGGGGGGTGATTTCTCGCTTTCTGTCTCTCTGTCTCTCTTTGCCCTATAGCAAAAACCTCTCAAAAATAATAATAATTAAATGAATCCCCCAAACTTCTCCTTCCGCCTCCATGCTCCTACCTCAGTGAATCTGCCATAAATCCAATTGCTCATTAGCAGACAATATCATTTAACCAAAAGACAGTGTTTGAACACCGCTGGCTGCCGCCGCGCCTGCTAGAACAGCTACATAAGGGGCAAGGCGTTTAATGAGTCCCCTTCCTTAGGTTGCTAATAACCTTGTGGGACAGATAACTACCCAGTCAGGGTCGTCAGACGCGTCATCAGGAAGGGACAAGGAGTCATGTTCTCACTCTCCTCTCCGCCCAGACTCAATCACTAAGCCCCATTGACTCTAACTCCTAAGCGTCCCTTTGGGTTGGCCTCTTCACTCAGTTCCTGTCACACTGGCACCTGAAATTGCTCCCTCACCAGTTTCCCCACGGCTACCCTTGCCCCAGGTTCTGTGTAGTACGCAATATCCACAGTGATCCTTTTTTTTTTTTTTTGAAATTATTTTATTTTATTTATTATTATTTGATTTGTCTAGAGAAATACAAAGATACAGAGAGAGGAAGAATGAGAAAGCAAGCTGCCAGGTCCAGAACTCAAACCATGGTCTACCATGTAGGAGTCCAGTGCCTTAACCAGCATGCCATCTGCCGGCCCCTCCAAAACAATGCTTTAAAAATAAAAATCTGCATGTCACCTTCCTGTTCAAAACAGCTCCTTGGTTTTCTGCTATCCTTGGGGTGGAGCCTACCTTTGCTGCGGCTTCCAGGATCGGCTCTGACCCGGCCCCTCCCTCTTGCATCTTTACCTCGTGTCCGGCCACTTTCCCCTCGCTCTCTCCACTCCCGCGGGACTCTGCTTTTAGGGCCTTAGCAAATTTCTTTCCCGCTGCCCAGAGCACTCTGTTGCCCTCACGTCTACTAAACTTTCACGTAGCTAATTACGATCTTCAAGCCTCCAGAAGATGTACCAGATTAGCTCTCCATATTAGACCCTCTCCAAGCCCCAAGTGGTTTCTGTTTTTGCAAAATTCGTCCGATTTGTACATGACACTCCATCAGGAGGACGGGGCAATGTCTCATTCCCTGCATCTCTTCATTCAGTACCTGGCCCAAGGGGTATATTAACAGGTATTTGTCCATGGAACTTGTTGCCTACATCATAAATAGGAGGTGTTTAGATGACTCTTATTTAAAGCTTGCTGTCTTTCAGGCAATAAATGTGCATTTATGTAAAGACTGAAAGCTGTATTCGCGGTGGTGATTTTTTTTCCTTAAAATTTTTGCAATGGGGCATGTGCCCTCACTGGAGAGAGACAGAGAGAGGGGAAGCGAACGGGGATGGTCACGCCACAATTACTTATCCTCTTGGGATTTGGGGGGCGCACACACACACACACACACACACACACACACACCTGGCATGATTTTGAAGCTGCAGGATCCAGGACTCGAACCATGGAGTCAGCCATATGGGATTTCAGCACTTTAACCACTGCACCACCTGCCCCCGCTCAATATTTTTGTTTGTTCGTTTGCTTTGTTTTGTTATTTGGTTACTTCTCAAAATATATGACAAGTCGTATGAATTTTAGAGCATGCAAATTTTCTAATAGTGAATTAACATGAACTGAGATTATTCCTAAATTCTCCATAAGAAAACAACCAGTACTGGTCTTTCTCTACCCTTCCAATTCTCCTTCTTCCCGCCTTCCTTCCCTTTCCTTTCTTTTATCTCCGCCCCCTCTCTTCCCTTCATGAAATATTCCAGTCCAAAAGCTGCAGGTTCAGGTTAGCGAGGTCGGCGTCTTCATGGTGGCAGTGGCTGGGCGCAGCGAGCGAGAGGTGTGCTTCCTAGAATGAGGTGTTGGAATCTGAACGGGTGCCGGGACCTCTGAGCAGGGAGCTGCCTGGCCCTGGGGGCTGCAGCCCAGATGGGGCAGAGAGCACCCGAGTGGGGGGAGCCTGGTGCAGGGGGTGAACCCCAAGTGCTGTCAGAAGGGCGCCCATTTGCTGAAGAACTGAGTGTCTCGGTAACCTCAGACTGTCTCCCCACAGAGCGACGGTTAAATGCCCTTTCTTCACTACCCTCCAGCAAGTGAATAAAATGGCTACCCCAGAAATTAGACAAATATAATTCTCATACCGTCTCAAAAGAGGCAAGAAGAACTTAACAGCAGCCTGAGTTTGCGGTTCTCCTGCCAGAGGTGCGTAACTCGAATCTCATCGTGGGGACGTCCTGGACAAACCCAAACTGAGAGGCATTCTGAAAAACAGGCAGCCTCGGGCCAGCTGGTGGTGGGCTGGTTAAGGTGGCCAGATCTCATATGGCATTTGTATGTGCGTGCCCAGAATCCCACGAAGAGAATGGAGAAGGAATTGCAGCGTGGCCTCCCCCCAGGGGGTGATTTCTCACTACCCCCCACAGAGTACACACACCTTATAGCAAATTCAACAAAGAAAAGGTAGCCTCTAATCTCCGAAAGTGTCAAGATTATGAAAATCAAGAGAAGACTGTCCTAGACATGCCAAGTGGACGCAAGGCATGACTTCGCATTTGATTCTTTTGCTAAAAAGGATATTATTGGGACAACTGAATAGGGCCTGGGGGTTAATGGCTACAATGTGATTGTGTAGGAGAATGTCTTCTTCTTTTTTATTTATTTAATGTGTTTGTTTTTTGTTTTTTTTGGTTTTTTTTTTGTATTGTGATACACTTGCCCTAGAAAGACAGAGAGGGACAGAGAGAAGGAAGCAAGAAATCGCCCCCGCCCTCGGGCACAGCTATGCCACAAATCCTTTTCCTCTCTGGACTTTGGACACGCACATGCATGCACCTGGTGTGATCTTCAAGCCATGGGACTCAAACCTTAGTCGTTCGTGTGAGAGTCTGGCACCGAGACCACCAGGCCACCCACAGGCCCCGGAGAATGCCGTCGGTATTTCGAGGTATGCACTAAGGGATGCACATGGGGAGTGGGTCCCCTATCAGCAGCGCACTATCCAATGGTTCAGGAAAAGAAAAGGTTCTTTATATCATACTTGCAACATCTTAGAGTTTGAAGTTATATGGAAACGACGGCGCCTAATTAATAAAGTTAAGACAGCGGTCCCGCGTCGTAGGGTCACAGAGGAAGCACATCGCAGGGTTACCGGAAGGGCCATTGCTGATAAGAAAGTGTCTCAGCTGCAGTGGCAAGGAGGGCGGGAGAGCTTATTCCTCGTCATACACTCACCTGTACTCTTTGATCTCCTCATGTGCGTGCAGTATTTTAATCAAAATACATGGAAAAAATTGAGAGTTGGGGCCAGCAAGTAGCATAGTGGTTAAGGCACTGGACATGGTTGACTGCAGTTCGAGTCCCAGATCCAGAGGCTTAAAACTCACACTGGGCGTGTTTGTGTGTGTGCCCCAAATCCCAAGAGGAGAATGAAGGAGAAGGGATTGCAGTGTGGCCATTCCCCCCGGGGGGTGTGTTTTTATTTTATCTCTGTCTCTCTGGTGAGTGCATATGCCCTATAGCAAAAATCTCTCTCTAAAAACAAAAAGTTTGAGAGTTAACGGGCACTTGGACCAGGCGAGAGAAGTCCCTGCCCTGCGTTCCGGGTTTCGGGCCCGCTGTCTCTTCCGACACAAGGAGATGCCCACAGAGTCAAGAGGCTGTGCCCACCGTGGGCCTTTGGTCACGCTCTTCTAGACTAGGGATTTAGAGTCCCAGAGTGTCTTGTTCAAATGTCCCCAAACCCAATGCCAGAGTCTGCATAGACCTCTTCCCAGGGTGTCACCTCCCAGAAGTGCCCCATACCCCACAAGTACCCCTTGCTAGACCTAAGGGCGTGGTCGTGTGAAGAGTGTATGACTGGAGGGAACCAGCAGTTAGCGTAATGGCTATGTCGCTGGACTCCCACGTAGTCGACCGCGGTTCGTGTCCCGGACCCGGTGGCTTAAAAAACTCATGCCGGGCGCGTGTGCGTGCGTGCCCAAGATCCCGAGAGGAGAATGGAGGAGAAGGGATTGCGGCGTGACCATCCCCCCTGGGGGGTGATTTCTCGCTTTCTGTCTCTATGTCTCTCTCTCTGTCTGTCTGGCGAGCACACGCGCCCTACAGTGAAAATCTCTCCAAAAAAAAAAAAAGAGTGTATGACTGGAACTTAGAACATGTGAGCTGCAGAGTTCCCACGAATGACATGAGCCCCCCACGCATACACACATACACATGCACGCACACACGGTGGGATAGGAAGAGGGGGCAGTGCCTGTAGCCAGGGGCAAGCTCTTCCCACACCACGTCTCTGGGCTAGAACTCTGAGGGTTGAGTTTGAGAATTCTAAATCCAATCTAGCCTTCAAGGTACAAAGTCATATGGGCCAAGGTAAAAGGAAAGAATACCCCTCCATCTTAGTTTATCAAACTGTTCTTTAGCTTGACGTGAATTTTAAATATCCAAACTGGGGCTGGCAGTGGCGTGGTGGTTAAGGGTGCTGGACTCCCACATGGCCAACTGCGGTTCAAGTCCCAGACCTGGTGGCTTACTCCCTCTCTCTCTCTCTCTCTCTCTGGTCAAATTGAAATAAATAAATGAATGAATAAATAAATAAAGTTAAATAAAATAATTTCATAGTAAATAAACATCCAAGCCTGCATGTGTGCCTGCAGGTGTTCGCGGCCGTGCCCAGCAAATATTGGTCCAGTCTTGTGGAAAATCCTCCTGGTAAACTTGGTTTTCTACCTTATTATCCCAGGAAGAGAAATTAGGAAAAGTACAGTTTAAAAAGTGTGGGTTGAGGGCACCGGCACTTGGTGTGGTGGTTAAGGCACTGGACTCCCACAAGGTCAACCATAGTTTGAGTCCCAGACCTGGTGGCTTGCTTTCTCACTG
>NW_006160052.1:5844540-5851017 GCF_000334495.1 Tupaia belangeri chinensis | reverse complement strand
TTAAACTCATGCCGGGTGCATGTGTGTGTGTGCCCAAGATCCCGAAAGGAGAATGGAGGAGAAGGGATTGCGGCGTGGCCATCCGCCCTGGGGGGTGATCTCTTGCTTTCTGTCTCTCTGTCTCTGTCTTTCTGATGAGTGCAAGCACCCTATAGCAAAAGCCTCTCCAAAAAAGTAAATAAAGTTAAATCAAATAATAATTTTTTTTTAAAAAGCACAGCGGGTCATCCGTGCCTTTCGTCACAGTGTTCTAAGCTGCTTGTACACATTTCATCAGCCAAGTTGGCACAGGGTCAGCAGCTCTGGGAACAGCAGCATGTGCCAAGCTGTCAGTGCAGAGCGCCAAAGGTAGGTGACGAGGTGGTATGACCTGGTTACACAGTTTGACAGCCTTTAACCTCTTAGGAGGGAGTGTGGTGGCATGTCACCATCTCAGCTCTGTTCGGTTTGAACCCAACTGTTTTGTACATGACCCGCCACATGACTCACCTTGTTCTCCAGAAACTCAGACATCATGTTCAATGTACTCAAGTTTTATATTTTCAAACTGGCTGAAGATCATATTTTTTATGAGCAGTTTGAGTGTGAAACTGCTTTCTTTCTCTCCCTCTTTCCCAATCCCCTTTTTTCTCCTCTTCCTTTTTTTTTTTTTTTTTTTTGAGTGAGACTTTTGCTATAGGATACATGTGCTCGCTGGAGAGACAGAAACAGAATGTGAGAAATCACCCCAGTGGGATGCGATCCCTTCCCTCCATTCTCTCCTTGAGATTTTGGGCACACACACTCGCCCAGAGTGATTTTCAAGCCTCCCGACCTGGAACTCGAACCGCGGTCAGTCACGTGGAAGTTCAGCACCTTAGTCACTACGCCACCTGCTGGTCCCACCTTATTCCTTTTTGATGGGCTACACAGACATTTGTTCCCCCTAAAAGCACGTTATCAGGAATTCCTTTCGTCCTGGAAAGTAAACAAGCCGTTTACAGAAAGAAAGCAGACTGACCTGCAGGCTGGGGTCCAGGCCTTCTGCTGGTCACCTTCCTTTCTTTCTTTGTTTCCTCTCTCCCTACCTCCTTTCTTTCTTTATTCTTTTGCTTTATTTCCCCTTCCCTTCTCCTTTCCTTTCTTCCTTCTTTCTTCCTTTTCTTTCATTTGCCAGAAGGTTCATGCACTCGCCAGAGAGAGATGGGAAGAGACAGGGAGAAAGTATCCCGCCCCCACGGGCATGGACACACGGCAATCCCTTCTCCGTCTCTCCCTCCTTCCAGGACTTTGGACACACACACACGTGACTGGACACAACCCCATGGGCGGCCGTGTGGGATCCAGCTGCCTTCACCACCACGCAGCTGCCTTCACCACCACGCAGCTGCCATGGGCAGGCCCTCGTCATCCCGCCCCTCACAGGGTCCCACTGCATGCTCGTCAGCGAGTTCTGGGGCTCCTTCCTGCCTCGATTCTTAAACTCTGACCAGGAGGACTGACGCTCCTCCACCTGCCCCAAAGAAGTGGCTATCGGCATATGCCATCTGCAAAAACCGAGTAACGAAAGCAAAGTACAAAATGCCATGTGAAGATGTTTTATTCATGAGAAACGCTGGGGAAGCAGAGGACAGTGAAGAAAGACCCGCTGGTCACAGAGGGAGTTTTTTGCCAGTCACACCCACACCCTGGCACCAATCTCAGCCAGTTGTGTCCTCTCTGATTACAAAGAGCTGACACAGAATATTCTGGCTCTGCCACTTTCGCTCCATAGAAAAGGGACAGTTTTGGAGGCCAGACTCATGGGCGGCAAGACCGAAGGGCAGTCCCAAGGACAAAGGTCACCTCCAGTTCTGAGGTTAGAGAGTTCCAATTTTGTTTGCAAGTAGCCATGCTTTCATTTTTTAAAGTTTATTCATTGCTTTTTTGAAAGACTCAAAGAGAGAGAGAATCCTCGGCACAGTCCCACTCCGTGTAGCCACCCCTCCCCGCAGCCTTCCCGGCCAGCATCACGGGAGAACCGAACCCACGAGCTCCACGTTGACCCAGCATGCCCAAGCGGCGCTCTTTACTGCACCACCTCGCCCGCCCAGCCCGGCGTTCCATTGTCACCTGTGGTTGAAAGTCTGGCACAGCCAGTACCCATCTGCTGACACCTTAATCTGGGTTTAAGTCAACTGTGGTCACACAAATGACAAAAGAAAGATTTGTCTTAAAGATGTATTAGCTTTGGGAAGCACAAAAGGTAAGAAGGTCTGCCTTTTGCTGGCATTGAAAAAATCCTGACTGATACATTTTCCTTTTACTGAATCACTCCTTTAATTACCAGGCTGGGAAGCACAAGAGTACAGCTTTCTGGAGCCAAAGATGACTGACGGGTAAGCAAGCCCTTCGGTGCCACACCAAGAACAGGACTCGAAGGGGTCTGATGGCTGTTTCTCCCGACATGTGCATCTCACAAAACGGAAAGGAAGAGCCCCCCCAGGGCAGAGGGCAGCTCCCATGCAATCTTGCTCAAGCAGGCGGTCTGCCCACCGGCCAGCGCCAGCCTCTCACCACCCAGTCTCACAGCGACACCCAGCCGGGGAGACTCACCAGCCTCCTGACCCCTCAAGGAATAAATGTCACAAAGGGGTTTGCTTTCTCCATACAAGTCCAGTGCCAGAGGGAAGTGCTGTCCTCATCTTTTTTTTTTTCTTTTAAAAATGATTTACTTGAGCCAGCAGGTGGCATAGTGGCTACGGTGCTGGACTTCCAAGTGGTCTATTGCAGTTCGAGTCCCAGACCCGGCAGCTTGAAACTCATGTTGGGTGCGTGTGCAAGTGTGCCAAAATCCTGAGAGGAGAGTGAAAGAGAAGAGACTGTAACAAGGTCATCCCCTCAGGAGGTGATTTCTTGCTTTCTGTCTCTCTGATGAGTATAGGCACCCTATTACAAAAATCTCTCTCAAAAAATTACCTATATTATTTTATTTATCATTATTATTATTTTAATTTTCCACAGGGCACACACACCACTAGAGAGAAAGTGAGAAAGCAAGCCACCAGGTCAGGGATTCAAACTGGTAGTCAGCCCTGTGGGAATCCAGCACGTCAATCACCACAATGCTATTTTAATCTTGAGGTTTGGAAACACACAGAGAGTATATATTGATCCATATCATGACAGTAAACGAGTAAATTCCCACGTTTCTTCCTGATCCTTGTGGTAACAGAATCATTGCCAAAAGATCTTCTGAGAAATGTTAAAAGAAAATAGGGACCAGCAGGTGGCATGGTGATTGGGGGCGCTGGACTCCCACATGGCCGACCACGGTTTGAGTCCTGGACCTGGCAGCTTGTTTTCTCTCTCTCTGTCATTCTGTCCTTCTCTGGTAAAATTAAAATAAATAAATGAATACATAAAGTTAAATAAAATAATTCTTTATTAAAAAAAAAAAGAAAGAAAGAAAAACAGTTCTCCATGGCTCCTGAGAACTAGTGATTTCAGGGAAAAAAGAGAAATGATTTTTTTACTGATAATTCAGCCTCCAGCCCCCAAACTCAAGTGGTAGAGAGCCCCTCTAGCCTTCTCTCTGTCTCTGTCTCTCTCTGCCTCTGTCTCGGTTTTCTCACTTTTTTGTAATTTTTCCTTTTTAAAAAATTTTAAGGTAAAGTATTCACCTGGCTTTCAGCCTCTCCTTTATCTTGCTAATAATCCCATTAGCCCTGCCCGTCCAGGCGAGGCAAAGGGCAGGTCTTCAGAAGAAAACTCCTCCATGGCTCCTGAGAGCCAGTGACTTCACGCGGCACTTGTGCACCATGCATTTTTTTATTTTTTGCTTTTTTTTAAAAAAAATACATTTTTAAAAAAATTTCCTTCTTTTTCTGTTTCTTTGTTTTGTTTTGGTTTTCTTTTTTTTTTTTCCTCTCTCTCCATTTCCATTTTTTTTTTTTTTGTTTCATCACTCTGCTCCTCAATCTCCACTTGTGCACCATGCATTTTTTTATTTTTTGCTTTTTTTTAAAAAAAATACATTTTTAAAAAAATTTCCTTCTTTTTCTGTTTCTTTGTTTTGTTTTGGTTTTCTTTTTTTTTTTCCTCTCTCTCCATTTCCATTTCTTTTTCTTTTGTCTCATCACTCTGCTCCTCAATCTCCATTCTCTGTTTCTAGATGGATCTAAGGGAGCCATCGCCAAACATCCAAATACTATTAGGGTTAACATATTCCTCGATATCCACTGAATCTGCTGCACAAAGGGGTAAAAATGGAACAGCAGAGACTCTAGATCACCTCCTTCTGCACGCTCCTGACCGCTCTGATTGAACTTCAAGAATTAGGAGGAGGTGGGAACCAGCAGTTAGCGTAATGGCTATGTCACTGGACTCCCACGTAGTCGACCGGGGTTCACGTCCCAGACCCGGTGGCTTAAAACTCACGCTGGGCGCATGCTTGATGATAACAAGCATTATTAAGCCACTATGCAGTATATTCTGGATGGGAAATCACATCTTGTATGCTGTGATGATGCTTAGGGAATGAATGTAAATGAATTAATTTTTAAAAATGTTTCAGAAAGTAAAAACACATTTCCATTGTTAATGCAAATGCCTTCATGAAAAGAGTCTTCTTCCTGGAATCTCTCACCTTGGTACTAAAACTAGATGGAAACAGAATGCCCCTCCTGACGGAAATCGAAAGATTCTTACCGTGAACGCAAATACCTGCCCCTCTTCTTTAATAAAAGATCACTGTTGCCATTGCAGCTCCTTATAACGGCTCCCAGGTAAATCTGTGGGTTGGTTTTGATTCTAAACTCAGCTTCCTGGATCATGTCCGGGTGCCTAGTGTGACAAGGAAAAGCTAAGGGGTATCTTTGGTGTCCTCTTTCTCTGCCAGTTTTTAATCTGGGAAGCTTGCAGTTTGGTTTTTAACGTTTTTTTTTTAATTTTTTTTTTGAGAGGTTTTTGCTATAGGGTGCGTGCGCTCGCCAGAAAGACAGAGACAGAGAAACTGAAAGCAAGAAATCACCCCCCAGGGGGGATGGCCACGCCGCAATCCCTTCTCCTCCATTCTCCTCTTGGGATCCTGGGCACGCACGCACACACCCTCGGTGTGAGTTCAAGCCACCGAGTCCAGGACTCAAACCACAGTCGACTACATGGGAGTCCAGCAACATAGCCATTATGCCAACTGCTGGTCCCCCTTATAGCAAATTTTAAAAATAAATAATAAAATTAAAATAAATAATTCTTGAAAACATTACAATAATTATCCAGCAAATAGTAAATGAATTGTCTGTGCCCTGTTCCACTAATTCCCTAAATCAATTCCTATGTTTCCAGAAGTGCTCTAAAGTCAATTCTCTCCCTATAATTTTAGTTATAAATACCTCGAGGTCACTTAGTAAACCTTAAAAAGCATTTTTTAATTTTATGATTTCTTATTTACAATCAAACATCAACCTTAAAACAAATTTAAGACTTACTGTATGTGTTAAAAAGCTTAGAGCAGTTAGCATTTTATTATCTTTACCATTAGAAAGAGAAAGACTTAATGGGGCTGGCAAGTGGCATGTGGTTAAAGACGCTGGACTCCCACATAGCTGACCACGGTTCAAGTCTCGGACCTGGTGGCTTGCTTTTTCACTTCCTCTCTCTCTCTCTCTCTCTCTGTCTCTCTCTGATCAAATTGGAAAAGAATATTAATAAAGTTAAATAAAATAATTCTTTAAAAAAAAGGCAGGACTTTAAAAAAAGAAAGAAAAAGACTCATACGAGAGCATATAAATCAACCAACTTCCAAGTCTTGAGTTGCTTCCTACCTCATTTCCTCACTCCTACACTGGACAGATGTGCACTGTTTTTCATTCTGCTGATGAGACAGTAGTAATTTATCAATGCCAGCAAAAGTTTGAAATGAGAATGTAGCACTTATTAAAGAAGTTGGAAACAAGAATACTAGCACAAAGTCTCTTGAGTGGCCAAATTAATGTTACATAATGTGTTTTTTTTTTTTTTTTTAACCAAAGGAATAAGGTAGACAACTTTAAAAAGAGTTGTTGTTGCTGTTTAAAAGTCTTCCTGTTGCTTTGGCAGTCATAAATCGCCGTCCAACTTAGTAATTACTTCAGTTGTATGAAGGGTCAAGATTCTGGGAGAATGAGAGCCAACAAGAGTTTTAATCGTTCATTCAACAAACATGCACTGAAGCATGGCTGAATGAGCACACGCGGCGTCTGCAGTATTCCAGGCTCCTCAGGAGACATTCATTAGGATGAGAGGGTGACACCTTCTACTAATGAGTTTAGAATTTAGTAGAGGAGAGGGCTGGCAGATGATGTGGTGGTTAAAGGTGTTGGATTCCCACATGGCAAACTGCGGTTCGTGTCCCCGACCTGACAGCTTGCTTTCTCGCTTTCCCTTTCTCTCTCTCTCTCTCTCTCTCTCTCTGGTCAAATTAGCAAGTGGAATTAAGAAAGAAAGAAAGAGAGAGAGAGAGAGAGAGAGAGAGAGAGA
>NW_006160052.1:5843960-5844434 GCF_000334495.1 Tupaia belangeri chinensis | reverse complement strand
AGAAAGAAAGAAAGAAAGAAAGAAAGAAAGAAAGAAAGAAAGAAAGAAAGAAAGAAAGAAAGAAGGAAAGAAAGAAGGAAAGAATTTAGTAGAGGAGGTAGGTAGACATATGATGGGGTCTTCCAAAGGTTCATGGAAAGTGAGTACTATTTTAAAAAAAAAAAAAACTATGCACGTGTTTCAATATATTTTGGTACTAAAATGACTTCATTCTGTCTTCCCACTTTTCCACGAACTTTTTGCCATGCCCCTCATACAGAAACATCTACAATGGGAGACAATAATACAGCTCTAGGGAAAATGCCAAGAACTTTCCCGGAGCGACTAGGACTTGGGGAGCTGGCCGCATACAGGGTAAGATGAAAGGGAAGGATCTTCCAGGCAGAGGTAACTTCCTGGGTGAAAACATGGTGGAACTTCCTCCTCTGTGAGGTCTTCACCGACCTCCACCCCCTCCCCCCCCCCCCCCCGAGC
>NW_006160052.1:5839164-5843929 GCF_000334495.1 Tupaia belangeri chinensis | reverse complement strand
CCCATGGAGATAGACTGAGTGCAACTCCAGCCTTCCTGCTGGCTGTGACTTGCAGTCCTCTCGTTGTCACAGTTACTGTTGTAGCTGTTGTTGGCAAGTCTGTCTCTCCAGCACGTTACCAACGCCTTTAGGACAGGAACTCTGTCCTTCCATCTGCGATTTCCTCCCAGAAGTGTTCTGACAGAGGGAAGCCATTTAGGAGTTCTGGCGTAGGTAGCTTGAGGGAGAAGGGAAGTCTGTTACAGAACGCGTGATGCGACAAGTTCGGGGCATCGAAGATGCATAAAAGAGAGCAGGGATCTTGAGAAGCAAAGTGGCAAAGGTACTTAGAAAGTGGGTCCGAGAGTATCAAGTGGAGAAGAAATGGAGCGCTGGGAAGCCTCACACCCTGCTGGTGACGAGTGTGGACAGAAGTCTGGCTACTTTTCCTATTTCTCCAAAATCTTTTCAAAAGGGACTGGGAAAGTCATGTCACAAACACTAACAGACCATTTACTTTCTATTAACAGGATTCTTCCTACCTCCTGGCCCTGGCATAGTATCTCTGAGATGTATATTTCTACCGATTACAGTATATTCTTGTGTTTATCTCTTCCCAAGACACAGAACTTCCCCTTCCTTGAGATGTAAATTAAGCCTTCCTTTAACTAAGACATGGATCTTCCCTTCCAATCACCAGCCTAAGAATTGTGGAACCCACCAATAACCTATAAGCCCCCCCCCCACTTCTACATGTCCCGCCTTTTTGGGCCAGACCAATGGAAAATCTCTTCACTAAATGTTGTCTGTCAATCTCAGAAACAAATAAAAGGAACTCCTGTACATGATCACCCTGAGAAAGGCATGTATGCCTCTTCTCCGGGCCTAGGTCACTCACATTTGGCTTGGAAATAAACCGCATTAATTATTAATTTTACAGTTGGTTATATATTTTTTGGCAACACAAGTTAGTACCATGGTTTCAGAGGACAATTTGCCAATCTCTAATAAACTTAAAGATGCTTGTAACCTGGGGCCCAGAAATTGCAATTCTGGAGAAACTCTCGCACATGTATACAAAGGAGACAGAGACAGACTACCCACAGCAAAAAGCTGGGAATAGTGTCAGCCTCCAAAACAGGAGCATGGATGAGTAACTATAGATGCGTGCACCAGTGTGGAGGAATATTATAAATATAGTGTTGGGTGCAGAAAAAAACATTTTTAAAGGTTAAAATACTATAAAATTGGGGCTGGCAGATGGTGTGGTGGGGAAGGTACTGGACTCCCACGTGATCAACCATGGTTCGAATCCCAGACCTGGCGACTTATGTTCTTACTTTTCCTCTCTCTCCCTTTCTGTCGCTCTCTGGAGAGCACACAGGCTCTACAGCATATTGTTTGAAAAGAATATTTTACTTAACTTTATTTACTTATTTATTTTTAAGTTTGACCAGAGAGGAATAGAGCAAGAGAGAGAAAGTGAGAAACCAAGCTAGCAGGTCTGGGACTCAAACCATGGTCAGCCATCTGGGAGTCCAACGCCCTTAACTGCCACGCCACCTGCTGACCCTGCTCTACAGCATATTAAAATAAGAAGAAGAAGAAGAAATAAAATAAAATAAAATTTTAAATTCTTTGGAAAAAATCCTGTAAGGGCCAGCAGATGATGTAGTGGTTACGTTGCTGGACTCTCACATGGTCAACTGCGGTTCAAGTTCCAGACCTGGTGCTCAAAAAGCATATCTGGTGCATGTCTGTGCGTGCCCAAGATCCTGGGAGGAGAAGGAATTGCAATGTGGCCACCCGCCCAGGGGGTGATTTCTCATTTTTCTTTTCTCTCTCTCTCTCTCTGTCTCCCCCCTGTAAGCACATGTGCCCTAAGGCAAAAGCTTCTAAAAAAAAAAAAAGTTGGATCCACGTTTTTGCAGGGCTGCAGTGCCATGCCAGGGAGTTTAGCTATTATCTGGTAGTTAACACAGAACGAGGTAAGAGATACTATCATAGACACGCTTCACGTCAGCTTAGAAGGGCGCCATGGAAGATACGGATGGAAGCCACAAAGGCGTTAGTAGTGGATCACTGGATTTCAGCTGAATTCCTTTACTCCCCACTACTTATCTGACCTACTCTCTTCCTTTAGCCACTGCTTTTGTGTCTTTTAATGCCAGAGAGGGGATTGAGAGAGAAAGAGACCACACTGGTCCTGTAGCTTAGGGTTAAAGGAGCCAGATCCTGCATAGGGGACTATGGAGTGAGTCACAGCCCTGAAGGTTTCAAAAACACTGTGCAGGGGGCCAGCAGGTGGCATGGTGGTTGAGGCGCTGGATTCCCACATGACCAGCCACAGTTCAAGTCCTAGATCCGGCAGTTTGAAAATCATGCCAGGCACATGTGTGTGCATGCCCAGAATCCCAAGAGGAGAAGAGAAGAGAAGGAACTGTGGTGTGGCCACCCGCCCACCCCCGGGAGGTGGTTTCTCAGTTCCCTCTCTGTGGTAAGCACATGGGCTCTATGGTAAAAACCTCACAAAAAAAAAAAAAAAAAAAAAGAAAAAAAACTGTGTGTGTGTTTCCTAAATCCTGATAGGATGGAGAAAGGGAGAACGCATTGCGGTATGAATTCATCCCATTGCGGGGGTGGGAGGTGTCCTTTTCTCTCCATCTCTTTCTGTTACCCGCCTCTCCCTCTCTGTGGAGCACTCCCTGGCAAGAAAAAAAGAAAGATAGGAAAGGAATGGAAGAAGGAAGAAAGAACCCCTGGCTGGGGCCTGGTCAGGTCACAGGCCCCTTCCCGCCATTTATCAGGGACGCTGGGCATGCGCACTCATGCTCAGGGTGTTTCAAATCTCCAGGGCCAGGATTCAAGCTGTGGTCAGCCATGTGGGATCCAGGCTCCCTCCACATAGCACTTCCACTTACAGGGCCTGTTAATCCTCATTTAAATAATCAATAGCCTGCTGGCTTCTTTTGCAGAAAGCTCAGGTTCCTCTCAAAAGTCCAAGTCTTTTTTAAATTCAAATGAGGGACCAGCAGGTGGTGTGGTGGTTAAGGGCGCTGGATTCCCACATGCCTGGCAAATTGTTTTCTCACTTTCTCTCTCTCTCTCTCTCTGTCTCTGTCTCTCGCTGTCTTTCTGGTGAGCACATGCACCCTATAGCAAAAATCTCTCCAAAAAAAAGAAAAAAATTCAAACGAGTCTAGATTCTTACGTCATCTCTCCGTAGCCTTTCCTGTTTCATCTGCTCTAGTAAAATCCCTCTGCACTCAATTCGTCCAGTTTTTCTTGTCCTGCCCCTGGCCGTTCGTTTTGTTATCCCTTACTTTGGACTATCTCATTTCCAGCCTTTAACTTTTTCTAAACTTCCTTCATGAAATCTTCTTTGATTAAATCACAAAATTTGCACCAGTCCAAGGCTGGGTGGTGAAGGAGCTGGAACCCACGTGGCTGATGGTTCAAGTTCCAGACCACGTGGCTTGGACACACACCAGGCTGTGTGCATGTGTGCCCAGATCCTGACCGGAGAGAGAAATGGAGGAGAAGGGATTGAAGCAGGACCTCCCATGGAGGAGGTGCTTCCTTCCCCTCCCTCTGGGTCTCTCTGGCAAGTGCACACAACCTCAGGCGATTTTTGTTTTTAAGAAAAATTTTCTTTGTTGTTGTTTTGGTTTGCTATAGGGTACATACACTGGCCAGAGAGACAGAAAGGGAGAAATCACACCTCTCCCTACGGGGGGATTGACCACGCTGCAATCCCTTCTCGATTCTTCTCTTGGGATCTTGGTAACGCACACACACGTGCCTAGAGTGAGTTTCAAGCTACTGGATCTAAGACTCCAACCGCGATCAGCTGTGTAGGAGTCCAGCGATGTAACCATTATGCCATCTGCTGGCCCCAACCTCAGGCAAATTTTAAAAAGAAATCAAAACTTTCTGTAAAGAATGTTTTAAGATGAGGCCAGCAGATGGTGTAGTGATTAGGGTGCTGACTCCCAAGTGGTCAACCACGGTTTGAGCCCCAGACCCAGCAGCTTGAAATTCCCTCCATGTGAGTGCATGCCCCAAATCCTGAGAGGAGGATGGAGGAGAAGGGATTGTGGCGTGGCCATCCCCTGGGGGTGATTTCTCGCTTTCTGTCTCTGTCTCTCTGGTGAGTGCACAAGTCCTATAGCAAAAAATCTCTAAGGAAAAAAAAATCTTCAAGGTAAGGGACCAGCAGGTGGCATGATGGTTAAGACCCTGGTTCCCACATGGCTGATTATGTGACTTGAGTCCCAGATCCAGAGGCTTGGAAAACACCCCAGGCTTATGTGTGTGCATGCCCAAAATCCTGACAGGAAAATGGAGGAGAAGCGATTGTGGTGGTTGCTCACTTTTTCTCTCTCTGGCAAGCACACGTGGTCTATTGCAAAAACTGAAAAGAAAAGAAACCGAGCCAGGAGTGGTGTGTTATCTATAAGAAAAGGATAGGGCAAGTCAACACCTAAGTTCAAAATCTCTCCAGGCACAAGCAGCCAGTGAGACAGGTCGTTTGTAGAATTATGTACCTGGTACGGTGAGAATGCAAAATAAAAAGAAGACACCATTCTGCTTTCAAGCTAAAGATAAAGGAAGGAGAAAGCTTGTGGAAAATACGTGGGATTAAGAATATACAGTTTTGGGACCAGCAGATGGTGAAACGGTTACGTCCCTGAACTCCCATGTAGTCGACTACGGCTCGCATTCCAGACCCAACAGCTTAAACTCACGCCAGCCCCATGTGCGTTAGTGCCCAAAATCACAAGGG
>NW_006160052.1:5827943-5837728 GCF_000334495.1 Tupaia belangeri chinensis | reverse complement strand
GAGAGAGAAATGGAGGAGAAGGGATTGAAGCAGGACCTCCCATGGAGGAGGTGCTTCCTTCCCCTCCCTCTGGGTCTCTCTGGCAAGTGCACACAACCTCAGGCGATTTTTGTTTTTAAGAAAAATTTTCTTTGTTGTTGTTTTGGTTTGCTATAGGGTACATACACTGGCCAGAGAGACAGAAAGGGAGAAATCACACCTCTCCCTACGGGGGGATTGACCACGCTGCAATCCCTTCTCGATTCTTCTCTTGGGATCTTGGTAACGCACACACACGTGCCTAGAGTGAGTTTCAAGCTACTGGATCTAAGACTCCAACCGCGATCAGCTGTGTAGGAGTCCAGCGATGTAACCATTATGCCATCTGCTGGCCCCAACCTCAGGCAAATTTTAAAAAGAAATCAAAACTTTCTGTAAAGAATGTTTTAAGATGAGGCCAGCAGATGGTGTAGTGATTAGGGTGCTGACTCCCAAGTGGTCAACCACGGTTTGAGCCCCAGACCCAGCAGCTTGAAATTCCCTCCATGTGAGTGCATGCCCCAAATCCTGAGAGGAGGATGGAGGAGAAGGGATTGTGGCGTGGCCATCCCCTGGGGGTGATTTCTCGCTTTCTGTCTCTGTCTCTCTGGTGAGTGCACAAGTCCTATAGCAAAAAATCTCTAAGGAAAAAAAAATCTTCAAGGTAAGGGACCAGCAGGTGGCATGATGGTTAAGACCCTGGTTCCCACATGGCTGATTATGTGACTTGAGTCCCAGATCCAGAGGCTTTGCAAAAACCCCAGGCTTATGTGTGTGCATGCCCAAAATCCTGACAGGAAAATGGAGGAGAAGCGATTGTGGTGGTTGCTCACTTTTTCTCTCTCTGGCAAGCACACGTGGTCTATTGCAAAAACTGAAAAGAAAAGAAACCGAGCCAGGAGTGGTGTGTTATCTATAAGAAAAGGATAGGGCAAGTCAACACCTAAGTTCAAAATCTCTCCAGGCACAAGCAGCCAGTGAGACAGGTCGTTTGTAGAATTATGTACCTGGTACGGTGAGAATGCAAAATAAAAAGAAGACACCATTCTGCTTTCAAGCTAAAGATAAAGGAAGGAGAAAGCTTGTGGAAAATACGTGGGATTAAGAATATACAGTTTTGGGACCAGCAGATGGTGAAACGGTTACGTCCCTGAACTCCCATGTAGTCGACTACGGCTCGCATTCCAGACCCAACAGCTTAAACTCACGCCAGCCACATGTGCGTTAGTGCCCAAAATCACAAGGGGAATGTGGAGGAGAAGTGATTGTGGTGTGGCCATCCCCCTGCGGAGCGATTTCTGGCTTTGTATCTCTGTCTCTTCAGTAAGCGCATGCACCCTATAGCAAAACTCTTAAAATAAATAAATAAACAAATAAATAAATAAATAAAATACACATATATATATAGGGACCAGTAGTTGGCGTAATGGCTATGTCGCTGGACTCCCACGTAGTCGATCCTGGTTCGAATCCCGGACCTGGTGGCTTAAACTCATGCCAGGCACATGTATGTGTGTGCGTGCCCAAGATCCCAAGAGGAGAATGGAGGACAAGGGATTGCAGTGTGGCCCTCCCTCCTGGGGGGTGATTTCTCTCTTTCTATCTCTCTGGCTCTCCAGCAAATGCATGCCCGATAGGAAAAATCTCTTTCCAAAAAAAAAAAAAGAACATACAGTGTCGGGGCCAGTAGGTGATGCAGTGGTTGAGAAGCTAGACTCTCAATTGGCCGACCAGGGCTCGATTCCCAGACCTGACATCTTGAAACTCATTTTGGGCATGTGTACGTGCATGCCTGAAATCCCAAGAGGAAAATGGAGAAAGGATTGCAGTGAGATCACTCCCTATGATTGATTTCTCGCTGTCTCTCGTGAGTGCGCGTGCCCTATAGCAAGAATCTCTCTCAAAAAAAGAAGAAGAAAGAAAGAATATACAGTTTGGGGGTGCCAGCAGGTGGTGTGGTGGTTAAGGTGCTGGATTCCCACATGATTGATTGTGGTTCAAGTGCTGGACCTGGTGGCTTAAAAATCTCAAAAAGCAAATAGAAAAATAAATGCATATATATTAAAAAAAAAGGGGGGGGTGGCCAGTAGATGGTGTGGTGGTTAAGGGCGCTGGACTCCCACATGGCCGACCGCGGGCAACCTTGGTTCAAGTCCTAGACCTGGCAGCTTGCTTTCTCACTTTCTCTCTCTCTCTCTCTCTCGCTCTGCCCCTCTCTGGTCAAAATTAAAAATATAAACAAATAAATAAAGTTAAATAAAATCATTCTTTTTTTTTTTTATAAAAAAGGGAATATACAGCTTTTAAGTTTACTTAGTTTATTCGGGAGACAGGGAGAGAAGGGGAGGGAAGTGCCCTCTGCTGGGTTTTGCAGCACTGCAATCCCCTTCCCGGTCCTCCCACTCATCAGCCCCGGGGCACCAGGGCACAGGTGTGTCTGAGTCAGCTGAGGCTTCTGAACCTGCACACAGCCACCGGGCTTCTGGCCTGCAGTTCGGTTTATGACCCACCGCGCCGCCAGGCCAAGCCGGCAGGTACACATTTACAGCTGCAGCTCCTTGGAGGCTTCGCTCAGTTTTATTTCCTCAATGATACAAACCTCGATTATCCTATTAAATCCTGCTGCCTACTCCCTGCCCCTGTTCTTGATTCCCCACTTCCTGTTGCGCTTTTCTTTTCTCACGGTACTTTTCCACGATACCTTTCTCATGTCGATGATATATTTAGGTTTAATTTCATTTCTCCCCCCTTACTACACACACACACACCAATATAAACCCCACAACTGCAAGGACGCTCTGTTTTGTTCACTGATGTATCCCAAATGTTATTTGTTTTGTTTTGTTTGCTATAGGGTGCATGCCCTTGCCGGAGAGACAGAAAGCGATAAATCACCCCCCAGGAGGATGGCCTCGCCACAATCCCTTCTCCATTCTCCTCTGGGGATCTTGGGAATGCACAAACATGCGCCCGGCATGGGTTTAAGTCACCGGGTCCAGGACTCAAACCGTGATGGACTACATGGGAGTCCAGTGACATAGCCATTATGCCAACTGCTGGTCCTGAAGGGTGTGAATTTTAAGCGGGGGGGGGGGCGGGGTCCAGGCCTCCAACCGCTGTCAACTATGTGGGAGTCCAGCAACGTAATCATTATGCCACCTGCGGTACTTAACGTATATAAGGTACCCAATAAACATGTAAATAGGTTCGGAGAAATAACGAGAGGGTTTCAGAATAAAGAAGACATTTTGAACACACACGTTTGCTCCCTCCCAAACCCTAATAAAGTAATGATAAAAGAGGTTTATTTTTCTACTTTAGAGAGATTTTTGCTATAGGGCACGTGCGCTTGCCAGAGAGACAGAGAGGACAGAGAGACAGAAAGAGAGCAATCACTCTCTGGGGGAGATGGTCACACCACAATCCCTTCTCCATTCTCCTCGCAAGATCCTGGACATGCACATACATGCACCTGGCAAGAGTTTCAGATCTCCGAGTCCTGGATTCAAACTGGGGTCAACTCCATGCGAGGTCAACGCCGTAACCGTTACCTCATCCACTGACTCCAGTAAAAGGGTTTTTAAAGAGACATAATCCTGGCATGGTAGTTAAGTGTCTGGATTCCTTCACAGCCAACCAAGAAGCAAGTCCCAGACCTGGTGACTTGAAAATCATGCCAGGCACCTGTGCGTGTGTGCCCAAAATCCCAGGAGGAGAATGGAGAAGGAATTACAGTTTAACCATGCCCCTGGGAGGTGATTCCTCACTTTCTCTCTCTCTCTCTCTCTGAGTACACAGTCCCAATGACAAAAAGCTAAAATAATAATAATCCCACAGAGACAAAAAGAATGGGAGAAGAGCCCATGAT
Source organism: Tupaia belangeri chinensis (assembly GCF_000334495.1). NCBI lineage: Eukaryota > Metazoa > Chordata > Mammalia > Scandentia > Tupaiidae > Tupaia > Tupaia belangeri. The sequence continues at coordinate 5,833,842 of NW_006160052.1, read as the reverse complement.
AAGACTTTGGAAGCTGGAAAACAGAAGGATGAGTAATAGTTCTCAGGAGACTCTGGAAAGCTAAAGCTATAGCAGGCAGTGGGGACAGCCAAGAATCCATGTGGCTTATACCACAGAATCCACAGAAGGTCAAGACTCGGTGGCACGAGCCATCTCTGCAGCAGGGAAGGTGGCGTCTATGGCTACAAACAGGCTAGTTCTGTTGAAGAAATGGCCAGGAAATCCCAGGCAGAGGATTGGAGGTTGAGTCACTGGAAGGGGTAAAATCAAGGATCTCTTCCTTCACGAACACCAGGCTCAGTTTAGAGCAGGAACTTCAAAAAGTTCATGAAAATATGGAATTGGGGACCAGCAGTTAAGGTAATGGCTATGTCGCTGGACTCCCACGTAGTCGACCGCAGTTCGCATTCCGGACCCGGTGTCTTAAAACTCCTGCCGGGCACGTGTGCGTGCATGCCCAAGATCCTGAGAGGAGAATGGAGGAGAAGGGATTGCGGTGTGGCCACCCCCCCTGGGGGGGGATTTCTCGCTTTCTGTCTCTCTGTCTCTCTCTGTCTGGCGAGTGCACGCGCCCTATGGCAAAAAGAAAAGAAAAGAAAAGAAAAAACTCTCCAAAAAAAAAAAGAAATTAAAGTATGAATTTCTTGGGGCCAGCGTATGGCATAATGGTTATGCCACTGGACTCCCACAGGGCCAACCATGGTTTGAGTCCCAGACCCAGTGGCTCGCAAATCACCCTGGGTGTGTGTGTGAGTGCCCAAGATCCTGCGAGGAGAAGAGGAGAAGGAATTGCGGTGTGGCCATTCTCCCAAGGGGGTGATTTCTCGCTTTCTGTCTCTATGTCTCTCTTATCTCTTGAGCAAGCACACACACCATGTAGCAAAAATCTCTATATTAAAAAAAAAAAAAATTGGGACCAGCAGATGGTGTCATAGTTACGTTGCTGGACTCCCATGTAGTCAATCGTGGTCCATGTCCAGGACCTGGCAGCTTAAAAACTCACGTGTGCGTGAGCGTGTCCAACATCCTGGGAGGAGACTGGAGAAGGGATTGCAGAGTGGCCATCTCCCCTGGAGGGGCAATTTCTCACTTTCTGTCCCTGTCTCTCTGGCGAGCACACGTGCCCTATAGCAAAAATCTCTCCTTAAAAAAAAATTAATAGAGGGACCAGCAGATGGCATAATGATTATGTCGCTGGACTCCCATGTAGTCGACCACAGTTCGAGTCCTGGACCCAGTGGTTTAAACTCACGCCAGTCGCGTGCGAGTGCGTGCCCAAGATCCCAAGAGGAGAATGGAGGAGAAGGGGTTGTGGTGTGGCCATCCTCCTGGGAAGTGATTTCTCGCTTTCTATCTCTCTGTCTGTCTCTCTCTCTGTCTGTCTGGCCAGCACACACACTCTATAGCAAAAACCTCTCAAAAAAAAAAAATATTAGTAGAGGGGACAGCAGATGGCAAAGTGGTTGAGAGAGCTGGACTCCCACATGGCCGATGACAATTGGCATCCCGGACCTGGCAGCTTGGTTTCTCACTCCCCCACCTCCCCCGCTTCATTCTGTCCCTCTCTGGTCAAAATAAAATAAATGAATGAATGAATAAATAAATATTTTTTTAAAAATTAGTAGAATACCTGATGTGACCAAATGTATCGAGAAGAGATGAACTTTATTGGTGTGAGGTTGAGCTGAGTTAAGGGTAAGTACATACAGATCTGGAAAATATAAAAAGACAAGTATTAGGTCCAGAAAAAAAGCAACTATAAACACAAATTAGCACCAATAGGGATGTTTGTGGGGGATCACAGTCTTCGGTTCTTGGCACTTGCTGATGAAGAGTTGAAGACAAGTACCTCTGGAAGAGCAGACAGCTCAGAGCTCTGTCTGGCTCAGCAGATCAAGTTCACTCTCAAGAGGGGCAGCGGGCAGGCCCAGGTGAGACTGGCCAGACCGGGCTCCTCAGGAGGGGCTTCGTTCCTGATGGCTCTGCTTCCCTCTCCTGGCCCCTGCCCTGGGTGGTCCCTCTCCTTCCATCACAGGGTCATTTTTTTCCTTTAGTTTTTGTTTTGAACAGAGAGGAATCTCCTTCTTTTTGTAAAGAATTATTTGGTTTAACTTTATTTATTTTCATTTGACCAGAGAAGGACAGATTGAGAGAGAGAGAGGGAAAGCTAGGGAAAGTGAGAAAGCATACCGCCAGCTTCGGGACCCGAACCATGGTCAGCCATGTGGGAGTCCAGCACCCCAACCACCGTGCCACCTGCCCACCCCAACACACAGTTGTTTTTGACTGTCTGCCAGGGGCTTACATGACGTACTCGCTTCTGTGCATTTTCCCAGAAGGCGTCATGAAAGCCCATGTGGGGAGGGGGAATCAAACCCGCAATGCTAAGGTGTACTAATCAGCACAGTAGCTTCAGGACAAGCCACAGGCTTAGTGCACACATTCAGCCTTGAGGCAAGGGGGACGGTTGGCCTTGAGGCAAAGCAGGGACTTTCCCAGAGGGTGACTGACACCCTTTTCTATCTGGAGTTGTTGCCTACCGGGGCTGGTCCTCTGTCTGGGGTGGGGGTGTTGGGGGGCCAGGCCTGTCTCACCCTGCTTTTGTGCAGCTGCTACCTGACAGTAATACCAGTGCTGGCATCAGTAGCCGGAACTGCAGCGCTACTGTACTGGGGGGGACAGGAAGTGACGCTTCCAGTGGGGATGGTGAGTGTATGGTGGCTGTGGTAGTGACTGTGGTGAAAAAGATGCAATTTACCACCTTTCAAAGTAAGAAGTCAATAAATAATGGATAACAATGTAAAGTTATTTATAAATAATGTAAAAATAAACATTGGGGGCCAACTGATGGCATGGTGATTAAGGCACTGGCTCCCACAAGGCCGACTGTGCAGTTTACATCCCAGAGTAGCAGACTGACAATCACGCCGGGCGCGTGTGCGGCGTGCCCAACATTCTGAGAGGAGAGTAGAGGAGCGTGGAGGAGAAGGGATTGCGGCCATCCCCCCTGGGGAGTGCTTTCTCCTCTCTCTCTTTCTCCTCTTTTACTCTCTGTCTCTCCCTGGCAAACACAGGGCCTCACAGCAATTAAAAAAAAAACAATTCAGTCAATATACAGCCATAGAAGCATGTAATTTAGAGACATGGGGAGGGAGGGTGGCGGGCTGGAGGTAAATGCCTGAGTCAGGTAAACGGAGTGGAAAGTGGTTACCTCCGAGGAGCAGAGAATGCTGAGGAGAGGAGGATGGGGTACTCCTCTTTCTGAAACAAACCTCATAAAACTGTTGTACTCTTTAAATCACGTACAAATATAACTTAGGTATAAAATAAGAGCAAAACACAAAGACTTTTCACTAAACAGAGCCATCAGGCCAGCCCTGCTGTAATCTACTGCAACAGCGACATCTTATTTCATGTCTCACCAACCCCCGGCTGGTCCCTAAAGTCTTGGTTCTAAATATACCTTCTACTCCTCCTCTTGGACCTCCTTTATTTATTTATTTATCTATCTATTGAGAGGTTTTTGCTATAGGGCACGTGCGCTCACCAGACAGAGAGAAACAGAGAGACAGAAAGCGAGAAATCACCCCCCAGGGGGGATGGCCACGCTGCAATCCCTTCTCCTCCATTCTCCTCTCGGGATCTTGGGCACGCACGCACATGCACCCGGCATGAGTTTTAAGCCACCGGGTCCAGGACGCGAACCGCGGTCGACTACGTGGGAGTCCAGCGACATAGCCATTACGCTAACTGCTGGTCCCTGCAACAGCGACATCTTATTTCATGTCTCACCAACCCCTGGCTGGTCTCTAACTATTGGTTCTAAATATACCTTTTACTCCTCCTCTTGGACTTCTTTTATTTATTTATTTATTTATCTATTGAGAGGTTTTTGCTATAGGGCACGTGCGCTCACCAGAGAGACAGAAAGCGAGAGCTCCCCCGCCGGGGGATGGCCACGCTGCAATCCCTTCTCCTCCATTCTCCTCTAGGGATCTTGGACACGCACGCACACGCGCCCAGCGTGAGTTTAAGCCACCGGGTCTGGGACTCAAACCGCAGTCAACTACATGGGAGTCCAGCGACATAGCAATTACACTAACTGCTGGACCCAGTCCTCCTCTTTTAAAGGCTGGAATGGACTTGGGGTCCATCTGCCTTTGACAGTACTCACAGTTGCTGAGTCTTTTTTTTTTTTTTTTTTTTAAGAATTTTTTTTCTGTTGGCATAATGGCTATGTCGCTGGACTCCCACATAGTCGACCACGGTTCGCGTCCTGGACTCGGTGGCTTAGAACTCACGCCGGGCGTGTGTGCGTGCGTGCCCAAGAACCCGAGAGGAGAATGGAGGAGAAGGGATTGTGGCGTGACCATCCATCCTGGGGGGTGATTTCTCGCTTTCTGTCTCTATGTCTCTCTCTGTCTGTCTTGCAAGCGCACGTGCCCTATAGCGAAAAAAACTCTCCAAAAAAAAAAAAAAAAAGAATTATTTATCTGATTTTATTGATCATTATTATTATTATTAGGTTTTCATTTGCTACAGGGCACGAGAGCTCATGAGAGACAGAAAGGGAGAGGAAGTGAGAAACCAAGTCTTCAGTTCTGGCATCTGAACCACCATCAGCCATGTGGGAGTCCCGCGCCTTAACCACCAGGCCACCTGCTGGCCCTGTACTGGCCAAGTCTTTAATGCACGGGTAACACATGAGCCTTCCACCTCACCAGAAGTGTGGTGTGTTACATTCATCAAAACTAGGAAGCAGAGATATTATTAGCTGTGGGGTTTGTTTTGTTTTGTTTTGGGTACAGAACATTACCCTTTATCTTCAATATTTACTTTTTTCTTCACTGATTGTTCTAGTGACTCAGACTCTACGGCTGGATCATGATGTAAATAGGGGCTGTTTGGAGGACAAGGTTGGAACCACCTGGCCGTCGCCCTGCTCGTCCGTTTGCGCACAGTGCCCAGGGGAGAAGTGTCTCCTTAGATTGGTTCAAAGCAAACATTTCTCTCTGTCCTTGGCTCTGACCTAGACAGCCCTCTCACCTCTGACAAAGAAGGCGAGCTTGTCCTATTTTCAGCTAAACAAAGCCAGAAGAGGTATTTAATACCTTGGAAGGAAAAACTAGGGTTCAAAAAGCTCTCAGTAGTTTCCAAAGGTAGTATTACAGATCATCAGCATTTACCAGGCATACTCTGGAAGTCCCGTGTTTATGTTCAGAATATGAATTTTGCAAATATGGTATTAGGAAGACTTAGCTTATGAGTCTTGGCTAACCACAAGCTTAATGAGTTTACAGGAAGCAGCTAAGAAGTGACTTCCAAATAAGTAAATATACCTCTCTGTTTATTTAGAGATTTTTGCTATAGGGTGCCTGTGCTCACTGAGAAAAGATGGAGAGAAACAGAAAACAAGAAGTCACCCACCAAGGGGGATGGCCACACCACAATCCCTTCTCTTCCATGGTGCTCTCGGGATTTTGGACACACACAACATGTTCCTGGTATGAGTTTCAAGTCGCCGGGTCTGGGATGCAAACCATAGTTGACCATGTGGTAGTCCAGCACCTTAACCACTACACCAGCTGCTGACCCCTTAAATACCTCTCTTGGTATCTCCCTGAGAATGTAGGCAAGATATACTACCCATCGGGGCCAGCAGTTAGCGTACTGGCTATGTCGCTAGACTCCCACATAGTCGACCGCGGTTCGCGTCCCGGACCTGGTGGCTTAAAACTCACACCAAGCGCGTGTGCGTGCGTGCCCAGGATCCCAAGAGGAGAATGGAGGAGAAGGGATTAGGGCATGGCCATCCCCCCTGGGGGGGTGATTGCTCGCTTTCTATCTGTCTCTTTCTTTCTTTCTTTTTTTTTTTTTTGGAGAGATTTTATCTATAGGG
>NW_006160052.1:5822400-5827791 GCF_000334495.1 Tupaia belangeri chinensis | reverse complement strand
TATATACACACTACCCATCAGCCCACCAGCAGGTATTGACCAAGGATGTTCTCTGTGCTTAGTATGGGGCAGGCTGTGGTATCTGAGGACAAGAGGAAGAACCCAGAGATCCCCAGACAGGTGGAGCAGACAATCCATATATACATAGGAGATGATGGTGGTAAGGATCGTTTTTACTTGAATAGTATGTTCAGTTAGTATGTCTGAGCATTTCTCTTTTTCTAGGTTTTTGCTATAGGGCACGTGCGCTCGCCAAAAAGACAGAGAGAGACGGAAAGCGAGAAATCACTCTCCCAGGGGGGATGGCTACGCCGCAATTCCTTCTCCTCCATCCTCCTCTTGGGATCTTGGGTACGCACCAGGTTTTCAGCTATTGAGTCCGGGACTCGAACTGCGGTCAGCTACGTGGGAGTCCACTGAAATAACCATTATGCCACCTGCTAGTCCCTATGTCTGATCATTTCTATCACCTCTTTTAACTTCATAGCTGCCCTGTGAGGCGGCAGTAGTCTAATACAGTCACCGTTTTAAAGATGAGAAACCTGAGGGGCCAGCAGGTGGTGTAGTGGTTACCTCGCTGGACTCCCACATGGCCAACCGCAGTCTGAGTGGCTTCAAACTCATGCTGGGTGCATGTACGTGTGTGCCCAAGATCCCAGGAGAAGGGAGAAGGGATTGCAGCATGGCTGGATCCCCCCAGGACTTCCGGGGAGGTGATTTCTCACTTTCCCTCTCACTGTGTGTGTGTCTTGCTCTCAGGTAAGCACACATGCCCTAAGGCAAAAACCTCTTAAAAAAAAAAAAAAAACAAGAAAGAAAGAAAGATGAGAAACCTGAGACTCAGGTAAATTAGCTCAGTTATTCTCAAACATTTCCTTCTCAGGACCCCTTTCCATTCTCAAAATTATAGGTATACCTCATTACTAAAAACTAAATCAGAATGATTTAAAGATGCAAATACAAGAGTTGTAAACAAAACTGTTAGAGGAAAACTGTTGGGTCATCCTTGGGCAAGTCAGGACACCGTTCTATGCAAAAATGTGTCCTGACTTTCCTGATGACCTAATGGTATAAATCTTTGCGACTCTGAATCAGGTAATCAATGGTTTCTTAGATATGGCACCAAAAGTACAAGCGATTCAAGAAAAAATAGGGAACCTGGTCTTCATGGGAACTAAAAACTGACTGTACTTTAAAAGAGATTATCAAGGAACCAGCAGTTAGTGTAATGGCTATGTCGCTGGACTCCCACGTAGTCAACCGCGGTTTGAGTCCTGGACCCGGCGGCTTAAGCTCACGCTGGGCGCGTGTGCATGCATGCCCAAGATCCTGCGAGGAGAATGGAGGAGAAGGGATTGTGGCATGGCCAACCCCTCTGGGGGGTGATTTCTCGCTTTCTATCTCTCTCTGTCTGTCTGGCAAGCGCACACACCCTATAGCAAAAACCTCTCCCCCCCCAAAAAAAGAGATTATCAAAGGGACCAGCAGATGGTATAATGGCCTCGTTGCTGGACTCCCACGTGGTTGACCATGGTTCAAGTCCTGGACCCAGTAACTTGAAATTTACGCCGGGCACGTATGCATGCATGCCCAGGATCCTGAGAGGAGAATGGAGGAGAAGGAATTGTTGCGTGGCCATCCCTCTGGGACTAGTTTCTCTCTTTCTGTCTCTCTGTCTCTCTCTCTCTCTGTCTCTCCCGTGAGTGCATGCGCCCTATAGCAAAAATCTGTTTAAAAAAAAAATGATACTATCAAAAAAGTGAAAAGACATGAAATGAACCACCGTTTATCCATTGAAAGGAATGACATTTTGCTACTTGACGCAACAAGAAGAAGCCTGCAAGATGTTATGCTTAGTGAATAATCCAGGCACAGAAAGTGGAATACCTGGCCAGGTCAGCAGCCTGGTGGTTGAAGAAGCTGAATCCCACACAGCCAATCATGCAGCTTGATTCCTGACCTAGTGCCTGAGAAACATGCCAGGTGCGTGCACAAGCGTGTGTGCGTGTGTGTGTGTATATGTGTGTGTGTCTGCCCAGAATCCCAAAAAGGGGGAAACGGAGAAGGGGTTGGGAGTGATCATTCCTCACTGGGGGTGCTTTCTCCTGTCCCTCTCCTTCTCTATCTGTCTTTCTCTGGAGAGTGTGTGTGCCCTCTAGCACACACACACACACACACACACACACACACACACTTTTTGAAAAAGTGGAATACCACATATTTTTATGCATACTCAAAAGTAAAAAGAGAAGCTGGCACAGAAGTGGAGAGTTGAATGCTGGTTATCAGAGGCTACGAGGGTAGGGGAGAGGAAGGCAGAGACGGATGTCAGTAAACAGACACGTTGACAGTGAGGTAAGTGGACACGTGGCGTTCCATTGTTACCCACTGCAGTGGAGTAACTGCAATGAACGATAACTTAGCATATGTTTCAGGTTAGCTAAAAGAAAGGATTCTGAATGTTTCCAACACAAAGCAATGACAAATGCATGACATGATAAATACACTAATTACCCTGTGATCATTACACAGCACCGTCCTGTACTGAAAAAACAACACTGTACCCCACAAACAGGTAAGACTACTATGTGCTAATTTAAAATAAATTAATTTTATGGGACCAGCAGATAGTGTAGTAGTTACTTCGCTGGACTCCCATATGGCCGACCGTGGTTCAAATCCTGGACCCGGTGACTTGAAAATCATGCTGGACATGTGTGCATGGGTTCCCAATGTCCCAGGAGGAGAATGCAGAAGGAATGGTGGTATGGCCATCCCCCCTGGGGGGGTAATTTTTCACTTTCTCTCTCACTGTCTCTCTCTGTGGCAAGCAGAAACGTGCTAAGGCAAATCTCTTAGGGCAAATAAAAGAGAAAGTGGAGCCCTTACGCATTGCGGGTGGGAATGGAAAACAGAGCTCTGGGACACTGCAGTTCCTCAGAGGTTAAGCATGGAGTTGCGTATGACTCTGTAAGTCTCAGAGGCATATATCCGAGAACTGAAAAGCTTGCACATCAACGTCTGTAGCAGCATTATTCATAATAGCCATAAAATAGAAACTACCCAAATAACCATCAGCTGACATATTGGTAAATAAAAAGTATGATCATATAATGGAATATTATTCAGTTAAAAAAAAAAAGGAAGAAAAAGAAAAAGAAAGAAAGGAAAAAAGTGCAATACATGCTACACTGTGGATGAAACTTGAAAACATTTTACTAAGTGAGAGGGACCAGTCATGGACCAACCACATGGCATGGTGCTTAGGACAGCTGGGTCCCCCATGGCCGACCGCACAGTTCAAGTCCCAAATCCAGCATCTTGAACGGCACGGTGGGCCCTTGAGTGAGCATGCCAAAAATCCTGACAGGAAAATGGAACAGAAGGGATTATGGCTTGGACAACCCCCCGGGAGGGTGATTTCTCTCTTTCCTCTCTCTGTGTCTCTCTGGCAAGCACATGTGCCCTGTGCCCCATAGCAAAGGAAAAAAAAAAGTCTCAGTGTCCCTTGTATCATGTGATTTCATTGATATGAAATGTTTAGAATAGGCTAATCTATAGAGACAGAAAGTAGAATAGTTGTTGTCTAGGGCTGGGAGAAATAGGGAGTGACTACTGGTGGGGTTGGTGTTCTTGGTGTTCTTTCTGAGGTAATGGAAATGCCCTGAAGTTACGGCCAGCAGGTGGTGTGGTGGTTAAGGATGCTGGATTCCCACATGGCTCACCATGGTTCAAGTCCTGGACCTGGCCAGCCTGCTTTCTCACTTTCTCTGTCCCTGTCTGGTCAAAATAAAATAAATAAAAGTTTATAAAATAATTTTAAAAAATAATAAAATGTCCTAAAGTTGATTGTGATGGTGAGCATACAACTTGGTGAATATACTACTGAATTTTAAAACTAAATTTAAAAATTAACCAATACTTTAAATTGGTTAATTTTATGGTATATGAATTATATCTCAATAAAGCTGTTATTAAAAAAAAAAAAAAAACAAAGACCCTGAAGAGTTTCTGTTTATTTTGGTTTATATATGTTAACATATACCATATTAGAGGGACCAGCAGTTGGTGTAAAGGCTATATGGCTGGACTCCCACGTAGTCAACTGTGGGTCGAGTTCTCTAGTGGCTTAAATTCACGTGGGCGTGTGTGTGTACGTGCTCAAGATCCTGACAGGAGAATGGAGGAGAAGGGATTGCAGCATGGCCATCCCCCCGGGGGGTGATTTCTCGCTTTCTGTCTCTCTTTCTCTCTGGCGAGCACACACTCCTTATAGCAGAAAACTTCTCCAAAAAAAAATTAATACAATCTTTATCAAGAACACCTTAAGTGAAACCGAATTTCTTTCTGAGTGCAGAATTCACTCTGTGAGTGGGGGCCAACAGGTGGCATGGTAGTTAAGGGCACTGGACTCACACATGGCCGACTGCGGTTTGAGTCCCAAACTGGGTGGTTTTCTTTCTCACTTTCTCTTTCTCTCTCTCCCCCTCCCTCCCTCAATCTGTCACACTCTGGTCAAATTAAAATAAATAAATAAAGTTAAATAAAATAATTTTTTTTAAAAAAATTCACTCAGTGGGCAATACAGCGCCCTCTGATACAGTTTGGTGCTACCACGTTGATTCCTATAGCGGTAGAAAGAATCGACCCACCACCACTGGTGCAATCAGGACAAACGTCAGTGTGATAGTAAGCACAGGCAAATAAAACCTTACTGTTATTGTGAGGATTACTCTGGCCTCACAGATTCGAAACTTTCTGGGGCTGTCCTTAAGAGTCTATGGACCATATGTTGAAAATCTCTATGTTAACCGCTCCCACAGTCACGCGCCTAGTAAGTAGTTGGACCACTACTAGAAACTAGGTCATATTGACGGGTTTCTCCACCGCACCGTGATATGCACAGTGAGGGACGCGGACATGGTAACAGCGTCCTGATCCCTCTTTCTGGCTTTTTTTTTTTTTTCCCACTCTATTACACTATTCTAGTTTGTTTTTATAAATCTCTGGTACTTCTTTGCCTGCTTTGCTAACTCTGTGTCTTCTTTCCACCTATGTAATGTTGGTACTTACCAATATTCTTTTAAGAATTATTTTATTTAACTTTTATTTATTTACTTATTTTAATTTGGACAGAGAGGGACAAAGTGAGAAAGAGAGAGAGGGAATGTGAGAAGCAAGATGCCAGGTCTGGAATTGAACTGCAGTTGACCATGTGGGAGTCCAGCGCTCTTAACCCCCGCCACCTGCTGCACCCGCCAATATTCTGTTATTGAATCTTTATAAACTAGTTTCTTCTATGTCATCAATTTTCTCCTAGCTTCAATCTAAACTTTTTGAGAGGATTTTTTTTTTTTTTTTTTTTTTTTTAAGGGGGGGTAACTTTCCAGA
>NW_006160052.1:5792205-5822327 GCF_000334495.1 Tupaia belangeri chinensis | reverse complement strand
GGATCTTGGGCACGCACACACATGCGCCCGGCATGAGTTTAAGCCACCGGGCCCGGGACTCGAACCGCGGTCAACTACATGGGAGTTCAATGACATAGCCATTACGCTAACTGCTGGTCCCAATCTAAACTCTTTAGATCTCATCTCTACTTCTCTTCTGAACGCCAGATTCTTACTCCTAACCATCTACTGCTAATATTTATACATGGATATTTTTCCTGCAGCTCAAACCGTGCATGTAAACGACTGGATTCCAGACTCCCCTGGGAGGCAGTTTGCATATGCTAAATGCAGACCCAAAAGCTACATGCCCACCATGGTCTGAGTCCTGATTGGATGGACCTGAAACTCACCAGGATCCTGGCAAGATGGCAGACAGAATGAAGGGGTTGCGCATGACCAGGCTCCTGCAGGCTGCTTCCCCCACCTGTCTCTGGTGCATCCACACGTGCCTATCATGAACAGCAACAGTGATCCCCTGCTTCTCCCTCTCTCTCTACTACCCTACCCTCAGTCAGGAGAGAAGCTTTGAAGTCATTTCTGACTCCTTTCCTCCCTCACCTCACATATCCGATCAAGTGCCATTGATTCCACTCCAAAACGCCTCTGGCTTGTGCCCTTCCTTTCCATGACTATCCTCATTTTGTTGTCAAGTATATTTATTATTTTTCCATGCGTGAGTCACAGAGAGGAAGACAGAGATCCAACACCCAACAGAGCTTTGGCACTCCCATCGATCCACTCCCAGCCTCTGCCAGCCTGGATCATGAGTGCAGTGTGCCAAGCGCTCAGGGAGTTCTCCAAAGGTAAACTGGCGCCTTCCCAAAAGGGTCAGGGAGGCAGAGCGTGCTTGTTTGTCCCTGCTCCTCTGTCTGGCCTCCTCTCTCCTGGTGTGAGGGCCTGACTCAAACCTGAATTCTAACAGCCCTGCATTCATCTTCCAGCCCCCTCTGCTCTGCCATGAACGCTCTGAAACAGAGATTATTTTTCTCTCCCTGAAAATATCTGACGACTGCTTATCACTTACGAAGCAAGTCTGAGCAACCGAGCTCGTCTCCAAAGCCTTCTTCCCACAGTCCCTGCCCCTCTCTCCTGCGCACTACCTCCCCGCGGTGCGTAAGTCACCGCGAACATTCCGGAACGCTCCGCAGACTCTGCCCGACTCCCGCCCTCCCTGCGACTCCCGTCTTTGGTCCGCTCTGCGCACTCTGGCCCTGTTTTACACGATAGCTGTCTGCCCTGTTGCAGGCAAAGGTAAAAACGAGCTCTGCCTCCCGCCCTGCCCTGGTTGGCCAGGTCTACACCTCAAAGGCAGCCATGGAGTAAAAACCCACATTGCTAAACCGAGTTGGGGGAGGGGCTGGCAGGGAGGGAGGGTAACGCTCTCTACAAGTCTTCACAGCAGAGACGCGATCAGACCTCTGGGGCGAAGGGACGTGCTCCCCATTGCTACGTAAAACTGGGTTTCCCAGCACAAGTGGTTCCCCAACTGATGGACACGCCCGTATTTTCCCCACTCCAGGATCCGGAGGACGGAGGCCTAGGAGCGAAGAGCCGGGTCAGGTCCCCGGGATAAAAGGGGAAAAGCGACAGCCGACCTGTGATTCACAAGAGCAAGAGGCTGTAAGGATCGCACCTCCTGATTGGAGCAGACAGAATCAGACAAGTTTGCGGGCTGCTCATTGGCTCTGGCGCGGTCAGGCGCTGTTGGGCTGTTGTAAATGTAAATAGCTCTCGCGGGCCCCGGGTCTGTGACCGACAGTAACCCCGGGGAGTGGGGGTGGAGAGGGAGGCCGCTCCTCTCCATTCATGTCTGCTGCCAGCCAGGCCCAGACAGGCAGGCCCTTTCGCAGAGGGGGCTGGGCAGGACGAGGCGGAGGGCTGCGTCTCCCGACTTGTGAAGCTTGAGCTGAGAGCAAAACGCCCACCGCAGGTCTGAGCCGAGGCTTCCTTTCTGCGCCCAGCTGTGACTGCTAAGACTTCACGCCATGTTCGTGTGAGGACGGGTGTGCTGCAGGTCGCGAGGACGGTGGCTGTCGTAGGTGTGCCCTAGTGACCACAGGGAGGTGCAGCCTGTCCTTGGCTGCTCCTGATCACAGTAACCTATTTGTGGAAAAGGCAACAGTGGGCGGTTGGCCTGATAATAGCCTTCCTACTAGAGGGAGAAGCTGCTCCCACCCTCTGCTCCAGGGGAAAGGGACGCTGGGGAAACTGACTTTCTTGGAAATAAAAAGAGGAAAGGGACAAATGGGTACATGGTGAGAATCAAGGACTGGTGGAAATGTAAAATGGTGTAGCCAGTGTGGAAAAAGTTGGGTAGTTGCACACACACAAAATGAAACATGGAATTACCCCATGGCCCAGCAGCTGTGCTCCTAGGTGACACTCAGGTGAACTGAAAGCAAGCGTTCTAGTCACAGTAGCCCAAGAGGGGAAACAGCTCGAGTGTTCATCAATTCTTGGATCAATAAAGCAGTGTGATACAGAAAGCAGTGGAATATGAACCAGCTATAAAAAGGAATGCAGCACTGGGGAACCAGCACTTAGCGTAATGGCTATGTCGCTGGACTCCCACATAGTCGACCGCGGTTCACGTCCCGGACCCGGTGGCTTAAAACTCACGCCGGTCACGCCAGGCTCGTGTGCGTGCGTGCCCAAGATCCCGAGAGGAGAATGGAGGAGAAGGGATTGCGGCGCGACCATCCCCCCTGGGGGGTGATTTCTCGCTTTCTGTCTCTATGTCTCTCTCTGTCTGTCTGGCGAGCGCACGCGCCCTACAGTGAAAATCTCTCCAAAAAAAAAAAAAAAAAAACTCTCCAAAAAAAAAAGGAATGCAGCACTGAAACAGGCCGGCCGGAAGCACTGTGCTAAGGGAAGCCAGGCCCAGGTCATAAGCTGTTCCGTGTATATGAAATACGCATGTACATGAGGTGTGCATAGGGGTTGGGAGGGTGTGGGGAGTCACCGTGGAACAGTATGGGGTTTTCTTCTGGAGTAATGAAATGTTGGAACTACAAATATTATTAATAGCCTAATATTATACATGCTCTAAATGCCACAATGATTTGTTTTGGGCCTGCCACATGGCCTGGTGATTAAGAGAGTCAGACCCTATATGCTTGACTGAAGGTTCAAATCCTGGCCCCAGCAGCTTGAAAGACATGGGTACATGTGCATGTGTACCCCAAAATCTGAATGGGGTGTAGAAAGGTAATAGGATTGGTGGGGCTGGCAGGTGGCATGGTGATTAAGAGCGCTGGACTCCCACATGGCCGACCATGGTTCAAGTTCCAGACCTGGTGGCTTGATTTCTCACTTTCTCTCTCTCTTGCTCACTCTATTCTTCTCTGGTAAAATTTAAATAAATAAGTAAATAAAGTTTTAAAAAAAAAAAAAGAAAGGTAACAGGATTGGGTTGTGACCACATTCCACTGGGGGGGTATGTTCTCCCTCTGACTCTGTCCCTCTCTGGTGAGTCCACATAGCTTCTGGCACTTACAAAATAAATCTATCAAATGATCATTTTTTGTTATGAGAATTCCACCTTGATTTCCATATATATGGGAGGAAGTCCTCGAGGAGTCCATGGACAATGTGTATTATGAACAAACCGCACGGATTTCAAATTCTTTTGCACCAAAATAAACTCAGAGTTTAATTCCAGATCACCATGAATTCTTTACAGTCCCTTCGTGTATGTCTCTGAAACAGACTGCAAGGTGGGTCCTTCCTGCTGTCTAGAATCCCCTAAGGAACAGGAAACCAGGGCGGTGCTGGCTGACCCGCATGGAAAGGCTCCATGGGTTCCTGTCCGGACACCTCCCGAGGATGGCCGGTATGGATGGCTGGTATGCGTGTGTGTGCCTATGACCTGGGGTGGGTCTCAGTGTAAGACTTGCTGGCACTGCTGTCTCTTTCTCGCCTCGCTGATGAAATAAATAAATAAATCCGAAAAAAAGGAGAAGTAATAGTCAGCAACTCGGGCCCTGGCAGCCTTCTGCTTTCACTTTCCTCTTGGCTTTTAAAGCCTGGCTGGGCCCTGGCTACTCCCTGCTCCCTGCGGGGAATGGCCGGGAGGACAGGGCCCACTTGGCCACTCTGCGCTGGTCCTTGCCTGGGCCGCGGAGAACCACCGTGAGTCAGCACTGCACACACTGCCCCTCTGTGAGCCTCTGTGGCCTGGGTGTAGCAGGCAGGGTGGGTGGGACCAGCTGGGGGAGGGTTGGACCTGGGTCCAGAAAGGGGGCCTCCAGCCAGCCCCGCCTAGACTCTTTGCTCCTGGAGCCTGTAATTAGGACCTGTGACATTTGCCCAAAGACATTGCGCAAGCATCAGAGCTTTGCCTGGGGCAGAGAAAGTTAACTGTGGGTCACAGAATGCAACTCCCACTCCGGTGACATTGCACACAGTTTGCAGCAAACAGGGTTCTTTCCATCATATCATCAAGTATGGACTGTCTAGGCGTCAATTTTAAAAGAGGAAGGTGACTTTGAGGAGCCCCAAACCTCACTGGAGAGTGGAGTCTGGTTTGGAAAGGAGAGAGGAGAGGTCAGACACACGCTCTGAGAGGAGAGTTGACAACTCAGGTGTGGTTGAAAGTTAAGGTGGGTCTTGAGGTGGAGTGAGTTGGGTTCTTCTGGAACAGAAGACACATCTGCAGTGGGCGCATGAATTAAGCTCCCTGTCATCGCCACCAAGGGAGGAGGACACCACCAGGCTTTGCCTAGGAGAATATGGACATGGACTTAGAGACATGCGAGACTTAGACATATCTACTCTGTCATCTACTCCACGCCCAGAATAGCAGCCAGTTAAGACCATAGTTCTGGAGCCAGATCACAGCCCCATTACTCACACTCACAGCTTTCTCTCCAGGCGAACCCGGTTACCTCATCGGTACGATTCAGGTAACAGAGGCACTTGCTTCTGATACAATGAGGTAATGCCCCACCAAGCACGCAGCTCGGTGCAGGCTACGGCAACGTTGTATCCTTGCCATGGCGTCCACAGGTCTGGTGGACTCAGGCTTTCCTGCTCTGAAGGAAGTTAGATTGGTGTTTGTGTGGGGACCTCCACCCCTCTAATAATGTAGACCATGGCATCTGGATGTTTCCAAATTTGGTATAGCAAGTTTCTCATCTTTGACTTTTCAGTTTACAGTCGCTGCCTTTTCTCATGTGGCTAGTCTGTCCCCGTGCAGTTTTAGACTAGAGACTATATCACTCTATAATTAAGAGAACATGGGGTGCTTCCTTTAATCAAGTAACTTATTTTAATCAGTGCTTCCTTAATATATTTGAGTTTAAAGCTTAACTACAACTAAAGGTAGAAACATTAAAATAGAGGGCATTCTTTTTTTGGGAGAGGTTTTTACTATAGGGCGCATGCGCTCCCCAGAAAGACAGAGAGAGAGAGAGACAGAGACAGAAAAAGAGAAATCACCCCCCACACACACCAGGGAGGATGGCCATGCCGCAATCAATCCCTTCTCCTCCATTCTCCTCTCAGGATCTTGGGCACACACGCACACGTGCCAGGCGTGAGTTTAAGCCACTGTGTCCGGGACTCGAACCACAGTTGACTACATGGGAGTTCAGCAACGTAGCCATTATGCCAACTGCTGGTTCATGGGGCATTCTTTTTTCATACTTTTTTACTAATATATATAACACCTCTATCATAAAATCACCCTTTTAAAGTGTATAATTCAGCAGTTTTTTTGTATATTCACAGTCATGCAACCCTCACCACAAGCTAACTTTAGAAGATTTTCATCACTTCCCACAAAACCCATGCCCAGCCATGAGCCATTCTCCAGTAACCACTGATCTGCATTCATCCCTACATTTGCCTATTCTGGACATTGTGTATAAAAAGAATCACACTACATATGCTCTTTTGTGTCTGACTTATTTCCCTTAGAGTAATATTTTTGGGCTAGGAGGTGGTGTGGCTGTTAGATTCCCACGTGGCTGACCGTAGTTCGAGTCCTGGACCTGGCAGCTTGCTTTCTCAATTTCCCTCTCTTTCTCTCTCTCTCATGAGTGCATTTGCCCTGTAGCAAATTAAAAAGAGATGATAATTGTGGGACCAGCAGTTAGCGTGATGGCTATGTCGCTGGACTCCCACGTAGTCGACTGTGGTTCAAGTCCTGGACCCGGTGGCTTAAAACTCATGCCAGGTGCGTGTGCATGCATGCCCAAGATCCCGAGAGGAGAATGGAGGAGAAGAGATTGCGGCGTGGCCATCCCCCCTGGAGCGGGGGGGGGGTGATTTCTCACTTTCTGTCTCTCTGTCTCTGTCTTTCTGGCGAGTGCATGCACCCTGTAGCAAAAACCTCTCCAAAAAAAAAAGAGAGAGAGAGAGAGAGAGAGAGAGAATAGCAGTAAATAAAAGTGGGGCTGGCAGAGGGCATGGTGGTTAGGGTGCCGGACTGCCCCATGGCCGACCACGGCTTGAATCCTGGATCTGGTGGCTTATTTTCTCACTTTTTCTCTCTCACTCTCACTCTGTCCCTCTCTGGTTAGATTAATATGAAATAAATGAATAAAGTCAAATAAAATAATAATTTTTGAGAGGTTTTTGCTATAAGGCGTGTATGCTTGTCAGAAAGGCAGAGAAAGACAGACAGAAAGCGAGAAATCACCCTCCAGGGGTGTATGGCCATGCCACAATCCCTTCTCATCCATTTTCTCTTCTTGGGATCTTGGGTGCACACCACACGCTCCTGGTGTGAGTTTAAGTCACCGGGTCTGGGACTTGAACCGTGGTCGACTACATGGGAGTCCAGCGACATAACCGTTACACCAACTGCTGGTCCCAGTAACTTTATGTTTTTAACCTTTTGAGGAACTGCCAAACTGTTTTTCAAAGCAGGCGTACAATTTTAGATTTTCACCAGGATATTTGAGGGTCCCAATTTCTCCGTACCCTCATCCATGCTTTTGTTGCTGTTGTCTTATTTGTCTGTTTTTATTACAGGCCTCCTAGTGAGTTTGAAATGGCATTTCATTGTGGTTCTGATCAGTATTTCCTCAATGGCTAATAACGTTGAGCATATTCACATGTATTTATTGGCCATGTATGTATCTTCTTTGGAGAAATGTCTATTCAAATACTTCACCTTATTTTTTTTTTTGAGAGGTTTTTGCTATAGGGCGCATGCACTCCCCTGAAAGACAGACAGAGAGACAGAAAGCAAGAAATCACCCCCCAGGGGGGATGGCCACGCCACAATCCCTTCTCCTCCATTCTCCTCTTGGGATCTTGAGCACGCACGCACACATGCCCAGCGTGAGCTTAAGCCACCAGGTCCGTCCAGGACTTGAACCGCGATCGACTACATGGGAGTCCAGTGACATAGCCATTACGCTAACTGCTGGTCCCACCTATTTTTTTAAAACATGGCCTAGGTTTTTATTGGTATTCACTTCAGTAACTTGAATCCACAAATATAAGCAGTATATAACCAGAAAGTTATAAGTAAACACAGATTACACGTGCAAATTTCTGTTCACAAAGGTCACATATGCAGGTACATGAATTAGAAGCGTGCATTTAAAATTATGGCCAAACTGTTTCTAAATGCAGAAATGTAAAATTACATCTTGAAAATATGAAGAGATGGTCTACAGACTTCACAACCCAGATGTTGCTTATCAGAGATGTGTGACAGCTACAGGATTCAAGTGACAAGCAGTAAGATCTCAAGAAATTAATACTGGGGGGAACCAGCAGTTAGCGTAATGGTTATGTTGCTGGACTCCCACGTAGTCAACCGCGGTTCGCGTCCCGGACCCGGTGGCTTAAAACTCACGCCGGGCGCGTGTGCGTGCGTGCCCAAGATCCCGAGAGGAGAATGGAGGAGAAGGGATTGCAGCATGGCCATCCCCCCTGGGGGGTGATTTCTCGCTTTCTGTCTCTATGTCTCTCTTTGTCTGTCTGGCAAGCCGCACGCGCTCTATAGTGAAAATCTCTCCAAAAAAAAGAATGAAATTAATACTGGTCAAAGAAAACAGGGATATTTTTACATTTCACTGAAAATACATCAACTACTAGAATACAAAATCTAGCAAGAACTCGGGAAAAAATGACAAAATCTAAAGTTGATTACTTAATCTTTTTAAATTGAGTTGCCTCTTTATTGCTGAGTTTTAAGACTTCCTCTTATATTCTAGGTACATATACAAGATGTATGATTTACAAACATTCTCTCCCATTCTGTAGATTACATTTTCACTTTCTTGACAGTATTGTGTTTGTTAATTTGCTGCAGGGCACATGCACTCCCTGGAGAGAGACAGAGGAAGAGAGGGAAAGTAAGAAGGGCCACATCACAATCCCTTCTCTTCCATTCTCCTCTTGGAATTTTGAGTATGCTTATTATATACGTGCCCAGCTTGTTTTTCAAGCTGCAGAGTCTGGGACTTGAACCGCACAATCAGCCATGTGGGATCTAACCGCCTTACTCATCATGCCACTGGCTGGCCCAATTGTATATTTTGAATCACAAACCTTCTTAATTTTGAAGTTCAATTTATCTATTTTTGTTTATTTGTTTGTTTGTGCCTTTGGTGTCATAGCGAGAAAACCACTAATCCAAACGGATAAGGAATTTATATCTATGTTTTCTCCTAAGAGCTTTATAATTTTAGCTGATCCATTTTGGATTAATATTAGTATATGGGGACCAGCAGTTGGCGTAATGGCTATGTCGCTGGACTCTCATGTAGCCACAGTTTGAGTCCTGGACCCGGTGGCTTAAACTCATGTTGGGTGCATGTGCATGCGTGCCCAAAATCCTGAGAGGAAAATGGAGGCGAAGGGATTGCGGCATGGCTAATCCCCTGGGGGGGTGATTACTCACTTTCTATCTATCTGTCTTTTTGGGAAGCACACGTACCCTATAGCAAAAGCCTAAAAAAAAAAAGGAACATTCTTTACTCATTGAATTATCTGGGCATCCTTGTCAAAAATGAATGTACTGGGACCAGCAGATTGCATAGTGGTTGCATAACTGGACTCCCACATGGGTGACCAAAGTTCGGGAGCAGACCCATTGGCTTCAGAATCATGCTAGGCATGTGTGTGTGTGCCCAAGGTCCCAAGAGGAGAATGGAGGAGAAGAGATCGTGGTGTGGCCATCCCCCTTGGGGGGTGATTTCTCACTTTTTCTCTCACTGTGTCTCCCGACCACCACCACCACCATCACCAACCACCACATTCCTAGAGAGTGCATGCTCTTTAAGGCAAAAACTTGTTAAAAAAAATTGAGAGGCCAGCAGGTGGCATGGTGGTTAAGGGTGCTGGACTGTCACTTGCCCAACCGTGGTTCGAGTCCCAGATTTGGCGGCTTGCTTTCTCACTTTCCCTTCCTCATTCTGTCCCTCTGTGGTCAAATTGAAAGAAAGAAAGAAAGATAAAATAATTCTTTCAGAAAAAAATTGATTTCCCGTAAATATATGGGTTCAATGCTACACTCGATTCTATTCCACTGGTTTATATTTCTATCTTTATACCAGTACCACACAGTCTTGATGACTAACCCTTTGAAATAATTTTGAAATCAGGAAATGAGAGTTCTCCAATTTGGAATTTCTTTTTAAAGTTGTTTTTTGTTATTCTGGGTCCCTTGAATTTCTGTATGAATTTTAGAATCAGCTTATCAATTTCTCAAAAAGAAAAAATAAGTTAGTATTTGATAAGGATTTCCTTGAATCTGTAGATGAATTTGGGGAACATTAACCATCTTAACAATATTATTTCAATTCATGAACACGAATGTAGACTTTCTTCCCATTTTTTTAGGTCTTTTAATTTCTTCCAATAGTGTTTTGTAGTTTTCAATGTACTATTCTTGTGTACTTCTTTCATGAAATTTATTTTTATTTATTTTGTTTTTGATGCTATTATAAATAGAATTCTTTTAAAATTTCATTTCCCGATGACTTATTACCAGCTTAAGGAAAGGCAGTTGATTTCCATACTTGATATCGCGTCCTGCCACCTTGCTGATGGTGTTTATTCACTTTAATAGTTGTGTGTTTGCGTACATGTGCGTTCTTTAGGATTTTCTACATACAAAGTCAAGTCACCAACAACTAGAGATTGTTTTCCTTTTCCAGTCTGGATGCTTCATGTTTCTTTCTCTATCAGACATTTTGATTACTTTTTCTGGCAGATATTTTTAGGGAGTATTCTGATTTTTCACTGGGGAAAAAGGGGAAAAAGCCTGGGGGCCACTCACTGGACATTAGGAATTTTATTTCTATGCTCTTCTCCGTTACCTCTAACTGCTTTTTTGATCCTTTTGTCTCATAGTTAAATCTTGATTCCTAAACAGAACTTTAGCTTTTTTTATGCCTTTCCATACAAAACATTTTAGGGACTATTCTGATTTTTCATTGGGGGAAAAGGGGAAAAAGCTGGGGGCCACTGGACATTAGGAATTTTATTTCTATGCTCTTCTCCATTACCTCTAACTACTTTTTTGATCCTTTTGTCTCATAGTTAAATCTTGATTCCTAAACAGAACTTTAGCTTTTTTTATGCCTTTCCATACAAAACATGTCAAAATCAGAATTCAGGGTTCTGCCCGCTAGGAGCTCCGTACTACCACCCTCCCTGCAGTAGGCTTGTCACTTAGTCTCTCCCAGCCTTGACTCAACTAAACATGTTGGCAGCTCTTCCAGCTCCAAGATCTCGCCCCTCTATTTTTAATGGTCATGTCACCGAACTCCCACAGTTCGAGCCTTGGACCTAGTGGCTTAAAACTGACAGCCAGCGCATGTGTGTGCGTGCCCCAAGATCCCAAGAGGAGAATGGAGGAGAAGGGATTGTGGTGTGGGCATCCCCCCTGGGGGTGTGATTTCTCGCTTTCTCTTTCACTGCCTCTCCAGCCAGTGCACATACCTGACAGCAAAACATCTCAAAACACAAAAAACTTTCACAGATAGGAATAAAAATACAAAAGAACAGCTCAGGATGAAGTAACAAATATAAAAACTACAAACTTTCCATAGAAAGCCTAGAGGTGTCCGTAGAGAGTCAACAGCGAGATGCGATGGAGGAAATAAGAAAATGGCAAGGTGTATAATGCAGAGACATTCTTTTCGCTTTTCCTTCTTTCTTTCCTTTTCTTTTTTTAATTTGCCAGTGAGTGCATACACTCACCAGAGACAGAAAGAGAGGAAGAGAGAATAAGGACCCCCAGTGGGGGCATGGTCAGGCTGCGGTCCCTTCTCTATTTCTCTATCCTGTCAGGATTCGGGGCACACAGGCGCATGTCTTTCCGTTGCCAGGGCTGAGATTCAAATTGTCATGGGCTATGCGGGATCCAGCTCCCTTAGCCCTAGGCCATGGGGCTGGCCCAGAAAATTGCCTGAATTGGGGAACCAGCAGTTAGCGTAATGGCTATGTCACTGGACTCCCACATAGTCGACTGCGGTTCGCGTCCCGGACCCGGTGGCTTAAACTCACGCCGGGCGCGTGTGCGTGCGTGCCCAAGATCCCAAGAGGAGAATGGAGGAGAAGGGATTGCAGCGTGACCATCCCCCCTGGGGGGTGATTTCTCACTTTCTGTCTCTATGTCTCTCTCTGTCTGTCTGGCGAGTGCACGCACCCTATAGCGAAAACCTCTCCAAGAAAAAAAAAAAAAATTGCCTGAATTGGATGCCAGCTAATGGGAAACAAAGCAGACTTGTGAGGAGCAGGGCAGTTATAGAATGGCCAGGGCTTGAGAAACACCAGGCTTGTGTGTGTGCATGCCCACGATCCGGAAAAGAAGGAGAGGTAGAATAGGAATTGCATTGTGACCAGTCCCCATGGGGGTGCTTTCTCCTGTCCCTTTCTGTCTCTCTCTGGCGAGCACATGAGAACACTAGCCAAAAAAATAAAATAAAATAAAAAGAAAGAAAAACAAAAACAAAAACAAAACAAAACTGGAAAGATATTATGGATGAACATTTTTAAACAATAAAGAGGGAAAGAGGCTCAAGGTAAAAAGCCGATGTTAACTGATAAAAAAAAAAAAATGTCACCACCAATTTAAGTCCCTTAGGCCTGGCCAGGTCTCAATTATATGGACTTTTAGGCACTCAGAGTCCTACTTTTAGAGTTACTCTTGAGGAAGGATCAGTAGATGGCATAATGGTTATGTCACTGGACTCCCCACATGGCTGACTATGGTTTGAGTCCTGGACCCGGTGGCTTCAAACTCATGCCGGGCACATGTGTACGCATGCCCAAAATCCCAAGAGGAGAATGTGGAAGAGATTAGTGTGGCCATGCCCCCAAGAGGGTGATTTCTCGCTTTCTATCTCTTTCTGACAAGCGCACGTGCCCTATAGTGAAAACCTCTATTAAAAATAAAAACATTATTCCTGAGGGCCAGCAGTTAGCATAATGGCTGGTGCTGGGCTCCCATGTAGTCGACTGCGGTTTGAATTCAGGACCCGGTGGCTTAAACTCACGCCAGGCGCATGTGCGTGCTTGGATTGTGGTGTGGCCATCCCCCTGGGGGGTGATTTCTCGCTTTCTGTCTGTCTTTCTGGAGAGCACACGCGCCCTGTAACAAAAAAACCTCTCCAAAAAAAAAAAAAATTCCTGAAGAACCCATGTTTCTCCTCCAAGGCAAGGGCCACCTGAGACCAGAAAGTGAGGTGAACTGGCAGAGCTGGTTCTGGGGTGCCCTCAGAAGCCTAGGTATCAGTCAAGGTGGCTCCTGCCGAAATATGGAGCTTCTCCCAAGAGTAAGAAGTCCACCCTGCCCGTTTCCATAGACGGGTTCTCAGATAAGGTAGTACAAGCTAAAGTACAAAAACCTTTCCCCCTTGGGATCATGAAGCCCTCTCTGCTCCAGGAACTTCCGGACCTCCCAGGGGTTGGTTTATCTTCCTTGCCCTTGTGCAGTGCCGCATTCTTGGGACGCCATCTGATCCCTGGAGGGGACTGTAATTTAGGCAGGAATGAGCTGGACTGGCCAGCCTGGGTTGCAAGCTTTCCCAGGGAAAGGTTCCCCTGCCGCTCTCTTCCTCTCCCAGAAACTCCTGTCTCCATGTGACCATGGGACGACGAGACCTGGCATTTCCCCAGGGCCAGGTGCCAACTGGTATTAATAGGTTTGACTTCATGGCCGTAGATTCCAGGTTGCCTGCTGCCTGGAGTTTAACCTACAGTTACCTTTCGGGAGGGCGGGGCAGGTTAGTGGGTATGAGTCAACTATCGGAGCTTCCACATTTCTTTTTCTTTTTTTTACCCTTAAAGGTACCGGACATAAATAGGGTCCCAGGAGACTTTGAATCACAGCCAAAAAATAAAAATAAAAAAATAAAAAAGTAAATAAAAACTCCCAGACAGTGTAATCAGATTCACTTCACTTTTATTATGAACAAACACAATCTCGGATCAGTACAACTAGCTTCAGAGTTGATATTAATAGAAATTATTCCAAATTATGTTTAGGTCACAAATAACTACTATCCCACATAAAAAGGGAAACATCCCACCCAATCAAAGAAAAGGTATCCTGCATATATTTCCATGGCAATGGGTTTATGCACTCTCAAATTTCTTCTGGCTAGTTATCCACCACTTATCCAATGGTTTCAGTCAACCCTTCGGAGAAAACCGTATAGACTAACGATAGCGTCTGAGACCGTGGACATAGCAATTTCATGCTGGACACTGCTACTATAAAAATACTCGAGACTTGAGAACTCCTCTGCTGAAGGATCCCCAAATGCTTATAAAACGCATTAGTCACGCCTCAAAACTGCCCTTTGAGGTAGGTCAGTATTATTATCCCCATTTTAACAGAAGGAAAACTGAGGCACATTATAGTTAAGTGACTTGCCCGGGGTCACATAGCAAGTCAGTGGCACAGTGGTAAGAGAGGCCGTGGCCTTAACCTCCAGCATAACATCGCCACCTTGCTTTCTTGACCTTCCACGCTGACCCGGTTGAGCTACACTTACAGAGAATACACTCAGGATACTAGCAAACCAAGGAGAAAAATGTCCATTTCAAATTCTACAACCATCTTTTCATCTAAAAAAAAAAAGGAACTATAAATCAAATACATTCAAATTACTCCCACCCTCCATCCAATGTGGGCACTTAATAAAAACAGCCTTAAGAAGTTTCCACAATGAAGCCCAGAAGGGAATCCCACGCATTGCTGTACTGGTCATCCTTCAGCTAGCCAGGCCCCTTCCCCCACCAGCCACTTCTGTGGACTCTCAGGTGCAAAGGGACTCCACAGGGGTGGGCAGAGGGGAGTGAGGGCAGGCTCCTATCAGTACTGATTAGAAAAGATGTAAGGCACCCAGATAAGTGGTCAGCACACCAATGAAGCGAGGACCTTAGAGATTCGGACTCGGGTTTCTGAGCTGCTCCTTAATGTGTCACTTGAATTGAGCTTTGGAATTTTGGAAATAAGTGTCCCTGACTCAGCAGACACACACCCCTCTGCACACACCCACCAACACGCCATGGCCCTCAGCCTGAGGTCTCCATGCAGTCCCGGGTGTAGGGCTGCAGTGTGGATCACGATCCATGGAACACGATCACAATAGAAAGAAGAGAAAGTTGCTTTTATTATCCACATTTTAGAAAGCAGATATCCGATGACCTGTGGAATGGAAACGACATAAGAGATATCTCTAAGGGCAGGCACACAGGTCACCGGATGTTCCAAAATGTTCTCTTCTCCTGAGATGAACAGCTCAAATGACAAGGATGCCTTCACTGCAGGCTAGCGCCTGAGGCCTCTACTCAATGAACACAGGAAGAAAAGGCCCTCCTGCCTTCCACTGCTGGGACTCAACAGTGGACAGAGCGAGGGGTCTTGCACATTTCCCGTCTTAACAGAGCAAAGCCAGACTTCCACACTGAGGACTGAGGTACAGGGACAGGAGTGGTCCAAGGGTCTCAAAACATTAATGTTCTGTTTCTCCCTCCCCCTCAGACTCCTCCTAGACTATCACCTGCCCTAGGCTGTGTTGTGGGGAATGCTGGTTAGTTTGCTGAACACTCACGGCATCTCAGATCCCGAGTCTCATCCAAAGCGTTGCAGGACACCCTGGCTCCAGGAAACAGGCCTCCCTTCACAGTGAGGCACTTGGGAACTTGCCTTTGTTTCTCGTGCTTCCCAGGGAGGTCTAGGCTTCCTCCTAGCTCTCCAAGCATTGCACTGTCAGCTGGGAACACAGACTCGGGCGGAACAGGCTTACTGAGCAAGCAAGGGGGCATTTGGCGTGCTCTCTGGGTCTGGCCCAGATGGAGATGGAAAACCCCTGGGCTCCACGGCTGGCTCACTGGTACAGTGTGAGCTTTGGGCTTGGCCACACCTCATGGGAGAGCCTCTAGGAGCCAGGGGTATCTCTAGGATGTTTGGCCTCGTCCTGAGCCAGCAGTGTGGCATGGGGCATGGGGTGTAAGTGGAGGGACGCTGGAGGCAAAGTGACAGTGGCAGCTAGCTCTATTTTCTGAAGCTCAACAGTGGTTCAGTGCCCCTGAGCATGCTGTCTGCAGATGAGGGAGCTACCTGGACAGCCAGTCCTCACAGCCTGAAGACAGAGGAGGCTGCTGTCCAGAAAAAGAAAACTAGGGAAGAGAGAGAGAACCAAGAGGAAAGGGACAGAGAAGGTGGAGCCAGGAACCCAGAATCAGGTGGTTGAGATTCCTACCTCACCCTGCCCCCAGGCACTCCTAGGCTTTAGGCAAGATATCAACACAGCAAGGAATGAGAGAAGGGACACACCAAGGAGAAGCCTGCAAGATTCTACTCCTTCCACGGAGACACTGGAACAGACTGAACATTTAACTTGTTTCACTAGGACCGCCAATAACGCAGTACCCTCTGAATCCGCGGGCAGTGTTCTCAGAGCCCTTCCTTTGTGACGTTCTCTTAGGAAGAGCCCACAGAGCCCACCTTGGCCTCTCCACCTCTTTCCAGCCGTGGAGGGGGAAAGCAGACAACCCAGCTAACTCCTTCTCTCCTCTTCAAACACCCCTCTTGTAGAGGGAAATACCCTAAGTGAAATACTTTAATTTTGCAAGCGAAGTATACACGTAGATCTATTTTTAGATTTGAGCCCACTACAGCTCCTAAAATCCTTCCTTTCGGGGGTGTTTGGAAATGCCAAAGCCATCTTCTTACTATGAAGGGAAGCCACCACTGTCCTGAAGGTGACAGAGCAGAGAGGGGAAAGAACCTGGATGAGCAGCTCATGGAATCCTCCCAATTCTATGAGCTGCGGCATTCACCCCTTCTGGGGACACCCAACCTCGAGACTTCTTGTTCTGTGAAATAAGAAATCTCCTTGTTATGAAAGCAGGGGGAAAAAAGAAAAACTTGCCCAGCAGAGAGGTCACTTTTACTACAAATTAGGTGTTTCTTCTTTATCCTCAGCCTAAACTACACGGAGACGTCGAGGTGGGTTTTCCTGTCCTAACACTGCCAAGCCTCATCGCCACTGCTACTCAGAGTTGGGAGAGAAAGGAAGCCTGCCTCCCGGTGAGGTGCCGGGTCCCAGCGGGCAGGAAGCTCTGTGTCTGCTCAGAGAAGGGCGTCCTGGGCCTTGTTTTCCACCCCACCCCATCTTTACTTATCAATCCTACTGCCCGTGCGAACTCTCTCCCCTGGCAATTGACCTGCTTTAGAAGCTTTGTGCCGAATAGTCACCTTTCCAGTCCATCTAGCAAGAGACTGGGCTCGAGATAATGAACAGGAGGCTTGCCGGAGGATTTTGCTCTATCTCCAGCTTGAGCCACCTACCTTGAAACTCAGGACAGCTCCAGAAAAGAAAAAAAAAAAGAGTTCTCTGGGGCTAAGACCAGTTGTTTCAGACTACAGAAAGGTCGTCTAGGCTTTGGAAGCTGGGCACCAACCAGCGACTGATCAGCGGCTTCCCTGGGAGGCAGAGAAGGAGAAGATGGAGAGAGGGACAAAGCAGAGAAGAGGGAGACGACGATGGGGCGAGGAGAGGGAGAAGGGAAGAGGAGAAATAAGAATGAAATCAGCTTAGCATCATGAAGGCAGAGTTGTTGGCTTTCAATACTTGTGCATTGTACAAGAATACTGTGCTGGAATGGGTTAGATCGTCATCTTTAGCATCCTGGTAGCATTATTCAGTAGTTAATAAACAGAACATTACACCTCTGCCCAGCTGGCTTTTGGAAAAGGAACACGAGGGATCGCAAACTCAGCCGCTCTTGTAGGTTCCATCTCCAGTTCTTTTAATCCGGGCCAGCACCGCGGCCTTGGACACTTTCTTCCGGTCGTAAGCCAGGCCGAGGGCCGCCATGCAGTCAATGAAGAATGTGGTTAGGTTGATGTGCCAGCGGTACTCACTGGCGGAGTAGTCATAGGGAAAGGTGTGGTGATAGTTGTGGAAGCCCTCACCTGTGACAAAAAGCAAGGAGAGAAATGAGGGAGTGACAATGGATGGCTGTCTCCCTGATCTTCGCGTTCCTGTTATTAGCGAGGTGCCATGAACCTCAGAGAAACTTGCCATTGTTGAATGAATGGATGAATCCAACTTCCGCTACTCAGAGCCAAACAGATCCCCTTCAGGGACATCAAGAGACTCTAGTCATCCATAACTGTCTGTGAACTTTTTTTAAAATTTAATTTGCTACAGGGTGGGGCCAGCAGGTACTGTGGTGGTTAAGGTGCTGGACTCCCCCATGGCTGACTGTGGTTCAAGTCCCGGAACTGGAGGCTTTCTCTCTCTCTGGTGAGTGCATGTACCCTATAGCAAAATTTAGCATAATAATAAATAAAATTACATAAATATTTTTTAAAATAAAAAACAAATTTGCCATATGACATGTGCACTTGCCAGAGAGAGACAAAGTGAGAAAGAAAAAGCAAGAAAGCACTTCTTGAGGGGTTGAGCGTGTTGTAATCCCTTCTCCTCTTGGGATTTTGGGCACACACACCAGTGCGTTTTTCAAGTCACCAGGTCCAGGACTTGAACCTCAGAGCTGGTCATAAGCGATCAAGCTGCCTTAACCACCATGCCACTTGGCTGGCCCTCACCTAAGAACCTTTGTGGGAGGACAACAGGCAGTTTCTCTCAGAGGGTAAGATGACTAGAGAGAAGCTGCTCAAGCTGGAAATGGATTTAGGTTGGAAAATTCCAGAGCCTCACTAAACATTGTCCTGAGACCCCGTGCTTGTGCTCGGGTCGGCGGGGAGAAAGTCCAGAATGAGGAACTTGGGCCGTGCTTTGCAGAGGAGTAAAGGCGCACACCTTCCCTGTGGAGCCGGTGCTACCGCTGAGGGAGGGAGGTTCTAACAGAATGGGCATCGCCGACAGAAGTGCCAAGAGACCCAGGGCCACTGCCGGCTCAGGGTGGGCTGCTCTGGCTTCTCATTCTTTCAGTTTCTGTGATAAAAACAGTGCCATTCTGCATTCAGGACAGTATCTGCAACATGGGTAAACTTTGGAAACTCTATTCTTGGGGGACTCGTCTTCCTAAAGCACATGAAGACTAACACTGACCCTTATCAGGCTGGGTAAAGCCAGGATAAAGGAGAGCTAAGCTAACAGAAGAGCTTGCTGGGACCTTTGTAGATAGACCCCCCCCTCACCTCCTGAAGAATAATGATATTAACGACAGTCATGTGCAGGAAGCCCTACCAAGTAAGTGACACCATCCGGGGCATCTTAATAGTCCTCCTCCGTGACCCCCGAGGAGCCCTGTGAACCGAGCAGGAGCAGGGTAACACCAAGGCTCAAGGTAGTGGCGGAAGATCACTATTTCCATAAGCGGTGTTGCGGTCAGCCTCTGTGTAAGCATTAACCAGGCCTATGGTTGCTCCCATAAACAAGGGAGGGAAAAGGGGTCAATGGGTGGAAAAGGAGAAGACTTTGCAACTGGGACAGTGGGAGGCAGCCCCAGCAGGCTGAGGGAGGGCCGCGCGTTGGCAGACTGTGAGGAGCTTGTGACTGCAGGGAGGGAACTCAAGAAGCAAGATCAGAGTGGCAGGAGACAGCTGGAGAACAAAGGGTGCGCTGATAAGGATGGAAGCAGCAGGCATGGAGAGGGGTGACAACAGGAGCTACGCAACAGCTTTGAACTGAGAGCCAGAATGAGGCTGGGGAGTGGCTCACCACAGACCCGTCTGCAACTCAGGCCATGACTTATTCCAGAAACTTCCATTTCTGTGAAAATCTCACATTTATATGGTATAGGTGATTTATTTCAAGCATGGTCAAAGTAAGAGCATAGACAATAGCAGAAGGTGCCCGAAAGGAGGAGAGTGATCTGCATTAAACAAAGTGGGGGCAGGGCGGGTGGCGTGGTGGTGGTTAAGGAGCTAGACCCACCCCCACATGGCTGACCATGGTTCGAGTGTTGGACCCGGCAGCTTGCTTTCTCACTTTCTCTTTCTCTCTCATCAAATTTAAAAAACAACAACAACAACAAAAACAAATAAAATTCAATAACTATTCTTAAAAAAAAAAAAAAATGTCACCAGTGACTTTCTTTAAGGAAAAAAGAAAAAAGAGGCGCTGGATTCCCACATGGCTGACCGTAATTCAAGTCCCAGACCCAGCAGCTTGAAAAATCCCAGCTAATAAATAAAAAATGTTTTTCAAAAAGGAAAATAATACTTTTAAGAAAGATAGTAAAGGGGCCAGCAGGTGGTATGGTGGTTAAGGCTCTGAACTCCCACATGGCTGACTGTGGTTCAAATCTTGGACCTGACGGCTTGCTTTGTCACTTTCCCTCTTTCTCTCTGGTGAGCATACACGCCCTATATCAAATTAAAATAATAATAATAAGTTCACTGGGATTGGAATTACAGAGCAACAGTGAACATTAGATCAACTTGTGATCAAACCAACTGCCTTGTGGAGAGATTCCCTAAGCCATGTTGGGTGGGGGGCAGGCATTCCCAGCCTGGGACAGAAGTGGAAGAGCAAAGAACAGGAGAAGAGGGGACGAGGTGGACGGTTGTCGGGGGCCGACAGTCGCTTTGATGCCCTTGACATTGGCATCACCAAGCGAGACGTGGCACACACCGAAGAACGGCATTGCTGAGGTAGGAATCATTTAATGTGGCAAACTTGAAGGGGATGATGTAAATTACAATGATTCAGTCTGTGTCTGGCTGAGGTAGAAATCATTTAATGTGGCAAACTTGAAGGCGATGATGTAAATTACAATGATTCAGTCTGTGTCTTATACAGCATGTTTAAATATAAAACACCAGGCTTCCTGGTCACTTAGATGACCCTACATTCTACTTAAACATTTTCTGCACAAACAAGACTGTGGTGCAGCCTGGGGTAGAAAAAGGAAAACCCCAAGGGGCTCATTTGGAGATTTTCAGCAACCTGGAATTAAAGGCAATTTTAAAAAAAGAATCATCTATTTAATTAACTTATTATTATCATCCTCTTAATTTTCTATAGGGCACCAAAGACAGGCAGAAAGAGAGAGGAAGTGAGAAAGCAAGCCACTAGATCTGGGACATGACCCTGTGTCAGCCATGTGGGAGTCCTGCTCTCCAACCACCATACCGCCTGCTGGCCCTCCCCTTTTTTTAATTTAAAAGAGATTTTTTACAGAGGGCCCATGTGCTCACTAGAGAGAGACACAGAAAGCAAGAAGTCACTGCCCTGGAGGGATGGCTGTGCCACAATCCCCTCTCCTCCAGCCTCCTCTTGGGATCTTGGGCACACATGCACACACTCTTGGCATGAGTTTTAAGTCAACGGGTCCAGGACTCGAACTGGGATCCACTACATGGGAGTCTATCGACATAACCATTATGCCAACTGCTGGTCCCGGCCATGTTTTTTTTTTTTTTTTTAACCCTTTTCTTCCCACGTCAGACGTGTTGCCTGATTCTCATCAGGGTTTTCCACTACGTTGCCCCCTCATTTTATCATGGTGGAAAAACAGGACGTAGTCATAAAACAGGTTCGTCTAGTTTTTCTGGCTCCTTGCCCGCTCCCCTAATCGGCAGACCACTTGATGCAGGACTCACCCACAGCACCCAGTGAGACCAGGATGTTCTCCCGGGGGTTGATGGTCTTGTCATAAGGGCGATATCCATAGAGGTGGGCAGCGCTGTTCACCAGCCAGGTGGCGTTGAGCACGGTGGCGTAGCGCAGTAAAGTGGCGACGTACAAGCTGTGCATGAAGGTCTCTCCCCAGAGACACCAGGGCACCAGTGTGGGCAGGATGAAGCACATCAGCAGGACCCCGGGGACGTAGTACCTAAGGCCAGATCACACGCGGCTCAGTGGGGAGGATCCGAGACCTACCCGGACTCCCACTCTCTCTGGGTTGGGCCGACTTTCCGCCTGCATCGCGAGCACAGGAGACACTCAGGGAGCGAGGTGGGGGCCTTCCGCGGCCGTGGCGTCATCTCGCTCTTTAGGTGAAGTCATGAGGGGGGTTAAATGGCTTCCCTGGGAGCAGGGACTGGAATGCATGTCTCCTAACCGTGACCCACTGCTCTTTTCTCGACGGTGGGACGGCGGCATGCGGGTGAGCCAGGCGGACCCACTCAACACAGCACACGGGGCTCTCCTTCCGCCTGCCGCCTCCCACCCGCGCTTTCTGGAAGAGTCTGGGTTTGGTGTCATGCTTCCATTTCCTGCTGGCCCGTCTCTGCTCTCCCCTCAGAGGCACACCGAGGGTCCTGGATCACCCCAAGGCCTCCGTCCCTCGGGAGGCCCTATTCTATTGTCATTCCCAAAGGAGTCCAGGCGGCCAACATTTCAAGAGAACCAACTCCGAGCATCCCTTCAGCTGTCAAACTCCTCACACCACTGACCTTCCCTGCCGCTAACTCCGTCCCAGCCTTGCCAGTCCTGAGCCTGCATCCGCTACCTGCCGGTGCCTCTGCCTCTGGTCTCAGCCTCGATGGCTTCTTTCACCTGCCCTGACAACAGCCTCTCTACAGCACATTCCTGATGGCTGCATGGTTGTTTCAAAAAAGCTAAAAACGGTTTTCAATCGCCCACTGAATTAGACCGTAAGTATGCTTTTAGGACTCTGTAAAAAATGGCATGCAGCTTTTCCAGCCCTATTTCCCATCACACCCAGACTTCACGCAGAAGGACTACCGTGGAATGTGATGTAAGCCTAGCTCGTTCTGTTCTGTTTGCACTGCCCCTCCCCACGTCCCTGTGAAAATCTCCCTCCATCAGTGGATTCCAAAGCTACTTTCTTCATGAACTCTTCCCTGAAGTCCCCCACTGAGCAATCTCCCTCCCCTCTGTACTTCTCACAGAAATATCCCATCCCGTATCACTGTTATTCAGGTACTCGGCTTCTTTCCACCCACCCCACGCTCCAAAATAGGATACACGTTCCTGGAATGTAAGAACTCGGCTGCATTCACCTTTGTAACCATGGCTACTCTAGGTCAATAGACATGTGTTGAATTGAATTGGTTTAATTAAGACAGCGCAGAGAGGAAAAACTGGAGCGATAGTCTACAGCTACAGGGCCTGGTGGGATCCAGAACACTGCGGTTTTAGATGAAGATGTGGAACCTGCAAACCCAATACACTTCTCAGGAGAAAAAAGGGAACCCCCAAATAGCAGCTGTCTAGGACCCGACCCCGACTTCCACCATCACTTCACTCACCTCCTCTGGAACATCACCAGTTTCTCAGCTCTTAGGTCAGACAAGTCTAGCAAAGCACCCTTCTCTTTGACGGCTGGGTGTTTGCGCACAAGCAGCCAACCCACGTGAGAGAAGAAAAAGCCACGTCGGGCGTTATGAGGATCAGCATGTGTTTCCGAGAACTTGTGGTGGACACGGTGATCTCTGGCCCATTCATAAACATCATTCTGGAGGGACAAAGAAGAGGAATGCAGGCCTGAAGACAGACACTCTCTTAGGAGAATTCCAACGGGGAGATATCTTCAGGAACCCACAGCTCTCAGCCCAACCTCACAAAACACCTAGGGATCTGGGCTCTG
This sequence comes from Tupaia belangeri chinensis, assembly GCF_000334495.1. NCBI lineage: Eukaryota > Metazoa > Chordata > Mammalia > Scandentia > Tupaiidae > Tupaia > Tupaia belangeri. The sequence goes on along the minus strand of NW_006160052.1, from coordinate 5,799,368 downwards.
CAGGGATTCAGGAGCTCCCTGGATCGCTCAACTTGCCACTGAGGCCAAAGTGGACGAGCAACCTGAAGTTCCAGGACCACAGGAATAAGACTGCCGCTGCTTGAAGGTTCTATGGTAGGTAGGATGAAGGGAAGTCACACAGGCTCAGAGAGTTCCCTTGGGAAAGGACTTTAATTCTTCAAGCAAGGAATGGTGGAAAAGGTCTTCATGGCCCGCCTAACCCTGGACATGGAGGATACGAGGCAGGCAGCCTTGTGTCTTAGGGTCCTGGTTAGGAGATAGAGTTGGCAGAGGCTACCTCCTGGTGCTATGACAAGAGGAAGCTCATACCACCCAGGAACGAGACCAAACATGCAAATCACAGCCATGGCCGTATTTCCAAATGACCTCTGGGCTTCTCTGGGACTCTTTCCATCTCCTAAAGAATGTACCAATATTTTTCCTCCTTTTACCCGGCAAGGACATCACGGGGTCTCCAGATATGAGTGGCTTTGGCAGAGGTAAGTATGCGGATGCAGTAAGGATTTGGGACATGCCCTGCCAAAGGGGACTTACTGGTTTTCTCTTTGCCTTTTACTTCAAGCTAGGCCCCACGCTAGCTCCCTCCCCTGCCCACCGGTAAGAGCTAAATAGCTACGACGACGTCCTTTCTAAGATCTGTCTCCACTATACACTTTTTGCTCCAGTACCCCTTAATACCTGACTTAGCCAGCATGGCAGCCCAAGACAGGGCCACGATGCTGGTGACTTCATCCTCTCATCTGTAAAATGGTGCTAAAATAGTACCTCCCTCCTAAGACTGCTCATAGTGCCAGGCACATGGTGGGTGCTTGAAAAGTGTTTGTTCTTATCTGAAAACAAGTGGGTTCAATCCCCGAGGGAGGTCCCAAGATAGTCACTTTAAGAAATGAATTGCTTGTCCAATGTCTGCCCGGGAAAACGGTCCGCTGCTGACCATACAGCAGCCCCTATGCAGAAGCACAGCGGGTCCCGATTACCTGGGAACTTAGGACCACAGACGAGCCCAGGCAGAGAACACATCCTGTCCTCTCCTGTCTCCCGGGCCCAGTGACCTGGAAGTACCCTCCAGCTCTGTGGACTTAGGACTGGGCCTGCACCCGAGGTGACCACGGGGGAGAAGGAAGCAAAACGGCTGTCCAGGCGTGGGTCCCCTCTGGGCGCCAACGCCCTCCATGGTGGCCTGGATTATCGGTAGCTGGAGCACAGAGGGCTGTGCAGAGCCCGCTTCTTACCTGGAAGGCCATGGTGTTGGCGATGATCAGGAAGAGCCGCAGGGGCAGCCGAGCCTTGTAGGTGCGGTGGCTCCACAGGCGGTGTGCGCCGGCCGTGATGCCCAGGGCACTGACCAGGTAGTAGAACAGCACTGCCCAGAGGAGACCACGAGTCAGCACAGTGCACGTGCCCCTGGGCGGGCCTGCCGAGGACACGCTCCTGACGCCAGAGCCCGTGTTTCTGCAGGCACTCTGAACGCTACGAGTACTCTGCTCGCTTAGATCGGACCACTTGAAAACTGCCATCACCGCCCTGCCTCTTCACCTAGGAACTGGGATAGGCTAAGGAGTTCCAGGAGCTAAGGAGTCAGAGGCAGGAGAGTGGGTAGGGCTGACCACACGACCACTTGTCACTCTCAGTCTGCAGGGGCAGTACCCAGGTCCTATCTCCTCTGAGCTGCAGCTGACCGCTACGGTTTTAGTTGTTTGTTTTGCGGTAGGGCATGTGTGCTCACCAGAGAGAGGAAGTAAAAAAGCACCCCCCACGGGGGGTTGACCACACTGCTATCCCTTCTCCATTCTCCTTGCAGATATTTGGGCAGGCATGCATGCATGCCCGGTGAGTTTTTCAAGCCACCAAATCTGGGACTCGAACCACTCAATCGGCCATGTGGGATCTAGGTACTTTCATCTCCATGCCACTCGCTGGCCCCTCCTCTATAATTGTTTAAGGACCACAAATTACTCTTGGGATGTTTAGGACCCATAAACAAGGGTGTTATTAAAATAATAGCCAGTAACATCCAGGTACTGACCAATTCTAGCAGTCCTGAGTCGTAGAGGACATGCGGGAGACGCAGAACGATGGCTACTTACCAGCCGGTATGAAAGCATTTTGGTACTTTAGCAGGCAGTGTGGCCTTATCAGGGAAAATCAGCCCTGTGCACAAGTCGTTTGTGTCCTGTCTCGGGCTTTACCGAGGATTCTGATATTCTCTAATCCACTGGCTATAGCCTGTCTAGGGGGGTGGTGTGTTACTGTCGTCACCTTACAGTTGAAGAAACAGAAACTCAGACAGGTGGCTCCCTATGGTCACGTGGCCAGTACGAAGGGGAGGCATGGTTCGAAGCTAGGTTTCGGTCAGCAAGCATTCGTGTTTCAGCTCTACCACTCGCTGCCGCTCCAAGACACGTGCACACTTCTGTCACTCCACTGCCACGCCAGCCACTCTCATCAGGCTTCACTAAGTCTGGACAGTGGTGGGATACCCTCAAAGCCATCAGCAGAGCACCCCAGCGTTGTCCTGCCTCTCCTCCCAGAAGCCTGCAGGCCCGGAAGGTGCAAACTCTAATCTCTAAGTAGGAAGCGGGTTGCTGGGTGTACCCTTGTCTCCCTCCATTCAGCAGCTCTGGGAGGCAGGGGCTGAGGCCTTGGTACAAACTGTGGGCTAATGTCTCACTCCCAGGGAAACAACTAGAAACAATAGCTCCTCAGTGGCCTCGGACTTAGTTGCAGTTGGAGACACCACACATTGTAACAAATTGTCCTGCTCTCTGGCAGCCAGACAGCAGTCTCCCGAACAGCCTCCTCTCCCTCCCCTATCTCCTCTTCCCGTCCTATTCCACCTGGAGAAGCCCCAGGAGGGCCTGCCCCCATGGAAGTTCCCTCCACATTCCCTGTGGGCCGGGATTAAGCCACCAGGTGGCTTTGCTGGCTTAGGCCATGTGGTGGTCGGTATCTTGCCACCGTATCTCACTGTATCTGTCCCAGAAAAATGAGAGTTAAGCTTCCAAAGGGGGGGAAAAAAAAAAAGCTATGAAAGCACCCAACTCAGATCCGAGGAAGCATCTGGGGTTGTTCCATGCCACAGAAGACCTGGCAAGTTGACTCAGGAAACACATAAGATGTCACATTAACAGGGGGATTGGGAAAGAACCAGGCGCTCCAATGCCCTCTCTATGAACATTTCTTTTTTTTTTGGCTATAGAGAGCGTGCGCTCCCCAGAAAGACAGAGACAGAAAGCAAGAAATCATCCCCCAGGGGGGATGGCCATACCACAATCCCTTCTCCTCTCGGGCTCTTGGGTATGCATGCACATGTGCCCGGTGTGAGTTTAAGCCACCAGGTCCAGGACTCGAACTATGGTCGACTACATGGGAGTCCAGCGACATAGCCATTACGCTAACTGCTGGTCCCTCTATGAACATTTCTAAGTCACTCAGTTAGAAGGGCTTAAGTCAGTTCTTCCCCAGGGGCAGAATCACTAATGGCCCAGTGGAAGCTCAAGCAACATCTCATAGCTTTGGCCCTAAGAAAGAGACTTGAGGGGTGTTGACGAGTGGTCTCTTCAGCCCTACCTTAAGAGAAATGCTAACATCACAGCCAGTTGCTAATTCACTGCCTTCTTTAGAGATAAAATAAGAAAAGAAAAAGAATCTGAGACCTCTGACCCTCCTTTCTTATTCCTTAAGACAAAGGAGTTCTGACACCCTCCTATCAGCATCAAGACACTCATCCACTACAGGGCCCAGGGACAGCCAGGGACAGGAGTAAAGTCACGTCACCATCCAGTTTCGGTGTGCCACGTTTCTCCGTCCAAGGGCTCAGCACACACCCATGGGCAAGGCACCAAAAAGGTAGCGGGCATAGGCTTAGCTTCGGGAGAGCATTCTACTCCCTGCGCTAGCAGCCAGTGAGGCCAGGCAGACCATCCGGGCAAACCCTGTCCTTAACAAGGGCTACCCAGTGCTGAGGCTGGAAGGCGCCTGAGGACCTTCACAAGGTCCTTGTGAAGTCTCCCTCCTTAGGAGACAACTTCAGTCCTGCTGCGTTCTCAGAGGGGCTAGAGGTGGCCCCCTCCTTTCGCAAATATAAAAGCCCTTCTTCCTTTTTTTTCTTAAGGTTTCTGCCATAGGGAACGTGCATTTGCCAGAGACAGAGAGAGAGAGCAAGTGAGAAATCAGCCCCCCGGGAGATGGCCACGCTGCAATCCTTTCTCCTCCATTCTCCTCTTAGGGTCTTGGGCACGCATGCACATGTGCCCAGTGTGATTTTCAAGCCACCGGGTCCAGGACTCAAACTGTGGTCAGCCCTATGGGAGTCCAGCACCTTAACCACCGTACCACCTGCTGGCCCTATAAAGCCCTTTTTGCTGGCTCTCATGATGTGCCTTTGCCACAACTATGACAGAAAGTAACCCAGGGAAAGCTTCCTTCCTGGTCCTGAAAAAGTTCTGTTGCCCCCAGCTGGGACCTACAAAAACCGAGATCCCAAGAAAGGAGATCCTGGTCGCTGTTCCCGAGACGGAGCTTGGCGGACCACATCTCACCACCTTCAGAAGGCTGCAACTACTATCAGCCCTGCTCCATAACTAGCCTCCAAGAGTAAGCTGTCAGGGGCTGGCAGGTGGCATGGTGATCAGGGTGCTGGACTCCCACATGGGTGAACACGGTTTGAGTCCTGGACCTGACAGCTTATGTACTCACTTCCCATTTCTCATCCTCTCTGTCTCTCTCTGGTCAAACTGACAAAGAATAAGTAATGTTAGCAATAAAGTCAAATAAATAAATAAATAAATAACTCCTTGGGGGGGGAGCTGTCAAAAAACACCCCACACTTGAGAAACACCCTGAAAAACCTTGAGTTGTTTTCTGGAGAGGGTGTCCTGGCTCACCCTGGGTCTGGGGCACTCCCAGCTCTCCCTTCACTGGTGAAATTGCCCGCAAAGCACATGTGCGTCCAGGGCTAGGGCCTGGTTCAGCCCGCACAGCTGGATCACGAAAAAGCTGAGCTCAGGGCAGCTCAGGGACAAACCCAGAACGCTCCCTCACTGCAGCAGTCGCAAGGCCCGGCTGCTTGGGCTTCTCTTTTCTGGCCTTGGGTACTGGGTCGGGAGGGCAGCCTGGCTGTCCCTGGCTGGGAAGGCCGAGTAGTGGGACAGGGAGGATGAACGTCAGAAGCCCCTGAGTCCTTGGCACTTCCTGGCACCAGCAGAGAGGGAGGGAGCGGGCTGGATGGGAAAGGCATTAGGAATCATGTCTTCACTCTCTTTTCCTTCTAGGAACATTCCATGGACAGCATGCGCAACACCTTGGAGAACCCGGTGGCGTGACAGCGCTACACACGTATGACCTGGGCCACACAGGAGCCTTCTCCACCTTTCTAACAAGGGATCCCATCTAGCCAAGGGGTCAAGCCAGATGGTTTTGCAGGTAACCAGCCCTCTCACTCCCTTTTCAATCAACTCGCTCCCTGAGCGGTTTCCCTGCCCTGCTCAACCCACACTTCCCTACTCTGCAGAGCCACTGAGCCGGTGACATGTCCCCACACCTTCTGTGGCTGGCAGGGCTGGGACAGACAGTCGAGCAATGACTCCAGCAGCAAAGCTCTTTCAGGGCAAGCTGACTTCCTGGCCAAGGAGCTACACTGGAAGGCTGGCAGCACTTGGTCTCAGGGAGCCCCAGAACTGTCAGCCCTGCACCTCAGCCCCTAGGCTCCAATCCCAGTCTCAGGCAACCAAAGAGAAGTGTGGGGAAATCTGGGCCAGGAGGGACCAGCTTCCCTGTAAGGTCCTACCTTATTAAAAGAGCAGTGAGAACCCTGGGTACTGAGTCAGGAGGACAGGGGAACCTGCTTACCCCAGAGCCAGGTGTAGAACTTGGAGGTGGGAAACAAGACGATCCCATACAGGGCTCCCAAGTGCAGCAGAGACATGAGGATGATGTTTCTCCAGACGTACTCCAGCTTGGGCGCCGGGCCCTCCTTGTCCTGGTAGCTGGGGTCGTGTATGTCATCGCTGATTTCCGGGCGGATGTCCTCGTCAAAGCACAGGGACGTTTTCTCCAGCTTGCCGCCTCCATTCTGCAGGACCCTGGAGGGAGGGGCTGTGATAGTGGTGGTGGTGGTGTAGGAGCTGGAGATCTGGAAGGGAGAGGAGGAGGCAGCGGTCAGGAGGGGACACGTGGAGGGCGGCCACTCCGCTCAGCAGGCTGGGGGCAGGGTGGAATACAGGCGCAGTCCCTGCCCCAAGGCAAACGGGTGAGTAGAGCGGCGTGTAGCCCGCGTGAGAAGAGGGGAGGGTTCCCGGAGACGCCGGGATAGATGGGATGAAGCCTCAAGGTGGAGGGGAAGTGGGTCGGGGCTAAACGCTCGTCCCCACTATGGACACACAAAAGAAAACCCGCACCGACCATACAAGTACCGCACGACCAGGTGCGTCTCTACTTCGGACACACAAAGGAAAACCCGCACCGACCGTGCAAGTACCGCACGACCAGGTGCGTCTCTACTTGAAAGCTTAAGAAACAAAAGTTGGGGAATCCAGTCCCCAGATTACAATCCACATTCCCAACCAGCTGAAGGCTGTGCCGCTCGGAAAAGTGGCCAAGTCCTTCCGGAGGTCTCGACTCTCTCCCCCAACACCCAGTCGCCGAGCAGCCCGAGCCGGCCGGCGAGCCCGCGGTGTGGCCGTGGCCGGGAAGCTCACCTCCTCTTGCAGCAAGTGGGCCGGCATCTTGGCTCCCAGAGGCTAGGCTCCCTTTCCCCGGGCTGAGACTGCGGGCCGGAGCGCGGGACCGCGGGGCCAGAGGGTGGACTCGTTCCGGAGCGCTCGGAGCCCTTCTGCGAGCCCTGCACGCTGGATGGGTGTCGGAGCCCGACCTGCTGTGCGTGGATCTCCCCGGGCTGGGGATTTAAAGGCTCGAGCTGGCAGTGGGTGACCGTGTCCCGTATTTCCTCAGACCCCTTTTATCCGCTGCCAACAAGGGGCAAAGTGCGCAGAGTTGGCTGGCCGAGGCAGCCCCGCGTGGAGGTGAGGGCGGGAGAGGGGAGGAGACAGCCGAGGCGTGCAGCGACCGGAGCCGGACACCGGGATGCTGCAGACACCGACACCGCGCCGCCCCTGCCCCTGCCCCTGCCCCAGCCCCTGGGG
>NW_006160052.1:5771255-5791905 GCF_000334495.1 Tupaia belangeri chinensis | reverse complement strand
GCGTTGACGGCCCGCCTCCCTCCCCGCCGAGCGCCCGGGGCTCGATCCGCGGGCGAACAATGGCTCTGCCCCGCCCACCAGCCGCGCGCTGCTGAGCGGAGACCTAGCTGAACTCTGGCCGGATCTCCAGACACGCACACAGACACACGGAGGAGTGAGCGCCTGCACGCGCGCACCACGTTCGGTCGCTGGGCACGCTCGGCACGCTCGCAGTGGGCGTCCATCTCCCGGCACCGGTGGGCCACCCCAACCGGTGCCCAAGCCTCCAGAACGTTCGCGGGACGTTTTGGAGCGTCTACAGTGTCAGGTTGTAATCTGGGAATCTTCATGGAAAAAGACAGGAAGCACAGACACGTGTCCGCCCGGCAGAAGGGGAAAGACGTGTGTGTGTGTGTGTGTGTGTGTGTGTGTGTGTGTGTGGAGTAAGAATAGCTAGTAGCTATTGCAGGCGGTCTGCAGAATATTTTTCTTTAACTCTCACCGGGACCCTGGGAGGTGGGTCCATTATTCTGTTTTTTTGTTTGTTTGCTTTTTGGTTTTGTTTTAAGAATTATTCTTATTTAACGTTATTTATTTAAATTTGACCAGAGAGGGATAGAGTGAGAGAGAGAAAGCAAACTGCCTGGCCTGGGATTCAAACCCTGTTCTTCCACGTGGGAGTCCAGCACTCTTAACCAGCACACCACCTGCCCAGGTCTCTCCATTATTCTGTTTTAAAAGCGGAGAATGTGAGATATACAGAGATCAACTAACTTGCCTAGGTTGTAGCAGCCAGAAAGTGGTACAGCCAGGAGATGAGCCCAAAGGGTTGTGAGTGCTCAGGTCTCAGCGGGGCTCTGGATCACACTGGAAGCATCCCTGAGATGCGGCGGCCTCGCTGGCCTGTCCCTCATGCCCCCTTCTTGTCTGGGGCTGTGGGACCCTGAGGACTCAAAACCAGGCAGGCTGTACATTCACACAGTCTCCCTCCCTGCCCAGGTCTCCCCAGATTCTGCCCAGGATCCTGCCCTGAGAAGATGAAGGAAGCTCAGAGCCAGGCCAGTGCTGGCTTCTCAGGGACAGGGGCACCTGCCATTGCTTGGCAGGAGGACTGAGCAGCTCCTTTGGTGCTGCTGGTGGCTGGGTCAGGCCAACTCCCTGGCTAGTGACCAGGCCCCTCCTTCCCAGGCCTGGCTGTCTGCTGCAGAAGTTCTGAATGGAACTAGGTGTTTTCAGATAGGGACAGCTTGTCTGGACAGGGCCCAGAAATGTCCAGCGTGTGGCATAGGAGCATGTACCTGGACTGCTCCTCCTCAGGTTCTCGGCAATGTCTGGACCGACTGCAGGGTTTACTCTTAGTCCACGCTGGCTGCTACAACACACCAACCTACAGGGGTACAGACATTTGTTTCTCACAGTTCTGGAGGCTGGGAAGTCCTCCATCAAAGCAGCAGCACAAGAACCAGCAGTTAGCATTATGGCTATGTCGCTGGACTCCCATGTAGTCGACCACGGTTCGCGTCCCGGACCCGGTGGCTTAACACGCCAGGTGCATGTGCGTGCGTGCCCAAGATCCCGAGAGGAGAATGGAGGAGAAGGGATTGCGGAGTGGCCATCTCCCCTGGGGGATGATTTCTCGCTTGCTGTCTTTATGTCTCTCTCTTGTCTGTCTGGCGAGCGCACGCGCCCTATAGCACAAACCTCTCCAAAAAAAAAAAAAAAGCAGCAGAGCACATTTGGGCCTCCTGGTTCATAGCCGCCATGTTTTCTCTGCCTTCACATGAGGGAAGAGATTGCTCTGTGATCTCTTATAAGGGCATCCATCTCACTTTGGAGGGCTCTGCCTTCCTGACCTCATCACCTCCCAAAGACCTCAATTCCAAACATCCTGGCATCAGGGATTAGGTTTCAATTTATCAACTTGTGGGGACATAAGCGTTCGATCTATTGTACTCGTCAAGGTAGAAGATCCAGGATTTGTTTTGGGGTGTCCCCTCAATTATGGCTGAAGACGTCTTACCATCGAGACCAACTTTCTTCCTCTTTGACTGCCTAAGTACATTTGACCCTTGTTTCTTCCAGATAGATCCCGTCTGTACCAGGGAACGATCCGAAAAATCAGAGTTCTCTGGGAGCTGCCCTCCTGCTTACTCAGACTTTGGTAGATATGCCTGCTGGAATTCTCACTTAGCGCTGGTGCTCTTACTTCGGCCAGGCACCCTAGCATTCATTTTCGGCCAGAGAAAGAAAGGGGAGGCCTAGTGAGACTGAAATGTAGCGTAGGAGTATTGCCTTTCTCTCTAACGACAGGATGTGTCCCTGCAGGGAAGGCTTTGACAGTCCAGAGAAAAGTCTGCTCCGGGGAGAGAAAGTGTCAAGGAGAAATGGTGAGAGCACACCTCTTTGTTGTTGCAAACCGCAATAGAAGGATGACTGGGTCGTCCCATGCGTGTCACATGACTGTGATTGTGTCACCCACTTCTTCAGAACTCTCGGTAGCTCACCACTGCCCACAAATACGGCTGCGTGGCAGAGACAGTGCTATGGGAAAAGCACGAGCCTTGGTACCAAGAAGCATTAGGCCAGTGACAAATTAGAAGTTATAAATAAGCATGCGCTCGATCCTGTATGCCACAGAATTTCTCTTGACTTCGCTAGTAGATACTTGAGAATATAAGAGGAAAGTATACAGAATGTTTGGAGATAGAGATTGGAGCTAGAAGCTTTCCTCTATGAAAAGGGACCCAGGTTACTATGGCAATTTTTAAATTTACTGCCGGAGGGTACGTGTACTCACCAGAGAGAGAGAGAAAGTGTGCATGCCCAATGGGACGGTGACGGTCATGCTGCGGTCCCTCCTCTGCCATCTCTCCATTCTGCCAGGAGTTGGGCACGTGCACACATGTACCCAGAGTATTTTTCAAGTCGCTGGGGCTGGGATTTGAACTGTGGTCAGCCTTGTGAGATCCAACTTTCTATGCACAGCACTTAACCACTGTACTACGGGGCTAACCTTGGGGCAGCCTTTAAATTTCATTTTGATTCTTCTACTCAAGAGGGCAAGACAATACAAACTCACTCTAACCATCTCGAGTCAGGAGGGGGGCAATGAGCGACAGAAAACCATCTCTGTTAATTAGGTCCTTGTCAAGTGTTCCTGAGTCTGGTACCCACAGCAGAGAATCTTCCTTAGTCAGGACAGGGCTGGGAGTGCAAATCTCTGCTTGGTAAAAGTGCTCCAGTTCACCTCCATTTCTCTGGGTGTCCTGGTACTTAGAGCCCCGAAATCCTGAAGTCCTCCTATCCCACGTAGCAGATACCAGGTGACACCATGGACCCAGAGGGTATTTATTTTCTTCTTTTCTTAATTATTTATTTCATTTCATTTCATTTATTTATTTATTTTTTTTTTCCTAGAGGGCATATGCACTCACCAGAGAGAGAGAAAGTAAGAAAGCAAACCACCAGGTCCAGGAGTCAACCTGAGGTCGACCGTGTGAGAGACCAGCGCCTTAACCACCATGCCACATACAGGCTGACCACACCCCCAGGGATATTTCAGTGCAGCAATGTGCCAGAATTCTAATTGTCCCCAAGGCATACCCTTATCAAATTGTCACTTCTTTGATACAAACCTGTTTGGGGACCAGCAGTTAGCGTAATGGCTATGTCGTTGAACTCCCGTGTAGCCGACTGCGGTTCAAGTCCCAGATCCAGTGGCTTAAACTCACGCTGGGAGCATGTGCATGCGTGCCCAAGATCCTGAGAGGAGAATGGAGAAGAAGGGATTGCAGCATGGCCATCTCCCCTGGGGGGTGATTTCTCGCTCTCTGTCTTTCTCTGTCTTTCTGGTGAGCACACGTGCCCTATAGCAAAAACCTCTCCAAAAGAAAAAAAAAAAAACCTGTTTGCATATAGGTTAGAATGGAATGTTTCATTTCTCTAACTGGAATTGTGTTTCCCTTTTGAGCAGAGATTGCCTCTACTCCGGAGGCTATGGGTCACACTGGGACTCTCAAGTAACAGTGATCAAACCGGCACCCTGGCGTGGACTCCAAGTTTATTTCTTGGTCAGGGGACCCTGGTGCAGCAAAAGGAACAAATTGTCCCAACAACTGTGACTGCAAAAAGTTAACAGCTTCTAGGCCAGCAGAGGGCATGGAGGTTAGGCACTGGATCCCACATGTCTGACTGGGCGGCTCGAGTGCTGGACGGCAGCTTGAAAATCACGCTGGGTGTGTGTGCACGCATGCCCAAAACCCCAAGAGGAGAACAGAGGAGGGATTGCGGAGTGGCCGTCCCTGGGGAGTGATTTGTCACTTTCTCTTTCTCTCTCTGTGTCTCTCTGGCGGATACATGTGCTCTATAGCAAAAAAATTTTTTTTAAATTAAAGGGCTCATACAGACTGATAAACAACTGAAACTCAGCATGATAAAGAGAAAGACACTTCGTAAGAAAAGAGATACAGGCTCAGCCGTGGTAGCGCAGGTGGTAGGGTGTGTCTGCGTGATACTGGAGCCACATGGGAGGCCCGAGTTCTGATCCCAGGTTGACCTGAACATGCTGGGCACGCCCACACATGTGCCTGTCAGCCTGGCTCGCTGGGAGGCCAAGGAGTAGGGGAAGGATCACAGCACAGCAAGAACTTGTCAAGAGTAACCGTCTCTGCCTTTGACTCTCTCCTGATATAAATAAGTAAATAAATAAATAAATAAAATGTAAGAAATACAGATGGCAAGCAAATACTTGAAAACTGCTAAACTTTGGGGCCAGTGGGTGGTGTGGTGTTTGGGACACTGGACTCCCACAGGGCCGATCGTGGCTTGCTTTCTCACTTTCTCTCTCTCAATCTCTCTCTAGTGAGCGCGCATGCCCTGTAGCAAATTTTAAAATGATGATAAATAAAATTTTGAAAAAAAATTGCTGAACTTGACCAATTATTAAATTTAAAAAATAACAATGATATGTAATTTGTCGCTACCAAAGACTTGAGGATATTTGAATATATTTGTGAATACTGGGGAAGGTGAGATGAGATAAAATGCTGGTAGGGGATAAATTTCACAAACATATTCACCACAGCATTCTTGACAACATTACGGAAGGTTATAAACCACAGTATTACAGGGGCCAGCAGGTGGCATGGTGGTTAAGGCTCTATATTCCCACGTGGTTGATTACGATTCAAATCCTGGGCCTGAAGGCTTGAAAATCACAACAAATAAAAAGATAAATAAATAAATGTTTGAGAACAGCAGTTGGCATAACGGCTATGTCGCTGGACTCCCATGTAGTCAACTGTGGTTCAAGTCCTGGACCCGGTGGCTTAAACTCACGCCGGGCGCGCGTGCCTGCATGCCCAAGATCCCAAGAGGAGAATGGAGGAGAAGGGATTGCAACATGGCCATCTCCCCTAGGGGGTGATTTCTCGCTTTCTGTCTCTCTGTCTCTCTCTGTCTTTCTGGCAAGTGCATGCGTCCTATAGCAAAATCCTCTCAAAAAAAGAAAGTTTAAAAAAAAACCCCACAATATTATAAAACCAATAAACTGTAATTTAGCTTTTTTAAAGAATTATTTTATTTAACTTTATGTATTTTTTAATTTGACCAGAGAGGGACCGAGTGAGAGACAGAGAGAGAGGGAGAGGGAGAGGAAGAAAGCAAGCCACTAGATCTGGGACTCGAACAGAGGTCGGCCATGTGAGAGTCCAGCACCCTTAACCACCTCACCACCTGCTGGCCCCAACTTTTTTTGTTTTTGTTTTTGTTTTTAGATTTTTTTTTTTTTATTTTTTGCTATAGGGCATGTGCGCTTGCCAGAAAGACAGAGAGACAGAGAGACAGAAAGCGAGAAATCACCCCCCAGGGGAGATGGCCACGCTGCAGTATCCCTTCTACTCCATTGTCTTCCTGGGATCTTGGGCACGAAAGCACATGCGCCTGGCTTGAATTTCAAGCCACTGGGTCTGGCCCTCAAACCATGGTTGGCCATGTGGGAACCCAGTGATAGCACGGCTACATCATCTACTGGACCACTGAAGTCGTTTTTATATACTGCACATAGGTAGATATACTGCGGCCAACACCTATCCAAATTTTACATCAAAAGCATTTCTCTTTATTAAAAAAATATTTAATTTTATTTATTGTTACTATCATTTAAGTTTGACTGGAGAGAGAAAGTAAGAAAGCATGCCACCAGGTCTGGGACTCGAACTGTATTTGGTCATGTGGGAGTCCAGTGCCTTAACCACTATGCCACCTGTTAACCCCCCAAAATCATTTCTTTTTTATTTTATTATTTTTTTTTTTGAGAGGCTTTTGCTATAGGGCGTGTGCACTCGCCAGAAAGACAGAGAGAGACAGAGAGACAGAAAGAGAGAAATCACCCCCCAGAGGGGATGGCCACGCCGCAATCCCTTCTCCTCCATTCTCCTCTTGGGATCTTGGGCACGCACGCACATGTGCCCGGTGTGAGTTTAAGCCACCGGGTCCGGGACTCAAACCGTGGTCGACTACGTGGGAGTCCAGCAACATAGCCATTACAATAACTGCTGGTCCCATCCCCAAAATCATTTCTAATACATGGGAAAATGTTCATGCTATGATGATGTCCACAAATATATGCATTTATGAGATCCCAACAATGTAAAACACTAGTACAGATAGGAGGGGAAAAAGTATGAAGCTGAAATTTGGGTTCTAACATTTAACAAGAGGCCAGCTAATCTTGGGCAATTCACTTTATTCTGTGTATTTCAATATGTAAAAGGGTGGCATGAGTTTAAGCCACCGGGTCCGGGACTTGAACTGTGGACAACTATGTGGGAGTCCAGCGACATAGCCATTATGCTAACTGCTGGTCCCTGCTTTTTAGGTTTTTACCATAGGGCGTGTACACTCAGCAGAGAGAGGGAAGGTGAGAAATCACCCTCCAGAGGGAATGTCCGTGCCCCAATCCCTCCTTCTCAGTTCTCCTCTTGGAATTTTGGGCACGCATGCACATGCACTTGGCGCGATTTTCAAGTTTCTGGGTCTAGGACTTAAACTTCAGTCGACCATGTGGGAGTCCAGCACCATACCCATGATGCCACGGGCTGGCCCCTCAGACTGCATTCTTGCTGACTCCTAGACATAGTTCCTCTTCCCGACTTCTAGCTCTCAACTGTGCCTGTCAAAATACTGCTCATGATCTAGTAATTCCACTCCTCCGTATACACCCAGCAGACACGAACACCTATTCCACACAAAAGCACTTGTGCATGAATACTCATAGTGGTGTTATTCGCAGTAGCCAACTGTCTTATCAACGACTAATAAATAAATTGGATGTGATATACCTGCACCATGGAATATTATTTGGCATTAGAAAAGAACAATGTCCTTGTACATCCTACAATACAAATGAACCTTGAAAATATGATGTTAAGTGGGCCTGCAGGTGGTGTGGTGGTTAGAGGCACTGTACTCCCACATGGCCGACCAGGGTTTGAGTCCTGGACCTGGTGGCTTGCTTTCTCACTTTCCATCTCTCTCTCACTCTCTCTCACTTCGTTCCTCTCCGGTCAAATTAAAAATATATATATAGGGACCAGCAATTGGCGTAATGGCTATGTCACTGGACTCCCATGTAGTAGACCGCGGTTTGAGTCTCGGACCCAGTGGCTTAAACTCACGTCGGGGACGTGTGTGTGCGTGTACCCAAGATCCCGAGAGGAGAATGGAGGAGAAGGGATTGCAGTGTGGTCATCCTCCCGGGGGGGGCGGGGGGGGGCGGGGATTTCTTACTTTCTGTCTATCTTTGTGGCGAGGGCATGTGCCCTATAGCAAAAACCTCTAAAAAAAAATAATAAAAAATCTATAGAAAAAAAGTGATGTTAAGTGAAAGAAGACCAGACACAAAGGCACACATATTCTATGATTCCATTTAGCTGAAATGTCCAGAGTAGACAAATTTATAGAGCTACAGCAGATTAGAGGTTGCCCAGGTCTTGGAAATGAGGAGCCATGGGTAATGGCTAAGGAGTACAGGGTTTCTTTGGGGGGTAATACAAATGTTCTAAGATTGATTATGAGGTAGTGATGGGTGCACAACCTTGTGAATATACTAAGAGCTATTAAGTCGTATGACTTAAATGGATGAATTGTATAATATATAGATAACATCAATCAGGCTTTTTTTTTTTGTCAGAAGGTGCATGTACTCACCAGAGAGAGAGACAGAAAGCTCTCCCCATAATGGCATCTTTCCTGAACCCCGCCTTCCCATCAGCACTTTGGGCACACACACGCACTCATTGTGTTTCCCAAGCAGCGGATGCCTGGATTCAAACCACACAGCCATGGAGTTCTGCTTCCTATGCACGGAGCCTCGCTGCTGTACCACAGGGCAGGCCCTCGGTACAGCCATTGTCTTTTTGGTGTTTTTTTTTTTTTTTTTTTCCTGGAGAGGTTTTCGCTATAGGGCGAGTGCGCTCGCCAGACAGACAGAGAGAGACAGAGAGACAGAAAGCGAGAAATCACCCCCCAGGGGGGATGGTCACGCCGCAATCCCTTCTCCTCCATTCTCCTCTCGGGATCTTGGGCACGCATACACACGTGCCCAGCGTGAGTTTTAAGCCCCCGGGTCTGGGACGGGAACCATGGTCAACTACGTGGGAGTCCAGCGACATAGCCATTACGCTAACTGCTGGTTCCCATACAGCCATTGTCTAACAGAGGGTTAGACCCTCCGGAGGGTCCGGAGACTGGGGTGTGGAAAACGCCGCGTTCTGCAGGGCCAGCCCACATGGAAAGTTCCAGTTTCACGTCCAGAGATCTCTCTGAATACACAGAAGCTGGGAGTGGATTGTGGCATGAAGATCTTATTGGTGGTGTTGATTCTCTCTCTTGCCCATGGAAGAAAACAATAAATAAGCTTTAAAAAATATACTGAGGGACCAGCAGATGGCGTAATGGTTATGTCACTGAACTCCCAGAGTTCACATTCCAGACCCGGTGGCTTAAAACCATGCCAGGCACGTGTGCGTGCATCCCCAAAATCCCAAGAGAAGAATGGAGGGGAAGGGGTTGCAGCATGGCCATCCCCCTGGGAGTGATTTCTCATTTTCTGTTTCTCTGTCACTCTGGCAAACCCACGCGCCCTATAGCAAAAAATCTGTCTTAAAAAATACAGTGAGAGGGAACCAGCAGTTAGCGTAATGGCTCTGTCGCTGGACTCCCACATAGTCGACCGCGGTTCGTGTCCTGGACCCAGTGACTTAAAACTCACGCCGGGCGCGTGTGCGTGCGTGCCCAAGATCCCAAGAGGAGAATGGAGGAGAAGGGATTGCAGCGTGACCATCCCCCCTGGGGGGTGATTTCTCGCTTTCTGTCTCTATGTCTCTCTCTGTCTGTCTGGCGAGCGCACGCGCCCTACAGTGAAAATCTCTCCAAAAAAAAAAAAAAAACCAATACAGTGAGATACCACGTCAGACCTACTAAATTGACCAAGTTAAAAAAGACAGAAAACACTAAATGTTGGTGAGCATGTGGAACAGCTGAAATTGTCATACATTGCTGGTGGGGGTGTGGAATAATACAGTTACTTTGGAAAACAGTCGGCAGTTTTTTTTTATTTGTTTTGTTTTGCTATAGGGTATGTGCACTCACCACAGAGACAGACAGACAGAAAGCAAGAAGTCACCCCCCAGGGTGAATGGCCACACGGTGGTCCTTGGTCCTCCGTTCTCTCAGGATCCTGAACACGCATGCACATACACCAGGCGTGAGTTTTAAGCCTCCAAGTCTGGGACTTGAACTGCTCTCGACTATGTGGGAGTGTAGTAACATAACCATTATGGCATCTGCTGGCCTGATAGTTTATTTATAATGTTAAACATTTATCTATCTTGGATCCAGTAGGTGGCATGGTGTTTAAGGTGCTAGATTCCCACATGGCTGACTGAGGTTTAAGTCCTTGACCTGGTAGCTTGCTGTCTCACTTTCCATCTCTCTCTTTCTCTGTCTCTGATGAGCACACATGCTCTATAGCAAACTCTAAAATAATAATAATAATAATAAATAAAATAAAAATAATTTTGAAAAGATATGTTTAAAAAATTTATCTATCTTGGGGACCAGAAGTTAGCGTAATGGCTATGTTGCTGAACTCCCATATAGTTGACCGCGATTTGAGTCCTGGATCCAGTGACTTAAATTTACGCCCGGCGCGTATGCGTGCGTGCCCAAGATCCCAAGAGGAGAATGGAGGAGAAGGGATTGTGGTGTGGCCATCCCCCCTGGGGGGTGATTTCTTGCTTTCTATCTCTCTGTCTCTCTGTCTTTCTGGCAAGTGCAAGCTGGGGGGGCGGGGTGATTTCTCCCTTTCTATCTCTCTGTCTCTCTCTGTCTTTCTGGTGAGCGCACGCGCCCTGTAGCAAAAACCTCTCCCCAAAATTTTTTTTTTGAAATTAAAAACAGAATACTATTTATATAAGCCCCTCCCCAAAATGAAAAACTTAGGTATGAATATAACAAAATATGCACAGAATCTATGTGAAGAAAACTATATAACTGATAAAAAAAATAAAAAACTAAATAGATATTCCATGTTCACGGGTAGGAAGACTCAATGTTGTCATGGTGTCAGAATTTCCCAATTTATCAGTTCAGTGGAATCCCAATCAAAATGCCAGAAAGCTATTTTGTAAATATCGACAAACTGATTCTAAAGTTGATATGGACAAGCAAAAGCCCCAGTAATGGGAAAAACTAATCTATAGTAATAGAAGTAAGGAGATAGTTGCTAGGCTAGAGGGAACTGATTTAAAGGGGCCTGAGGGGAACTGTTTGTGATGGGAATGTCCTATATCTTGTTCTGGGTGGTGGCTACCCAAATATACACAATTGTTGGGATTCATGAACTGAGTACTTACGATCTGTACATTTTGTTGTGTAACAATTATACCTCCAAACAGACAAACAAAAAACCCACACTAAAACCTAGCAGTAGTTGGGAACCAGAGTATGAGCCCAGAAAAGGGTGGACCAAATGTTGCTCCAGACGGCCATGCATTTAAAATGCAATGCATGGGGCCAGCAGATGTCATTGGGGCTAAGGCACTGGACTCCCCCCATGGCTGACAGCAGTTCGAGACCTAGACCTGGCAGCTTGCTTTCTCACTTTCTCTCTCTCTCTGGTGAGCACAAATGCCCTATAGCAAATTGAAATAATAATTATAATAATACATAAAATTAAATAAATCTTTAAAAAATAAAAATAAAAAAATGCAGGTGGCATGATGGTTAAGGTGCTGGATACTCCCACATGACTGACTATGGTTCAAGTTCCAAACCTGATGGCTTGTTTTTTCACTTTCTCCCTCCCTCACTCTCTCTGGTCAAATTAAAATAAGTGAATAAATAAATAATTCTTTTTTTCTCTCTTTTTTTAACAATTTTTTTTAGAGGTTTTTGCTTTAGGGCACACGCGCTTGCCAGAAAGACAGAGAGAGACAGAGAGATAGAAAGCAAGAAGTCACCCCCGAAGGGGGGTGGCCACACCGCAATCCCTTCTCCTCCATTCTCCTCCTGGGATCTTGGGCACGCACGCATATGCACCCGGTGTGAGTTTAAGCCACCGGGTCCAGGACTCAAACTGCGGTCGGCTACATGGGAGTTCAGCAACATAGTCATTATGCTAACTGCTGGTCCCAATAAATAGTTCTTTTAAAAAATGTGGGGTAGGCAAGTGGCATGGTAGTTAAGGGCGCTGGACTCCCACATGGCCAACTGCGGTTTAAGTCCTGGACCTGGTGGCTTGCTTTCTCACTTTGTCTCTCTCTCAATCTCTGGCCAAGTTAAAATAAACAAATAAATAAAGTTAAATAAAATAATTATTTACAAAACAGTAATATGTATTTACTGATCCCTGGTTCCTTATTGTCGACTAGGCCCTGTGCGGGGATCTGGGGACACTGGCGAAGGGGTTCCATGTGTGCATGAACATACAGAAATACTGACCATGAACCCCATGGGGTCAAAGACCTCACAGCAGTCTCACATCAGCTAGCTCCGGCTGGCTCCTCAGCTGCTCCTCCTGACGCGTTTACACTTTATAACACAGTTTGACTTTCTAATCAAACTGTGGGTATACGTAAGTAGAGATGACACCAAGGCCCTAGCCCGTAAGTGACTGGGAAAACAATGATGTCCATTCCTTCTCCTATGCCTGCAGGAGCTGGGCTCAGGCCTTCCCCCAGCCTCTGTCAGGCAGCCACTCCAGATGCTGAGGTTAACGTGTCAGCTTGCTCCAGTAAACAAGCTGAGACATCGTTATCTAACTAGCCCCATGCGCCTGTCCAGCCACGCTGCCTGTGGCACTGTGGCAGGGGTGCAAGAGGCCAGGACTGTAGAAACTGCCCTTGTAATCCTGGACTTCTCAGGTTTCCCATGACAGAGGGTGGTGTGGGGAGGCATGGGAGTCAGCCCTGTCCCTGTCCTGGCATTTGTCACAGCCAACTCTCCGTGCCAAGAGGAGGGGACAGGCTCCTTCTGGACTGTAGACTCCTTTTAAATTTTTTTTAAAAGAATGATTTATTTATTATTATTATTTTTATTTTTGGAGAGGTTTTTGCTATAGGGTGCATGTGCTTGCCAGCCAGACAAAGAGAGACAGAGAGATAGAAAGCGAGAAATCACCCCCGAGGGGGGATGGCACGCCGCAATCCCTTCTCCTCCATTCTCCTCTTGGGATCTTGGGCAGGCACGCACATGTGCCCGGCATGAGTTTTAAGCCACCGGGTCCGGGACACGAACCACGGTCGACTACATGGAGTCCAGCGACATAGCCATTATGCTAACTGCTGGTCCCTATTTATTATTATTTTTAAATTTGACCAGAGAGAGACAGAGAAAGAGAGAGGGAAAGTGAGAAAGCAAGCCGCCAGGTCTGAGATTCAAACCGTGGTCAGTTATGTGGGAGTCCAAGACCTTAGCCACCCCGCCTCCTGCCAGCCCCATGTGGACTCTTCTTTATCTGGTGGCCCAATCTGAAGCACAACAGCAGACAGCCACGAGAGAGCATGTGAGGGCCAGAGGAGAGGGGCTCGGGTTGGTCTGCCTTTCTGGGGCCTGTCGAGGTACCACCGGGCTCTGAAGAAGACCGGGTGAAACACGAGATGAGCCCTGCACCTCCAGGAGTGAGTCACTGTCCCACAGTGTTATGGCACGGATGGTCCCAGCAGTACCGAACAACGGGGTCACAGGGGCCCTGCCCAGGGCAGTTCAACCAGTGGAGGATAGTCCGGTGACTGACGCAGAGCCCAGAACAGACTGTGTGGGTTCCAGGGAACGGCACATCCGGACCAGCCTGGGAGAGTCAGCGACTTCCTGGAGGACAGGGTGGTGCTAAATCCCCAGGGACATTAGGGTGGGTGTGGAGGAGGGATTAACAAGGTCAGAGGCCGAGGAGGGAGAGACCCTAACCTGACACTCTGCAGACAGCGTCCCTCGAACCTGCATGCACATGCGCCAGGTGTGAGTTTGGAGCTGCCAGGTCCACCTCCTCATGGGTCCCAGCACAGAGACGGTGCAGAGGTCTCCCACTGGGTGACCTTGGTCAGGAGGTAAATGGGAGCGCGCCTTCAGCCAGCCTGCGTTTCCAGCCTCAGAGCTCTGACCTGCCTCTCACTCCGGCCCTCGTCCCCGGGGTTTGCCCCTGTCAAGCACTAAAATGTGTGTGTGTGTGTGTGTGTGTGTGTGCGCGCACGCACGCGCGTGTGTGCATTCCCTTGCACATGCATAGATGCACATCCAAGTGTGTGCATTTGGGGAGAATTCTCTGCCAGGCCATTTCGACCTATCTCTGGGTGTTGGGGGTCAGTGTGCTCAGGGACAGTTAACGTTTCAGGCAGACTGCATGACCTGGCAGCCTGTAGGTGAGACCTGGGGGCAAAGGTCACTGGACCAGAGCCACACCAGAGATTTCTGCAGTGGCCTGACCTTGCAGATGGCATTTCCCAGGCCAGAGGCCATCCCCTCCCTCCTCCGGAGTCCTGCCGGCCCCCCACCTGAGCAGTCTGTCTAAGATGGACACGAGGCAAGGACAGGCAGGTACAAGCCCGGCACCGCCAATAACTCGCAAAGGAACTCAACAGAAAGCCTTTCTTGCCTGGCTCGGCTTTGAGCCAAAGTGGAGGGAGAAGAGGGGCTTGCTGCAGGTTCGCGGTTGTGGTCAGAGAGAGGTACCCGCACCGGTTCCCGGGCAGCTGCTGGCAGCGCCCGAGGGAGGGCACGCCTGTCTCCCAGAGTTCAAACCAGGGCCTCCCTCTCTCCGGTACGTGGCAGGCACAGGGCCTCAGCCAATCCCAACCCTTCACCCCCTCTCTCTTGCTCTTTCTTCCCCTTTCCAGCCCTGGCTCCTGCTCCCCAGCACAGGCAACCTCCCGCCCCCAGCCCATCACGGAGCCTCGTGCGTGTGCCGGAGAGTGCAGCCAGCGGCCCACTCTCTGGCCTTCCCTCTGCCTGACAGTAACCTCTCCCACGACTGATGTCACCCTTGCTTTGCACTGACACAGCAGCCAGCTGGCCCCAGCAGGGTGAGGTCCAGAGGCCAGCTGGTTGTCTGAAGCCAAGCTGCCCTCAGTGATCCCCTCCAGGGGCTTTTTCCCAGCCAAAAATCGGCTGCTCCCTGGCTCTGGGCTTCCGAGCCAAGTAGCCACCTGGGGACTGAGTGTTGACTGAGCCTCCCCTGGGCCCAGAGGAGAGTCAGCTCTCTGCTCCGTGTGGGGAGAATGGAGCCAGAGTTCTGCTCCCACCCCTGGGGAGCTCGCAGATTTCAGAGAGAAGCAGGACAAAGCACAATGGCTGGGCGGCTCGCATGTGATGACTGCAGAGAGTAAACACGCCTGTAAGTGGCAGGAGCTCAGGGGAGGGAGAGCAGAGGGCCCCTAACAGCTACCCCCAGGACTGGTTACGGGAAGGGACTGGGCCTGAGATTGAGCCATGTAGCAGGTTTTTTTAGTGTCTGTGCATCGTGCTAGGTGTTTCAACAAAATCTATTAATATTTACCCACATATTTACCCCTATTTTGCAAGACTCTGAGTTGTCCCGCCCGCAGTTGCTGGGGCAGGGGGTGACCAGCACCTCGGCTAGGTGTGGCTGGGTGCTTTGCGTGTTTGGTCTGGGAAGTAGTTCTTCCTGAGCACGGAACAAACACGCTGGGCAGAAGGTCGGGAGGATACCTGCTGGGCCCTGCTCCACCCCGTCCACCCGCCCCTGTCCCCATGGCCCTGGGCTCCCTCTATCAGTCAGGGGCTCCTTCCTGCTCTCTGCCGCCCAGCCCCACGTTTCTTCCCCTTCTCTCTTGGCTCAGAGAGAAAGGGAGGAAAGACCCAGGCTGGCCCTCGGCGTGGCTCATGGCATCTAAGTACAAATGCACATAACCATGGAGTCCGGGCTGCTTCGCTGCCGCTCCCACAGCAGGGCTTGGGCTGGGTTCCCTCCTACAGGCCAGAGTGATTTCCTCCTCGTTTCCCAAGGGCACTGCGATGTGCAATGTCACTGGCGCGACGAAGTCTTGCAGAACCCCTGGTTTCTCCATGGCCTCCTTGTTAGCAGCAGCTCAGAGAGCCAACCGCACTCGTCCCGTTCCTCCCAAGCCTGCTCTCCGCAGAGGCCCAGCCCGGGCAGAGAGGAGGCATGTCCACCCTCCGCAGACCGCCTGGACCCATCTAGGCCAAGGGGAACCGTAGGGCCCACCCGTGCCCAGGACAGCCAGGCGCCGGCGTTCTTGTCCCCTAACCTCTTGACCGAACTTCTGGTCCCCCAGACAAACGCTAGCATCTGCTTCCTGACCCCAAAGTGCCACCTGGCCCTCTGGGTTGCCTGGCAAAGCCATGGCTTCTCTGTCACATAGCTGCCCTTAGCTGAGGCCTGGCACTCACTAAAGTCTGGTGAGAACAGGGACGCGGCCCGGAGCTGGTCCACCCACTTTCTGCCTAGGCAGGCTGTTGCCGGGACCTGAGGTCAGGGCTGAAGCCAATACCCAGGTAATCCCATTACCGCCTTCACGTTTCAGGGCTTAGAAGCAAGGAGCCGCAGGCAGAGGCTTGGACGAGGTGGGGCTTGCTTGGGAAGGGAGCATATCTGGATTCTCCCAGGAGAGCAGGGACAGAGACCGATTCAGGGGACGGGAGGAGGCTATTCCCTGGTCACTCAGGGAGGGAGAGAAGTCAGCACGGGAGGGGAGAGGCAGGGCGCAAGCTGACCTCCTTAGATGTGGGGAGCAGACGAGGCTCTCGGTGGAGACTCCTGAGGGCCAAGGCTGCTCCTCCTCCAAAGAGAGGCGTGGAGCCCATGAGAATGGGGCTCTGGAGGAGGCCTGAGAGCTGTCCGACTGCACTTTCCCTGTACAGCATGTGAACTATACCTCAAAAGGCTTTTTTAAAATCAGCACCACAAGAGGAATGGGAGTCTACTGAGGCTTTGGCTGTTTGTTTTGTTTTGTTTTTGAAGAGGTTTTTGCTATAGGGCACATGCATTCGCCAGAAAGAGAGAGACAGAGAGATAGAAAGCGAGAACCTCCCCCCCCAAGGGGATGGCCACGCTGCAATCCCTCTCGGGATCTTGGGCATGCACACACAAGTGCCCAGCGTGAGTTTAAGCCACTGGGTCTGGGACTCGAACCACAGTTGACTCAAACATAGCCATTATGCACGCCAACTGCTGGTCCTAAGGCTTCGGCTATTTGAACACGAGAAGGTCTCTCTGTTTCTCTGGGCATTCTCAAACAGATATGCCGGAAGGTTAGATGGTTGGTGCTCCACTTCCTGGGTTGAAAAAGTCAGGACATATTTGCATAGAAAAACAGAACGATTGTATCATGACTTTTCTTTTCTTTTTTCTTTTTTTTTTTTTTTTTTTTTGAGAGGTTTTTCGCTATAGGGCGCTTGCGCTTGCCAGACAAAGAGAGAGACATAAAGACAGAAAGCGAGAAATCACCCCCTAGAGGGGATGGCCACGCCGCAATCCCCTCTCCTCCATTCTCCTCCCAGGATTTGGGCACGCACGCACACACGCCCAGCGTAAGTTTTAAGCCACCGGGTCCAGGACGCGAACTGCGGTCGACTACGTGGGAGTCCAGCGAAATAGCCATTACGCTAACTGCTGGTTCCTGACAACCCAATAATGAAAGACTTCCTCAGCTAAAGGGACCCACTCCGTCGTTGACAGTCGTTGACACAGAGGGCTCACCTAGAGTCTCACTGCCCACAGCCGCCCACAGCCAGGAGCCGCCCCATCCCTCATTGAGCTTGGTGGACGGTAGGGCAAGCAGTTCCCTCTGACGGCCAGTGTGAGCTCCTCGAGGGTCTTACCAAACCCTCCTTAGCGCATACGGCAGGCAGCCCTCCACCCCACCTCCCCGGTGAGGGGACAGACGTCCATCTCTGTCCGATGGCTCTCCTAGCCTGACTCCCTCCCTCCCCGGGTTCTCTCCTAGGCGGTTCCCAGACACCCAGCTTGGAGTCTGCTTCTCAGAGGACCCAGATTCACGGACTAGCAGCCATCCAGAACGGTAAAGCCCTGGGGCTCGCCAGGCCGGGGATGAGCCTTCGGAGTTGCCCAGCGGGAACAGTAACAGAAGGAGCAGGGGAGAGAAGAGGCCCTGGGCTGGGGCCCCTTGGAGCCCACAGTCCTTCAAACCGGTTCGTTGGCGCCTCCAGGCCGCGCTGCCGAGATGGGGCAAAGGGCTTGCTGCCACCTGGTGGCCATTGTTGGCAAAGCACCTTGGCGGTCTCCGCTGTGATTCTGCCGAGGGGGTGGGATTGGGGCACCTGTTCCGTTTGATTTCCTCTGCTTCCCTCATTTACAACATAAATGACAGAAATCCTGACTTCCAGCCTTAACCCTCAACTACCCCTCCTTCAAAATCAGCACCACGTGGGGCCGCTAGGTGGTGTGGTGGCCTAAAGTTCTGGACTCCCACCAGGCTAGGCTAGCCGCAGTTTGCAGTTTGCCTTTGAGTCCGGAACCTGGTGGCTTGCTTTCTCATTTTCCCTCTCTCTTCCTGTCACCCTCTGGTGAGTGCAGATGCCCTATAGCAAGTTAAATGATAATGATAAATAATAAAATAAATAATTCATTTAAAAAACAGCCCCGTAGTTGCATACATCTGGGGATATACTGAGAACCACGGAGTTGCACTTGTTCCTGTACAGCGTGAGAACCGCTGTATATCTCAAACAGCTACTGGGTGGTCAGGAAAGTCAGGACACATTTTTCCTTTTCTCTTTTTTGGCTAGAGGGCGTGCGTGCTTCCCAGAGTGAGAGAGCGCCCTCTGTGAGCAGTGGTCATGCCGCAATCCCTTCTCCGTCTCTCTCCCTCCCGGATCCCGAGTATGCAGGCACACGTACCTGGAGAGTTTCATCAAGCCACAGGGTCTGGGACTGGAGCTACATGCTTGGCCATGTGGGATCCTGCTGCCTTAACCAACAGGCCATGGGCCCAGCTCCAAAGCGTCTCATGTATCAGAACCTACCTAAAGTTTCACAGCACTTGGTACTGTAGATCATGACCCCTTCGTCAAAGTCTCCTCCTGACTTTCGTGACTTGAAAATCCTTGGTTCTCCTCCTTTCTCTCTCTCTCTCTCTCTTTTTTTATTCTGAGAGAGAACGAGAGGATGAGATAGCATCTGCAACTCAGTCCTGATGCCACGACCCATCCTAGCCCAGCCAGCCATGGGTTACAGTACGTAAGTGCCTGCCATTCTCAGGAAGGTCTGTGGGCATAGACCCGGGACCTTCCCATGGGGGCAGCCTTGCAGCCTGTGTTTTACCTCAGCACTGACATATGCACCCCACTCTTGTTTATCGTGTTCTTTCCCTGAATAGCTCTTCTTTCTTTCTTTCTTCTCTTTTTTCTTTTTTAGTTTTTGCTATAGGGTACAAAAACTAAAATGCTAGAGAGAGAGAAGGAAAGTGAGAAATCATCCCTCCAGGTGGGGGGATAGCCCCGGTGCAATCTCTTCTCCTTCATTCTCCTCTCGGGATGTTGGGCATGCACACACATGCACCCGGTGTGATTCTAAAGCCATCGAGTCTGGGACTCAAACCCTGCAACCTGACATGCGAGATTAGCGTCTTAACCTCCACACCACCTGCTGGCCCATGGCTCCTTCTCCTCCTCCTCCTCGTCGTCTTCTTCTTTTCTTCTTCTTCTTCTCCTTTTTCTTCTTCTTCTTCTTCTAGAGGTTTTTGCTATAGGGCACGTGCGCTCACCAGAAAGACAGAGAGAGACAGAGAGACAGAAAACGAGAAATCACCCCCCGGGGGGATGGCCATGCCACAATCCCTTCTCCTCCATTCTCCTCTCGGGATCTTGGGCACGCACGCACATGCGCCCAACATCAGTTTAAGCCACCAGGTCCAGGATTAAGCCACCAGGTCCAGGATTCAAACCGTGGTCGACTACATGGGAGTCCAGCGACATAGCCATGACGCCAACTGCTGGTCTCCATGGCTCTTCTTTCTTACCAAACTCCTTAAGCCCTTTTCTGTCTTCACTCGGTTCTTCAGCAATCCCAACTGTCCTTGCGGCTTCACTAATCGCATCTAGCTACATGACCCCCACGTGGCTCTCCCAGTCTTTAAGACTCTCTTAAGCTCTAACCCAACTGTCCAATGGCCTCCCAGGGTATATCACATGATCATCTCATTAGCAATCCAGACACAAATATGCCTAAAATCGAATTCATCTCTTTGTTGCAGAAACCTTCTCCTTTTATGCCGTCCCTCCCACCCCATGAAAGGCATCAGCTTCCAGTTGCCCGGCTTTGAGACCTTCTTTATGTCAGGGCCATTGGGTGTGCACACGTGACAGAAAGAAAGAGAGGGTCCCTCAGCAGGGCCTGGTTCAGCCATAACCTTCCAATTCTCCATCCTTCCAGGGTCCTGGGCACACCACCTGAAGGCAGTGGAGACAAGATCCAAGCCCTGGGCGGCCGTGTGAGGTCTGGCTGTCCTCTGCGTAACACCTGCTCTCTGCCACAGGGCCACCTGTCACGTGTGATTTCTCAGTCCATTAGATGCTAATCCCAGCTTCTGCCCAGAAGGCGTCTCACCATCTTCCCACTCCTGTCTTATTTCCCACCATAATTCAGGCTTCCCTGATCTGAACTAGCTCAGAAGCCTTCCAAGTCATGTCCTTGTTTCTCCTTTCTCCCCAAAGAAACCCATCCTAGGTTGCAATTCCTTTTCTTCCATTTTTTCTTTTCCATCAGGATTCTGGGCAGGCAGACATATGTCCCCAGCATGTTTTACAAGTTGCTGGCACCGGGATTCAAATTCAGCCTGCCGTGTGGGCTCTGGCTCCCAATGCACGGCACTTAACTACTGTACTACAGGGCCAACCTGGGACTGTTCATTTAAAATAATTCATTAATTATTTAATTTAACCAGTACGAAACAGAGAGAGAGAGAGAGTGAGAAAGCAAGCCAGGTCTGGATCTTGAACCACATTCAGCCATGTGGGAGTCCAGCGCCTTAATCACCACACCACCTGCTGGCCCCGGAACTGTTTTTTAAATTTATACTTTATCATTATTATTATTATTACACCTTGGGACTTTTTTTTTCCTCCATTCTTTTTTATTTACTTATTTTTTTTGGGGGGGAGAGGTTTTTTGCTA
>NW_006160052.1:5748580-5771223 GCF_000334495.1 Tupaia belangeri chinensis | reverse complement strand
CCCACCCCCCCCCCCCGCCAGGAGGGGTAGCCACGCTGCAATCCCTTCTCCTCCATTCTTCTCTCAGGATCTTGGTCACGCACACACACGCACCTGGTGTGAGTTTAAGCCACCGGGTGTGGGACTCAAACTGTGATTGACTACATGGAAGTCCAGAGACAGAGCCATTATGCTAACTGCTGGTCCCTTTTTTTAATTTGCCAGAGGGCATGCACACTCACCAAAGAGCGAGCCACAGAGAGAGGAAGGGAAAGGGAGGAGAAAAATGCCCCTGTAGGGAATGGTCATGCAGCCCCTTTTCTTCCCTCTCTCCCTCCGTTGGGATTCCAGGCATATGCACACAGAAGCGCAGTATGTCTTTCAAAATATCGAGTCCAGGCCTCGAAGGGTTCAGTCAGCCCTGTGCGATCCAGCTCCCTTAAATACCAGACCTCATGCTGGCCTGGAGCTGTTCTTTTTAAAAATGTTCCTACCTTGGGTCAGCAGGTGGCATGGTGATTAAGGTGCTGGACTCCAACGTGGCAGACTCTGGTTCAAGTCCCGGACCTGGTGATTTGCTTTCTCACGTTCCTTTTCTTTCTATTTCACTCTGGTTAAATGAATAAAATAACAACAAATTAAATAAAAAATTCTTTTAAAAAGTGCTCCTACCTGTTGGCCTTTGCTGCGGGTGCTTACCTGCAAGACGACAAAGAGGAAGTTATTGTCTTCACAGTCATGGGCCTGATTCTGAAGCCTGATTCTCCTGGAAGTTCTGGCTCTGGTCTTCTGTTTCTTCACCCATAAAATGGAGATAATAGAAGTCTTCCCCATGAGACTGTGTGAGGATTAACTAACTGGGACCGTTAGATGGTGTAGTGGTTACGTCACTGGACTCCCACGTAGTCGACCGTAGTTCGGACCTGCCAGATCCAGAGGCTTAAAACTCATGCCAGGGGGGCCGGCAGGTGGTATGGTGGTTAAGGGCACTGGACTTCCACATGGACAACCTTGGTTTGAGTCCTGGACCTGGCGGCTTGCTTTCTCATTTTCCCTTTCTCTCTCTCTGTCCCTCTCTAATCAAATGAAAAATAAATAAATAAAGTTAAATAAAAGATTCTTTAAAAAAAGGAAAAGAATGGACTAAGATAAGGCACTGTAAAGCCTCCAACTCCTCGATGGTCAGAACATGGTGGCTCTAGTTATTTCCGTCTCTTAAACATTAGCCACTCCCTCCACCACTCTCTTCCTGTGCTTCCCACTCCGAGCCTGCCCCCTCCTTCCAGACCATAATGAGATGTACAGTACTTCCTTTGTAGCTTTTTTGATGTTTTTGGCTTTGGGCACCTGAACTCTCCCTGGAGAGAGACAAAGACAGTGAGAGGGAAAGTGAGAAATCACCCCCTGGGGGATGGCCTCACCACAACCCCTTCTCCTCCATTCTCCTCCCAGGATCTTAGGCACACATGCACATGTGTCCGATGTGAGTTGAAAGTCACCGGGTCTGGGACTCGAACCACCGTAGGCTATGTGGGAGTCCAGTGACATAACCGCTATGCCTGCAGGTGCTTTTTATATCACATCTCTCCCATTTTTGTCCCTGAGTGCAATTGCCAAGGAAGGAGCAATGAAACCGGTGACAAGTCAACCTGGCTGGCTTCCACTTCAGGACATGCACTATGATGACCTGCTGACGTGGGGCCACTGAGGTGCCAGCCAGCCAGGGGCTCCTCTGGGGCCTGGTGATCCTCGTGCTGTCCTCAAGCCTCAGAGCACTGATGCCTGGCTCTCTCGATCTTCCTTCCTTCCTTCCTTTCTTTTTTTAAAATTATTTTTCCTTTTAATTGAGTGTTCCTTTGCATAGTCTCCTCTTGGCTGCTGCTCTTAGGTCCCCACCTGCAAGACCACTGCAGCCCATCAGGCTGAGACCCAGTGTGGACACGGACCCAACCCAGGGTTTTGAGAGTAACAAGGAACAGCAAAACCAGCATCTCCTTTTCCTTAGGCCAGGATTGCAAACCGGAAGGTTCATCTTCCACCTTCCACATTTAGAAAACCACAAAACGTGTCAGGAAAGAAGCATAGACCGCCTCAGGTGCTCAGGGTTGAGACGGGTTCTGGCAGCTCAGTATCAGATCCTCTGGCTGCTTCTGTTACAAATGGCCCCACTCCAGCCTGTTTACAGAAAAACGTTTTTGCTCCTATTCCTTTCCCACAGGAGTAGAAGATCTACTAAAAGGAATACAGGGAATCAGAGTAGATCAGCTCCCTACAAGGAAACACTCCTGGATGATGCTTGTGGTTGCTGAGAATATTCAGCACATCGTTTCAAAGTGGCAAAGTCAGGGCGATCTGAGGAACAAGAATCCCGCGTGGCTGCATTTGCTGACGGGTTCATGTGCGACACATACACGGAGCTCCCATGCTTTCAGTGGGCATGTCAAAGGGCCAAGACCCCTGATTAGCACATAAGTTATTTTGTATATTACAGTGCACAGAACAAGAGAACGACACTCCCTTGGCAGCGAATGAGAGGCACTTTACCCAAGGTCCTTATCACTGAGGCGGAAAGGCTGGAGTCCAGCAGTCATGACCTTGACCCCTCTGCGTCTTCGGATGCTGGGGCTTCAGTGGAAGTGGCTTCCCCTACATGTTCTGGCTGCTGCTGCTGCTGCTCCTCCTCCCCCTCCTCCTCCTGGGGATAGAGGTCTGGGTATTTCTGCATGCATCCCTGCATGGCCTGGAACCGGTCAATGAGGTCTGTGCTAGAGGGCAGGCAGGAAAAGGCTGACTTGGACTGTTCTCCACATGGACCACTGGCATTCCCCCAAGGCACAGGCAGTTCCAGTTCACGTCTCCACTGGGCAGGACCAGCCCGTGCTCCTCGTGCGATCGCTGGGTCGTCCGCCTCCAGCTCCGCACCGCATGGTGTTCCGTGATCGTCTTCAGTCACAAACATGATTCCATCCTTCCCCTCCTGCCGCAGTAGGACATTGCTGAAGCCGGGCGTTCAGACCGTAGCACGAGCCACCGCGACCACGGCAGCGGTCCCTTCATGCCGTGACCTCTCTCCTGTTTTTTTCTTCTTTTGAGACAGAAAGTCACAGGGTGTTCCTTGGTTGTCAGGGCCAGCCTCGAAAGTGTGATGCTCCTCTCTCCACCTCTGGAACAGCCAGGACTACAGACGTGTACCACCGCACCTGGCTTGACTACTGCTTTGTAAAATGTTATTTTTGTGGGGCCAGCAGATGGCATAGTGGTTACATTGCTGGACTCCCACATGGCTGGCCATGGTCCGAGTCCTAGGCCCAGTGGCTTGAAAATCATGCCAGACACGTGTGCATGTAAGCCTAAGATCCCAGGAGGAGAAGGGATTGCAGCGTGGCCATCCCACCCTGGGGAGTGATTTCTCACTTCCCCTCGGACTGTCTCTCTCTCTCTTATGAACGCAATGCAAAACCTCTAAAAGAGGCAAAAACTCTCAAAAAATTATTTTTCCAAATATAAAAGTATTCATAATCACTCAGAAAAATGAACAAAATGAAAAGCACCTGTAATCACACCAGCCAGAGACAACCACTGCTAATCTCTCTCTCTCTCTTTCTCTTTTTTTGGGAGAGACTTTTGTTACAGGGCATGTGCACTCAGCAGAAAGACAGAGACAGAGAGACAGAAAGTGAGAAATCACCCCCCGGGGGGATGGACACGCCTCAATCCCTTCTCCTCCATTCTCTTCTTGGGATCTTGGGTATGCACGCACACGCCCGGCGTGAGTTTAAGCCACCGGGTCTGGGACTCGAACTGCGGCTGACTACAAGGGAGTCCAGCGACATGGCCATTATGCTATCTGCTGGCCCTGCTCTCTCTTTCTCTTTTAATTTTAATTTTCCCACAGGGCACATGTGCTCGCTCACCAGAGAGACACAGAGAGAAAGAGAGGGAAAATAAGAAGGCAACCCCAAGAGGGGATGGCCACACCCCAATCCCTTTTCCTTCAGTCTCCTCTCGGGGTCTGGAGCACAAATGCACGTGTGCTTGGCATGTTACTCAGGCCACCAGGCACCACACTGCTCTGCTGGCCATGTGAGTTCCAGCCTCCTCAACCACCACGCCATGGGCTGGCGGTTTTACATATAGAGATTTTTTAGATTTTTTTTGTCAGAGACAGAGAGAGAAAGTGAGAAATCACCCCCCACCCAGGGGAATGGCCACACTGAAATCTCCTGTTTTACTCTTGGGATTTTGGGCATGCACACGTGCGCACACACACACACTGTTTTTCAAGCTGCAAGGTTCAGGACTTGAATCACAGAGTTGGCCCTGAAGGATCCAACACCGTAATCACCATGTCACCCACTGGGGCCTCTGCTAATTTCTGTTTTCTTTTTTAAAGAATTATTTATTTAATTTTAGTTAACATTATTATTATTATTCATTTACTATAGGACACATGTGCTCACCAGAGAGAGACAGAAAGAGGAGAGGGGAAGTGAAAAGCAAGTCACCAGGTCTGGGAATTGAACTGTGGTCAGCCATGTGGGAGCCCAGCACCTTCACCACCGCCACGCTGCCTGCGGGCTACTCACTGCTAATTTCTAATTCGCCTTTTCCTGTGCATCTGTTGAAGTATAACATATATGAAAAATGTGGATTTTGTTACATTTTAAGTATGTAGGTCAGAATGTTAACGGATGGGAGAGTGCTGAGCTGCATTATGAAGTCCTTGGTTCTCTGGGTCCAGATCACTAAAATTAGAGATCTGTCCCTAGGCGCAAAATGAAACTGCAACCACGAATGAAGTAGGTAGGAAAAAAGATTTAACAGAAAGAAAGGAAAGGAAAGAAAAAAAGTACACCCAAAAAGGTTCTTGGGCAAGTGGATTGCCAGGTGGCAACTGCGCTTGGTACTAGTTAACCATTACGTTTATTACTAGAGTCATGAATATTCATTAGTGGGAGGCCCCTTACGCTGCCTATGTCCTTCCTTTAAATTAGAATCCACACGCTCTTTTCCTGCACCTGCGCACCTTCCTCACAGGTAAAGAATGAGGAACTTGATCACCTAATCACGCGTGGTGCCCAACGCGAGCCAGGTTGCCCCAGTTAGACTGCCCAGTGAGTCCATCGCCCTAATGGGAATTAGGGCATTGACCAAAATGTTTGCTTAGGTCATTTTGATAAGAGAAAAATCTACGAATCATCTCTGTGCGCTGCCCTCAGGCCTCAAGGAAGGAAGATGGCAAATTGCCTCGCCCTCCTGGCGCCTGGAGCTAGATGAGCCTTTCGCTTTTCTCGTAGGGCTGCCCGCTCATGACTAACTGCCTACCACAAGAATTCTTCACACATTTGACTAGCATCTTTTCATCATTCAAAAATAATTTCTGAAAAAAAAATTTCTGCATAAAAACACACGAATGCATCATAATTTACTTTCCCCCATTTTTGGATAGTTAGCCTTTTCTTTTCCAGCTTAAAAAAAAAAAAAAAACCTGCAATGAATGATGCTGATAGAAATGAATCCTAGATTTAGAATTAAAAGAGGAGACTTCTGGGAACCAGCAGTTAGCGTAATGGCTATGTCGCTGGCCTCCCATGTAGTCGACCGCGGTTTGCGTCCCGGACCCGGTGGCTTAAAACTCACACCAGGCGCGTGTGGGTGCGTGCCCAAGATCCCGAGAGGAGAAAGGAGGAGAAGGGATTGCGGCGTGACCATCCCCCCTGGGGGGTGATTTCTCACTTTCTGTCTCTATGTTTCTCTCTGTCTGTCTGGCAAGTGCACGTGCCCTATAGCAAAAACCTCGCCTAAATAAATAAATAAAGAGGAGACTTCAAAAAGTTCATGGAAAAATTAGTTTATTTCAGTAAAAAGAATGGCAAATCCATACGTCGTTTTTTCATCATGCACATTTTCCATGACCTTTGTGAAGATCCTCCATAAGGATTAGGGAACTTAAAAATAAAAGAAGCTCCTTCTTCCACATTTCTGCTCAGGAAACTTTTAATTGATTTCACCAGTAACTCTAGCTCTTTTTTTTTTTTTTTTTTTTTTTGAGAGGTTTTTGCTATAGGGCGCGTGCGCTCACCAGACAGACAGAGAGAGACAGAAAGCGAGAAATCACCCCCTTGGGGGATGGCCATGCCCCTATCCCTTCTCCTCCATTCTCCTCTCTGGATCTTGGGCACACACACACATGCGCCTGGTGTGAGTTTAAGCCACTGGGTCCAGGATTCGAACTGTGGTCGACTCCATAGGAGTCCAGCAACACAGTCATTACACTGTCCCAGCTCTAGCTCTTTTTGAATTTCAGTTTCTTTTCTCAGATCGGGGGAAATAACCAATTTCAAGGATGAAAAAGTGGTTGAAACTTAGCTCAGCTTACATTCCAGGGACCACGAGGGATGACTACTACTGAGTCTGAACATTGCTTACCGTGCTGTAGCTTTGTCTTTGGCCTTACAGGTCTGTCCTTCTGTGCCTATCTGCAGTAAAACACACTTGAATTTCAGCAGACTGTGACAGGGACAAGAAAGGAGAAGGGAAGTAGAAAGTCACCATTCTCTGTCCTGTCAGCCTCAGCAAGTCCAGCCTCCTGCTGTGTAACCTCATGTAGCCTGTATTACTCCCTCAGAGGACTCTTAATTTTATTTATTTATTTTTCTGGAGAGGTTTTTGGTATAGGGCATGTACACTCACCAGAAAGAGACAGAGAGACAGAAAGTGAGAGCTCACCCCCTACCCAGGGGTGGGGGCGGCCACACCGCAATCCCCTCTCCTCCATTCTCTTCTTGGGATCTTGGGTGCACACACACACATGCCTGGCATAAGTTTAAGCCACCAGGTCCAGGATTTGAACAACAATCGACAACATGGGAGTCAAGCAAGGTAGCCACTATGCCATCTGCTGGTCCCATCCCTCAGAGTACTTTTTATGAGTATAAATGGAATAATAATTGCGTATTTGCTTAATGTCCGTCTTTTCCACCAGAACGTAAGTCCTGGGAGGCAGGGGCCACGCTGGTCTCGTTCGCGTCTTCATCTTGGAGCTGAGCAGGGTACCCACCCACCGTGGCGCACACGCAGTGGGCACTGAGGCTGCGCCTGCGGAATGGGGCGTGGCGTTGAGCGCTCTGGCTGGAAGACTGTGGGCCTCAGGTAAGGGGACCTCAGAGGCTGCAACCTGGAGGTGTCTTGGTGACTGCCTGAGACCCTGAAATGGTGCTGGGAGCGCGCACCGGGGAAATCTGTCCTACCGTCGGCCTCACCTCTTTTTG
This sequence comes from Tupaia belangeri chinensis, assembly GCF_000334495.1. NCBI lineage: Eukaryota > Metazoa > Chordata > Mammalia > Scandentia > Tupaiidae > Tupaia > Tupaia belangeri. The sequence goes on along the minus strand of NW_006160052.1, from coordinate 5,763,973 downwards.
TATTTATGTTTTGTTTTGTTTTACGTTTCTTATAAGCACTCACCAGACAGAGACAGAAAGAGAAGTGGTGAGAGGGAAAGTGAGAAATCACCCCCCAGGGGATGGCCATACCACAATCCCCTCTCCTCCATCATGGGTACACATGCAGGCGTTGGGATTTTCTTTCCTTTGAGAAATTTTTGCTGTAGGGTGCACGCACTCACCTGAGACATAGAGAGACAGAAAGCGAGAAATCACCCCCTTGGGGGATGGCCATGCCATAGTCCCTTCTCCATTCTCCTCTCCCATGCATGCACATGTGCGTGGCATGATTTCAAGCCGCCATGTTCAGGACTCAAATTCTGATCTGGCATGTGAGAGTCTAGCACCTTAACCACTACACCACTTACTGGTCCCCGGCCTCACCTCTTCACTGGCTTTGGGCATTCACTTAGTCGGTCTTGTGTGGATTCAGTGAGTGGCTTCAAGAGAGAAAAACTCCTGTCATAGTTTCCTTCCTCTCACGCCTGTCTTGATCCTCCCCTTCCTTTTGAGAGATCCTTTCTTTCTAGCCTGCTATCTCCAGTCACACGTGCTCTGTCCTGCCCTCTCCCTCCTCCAGCAGGTGGCCTGACTGATAGTACCGGCCCCAGAATCCCGCCTGATGCAGCTGGAGCCCTGCATGGCTGGATAAGGCTGGTGGATCCCTTCAGGGGACTCAGGCGAGCAGGGGCCGAGTCTGGATACACTCAGCCTTAGGGTGACTGCTCCTCACTCCGCCCCAGGGCATGGTCAGGGCCTCCGGTGGGTTGCCGAGGCTCAGGAAACGGAAGCCTTCTGTCCTTGTGTTTGTTGGTGGCCTTGTCTGTCTCCCACCACAGACTGGCCCCCTCTGTCTGTCCTGTGGTCTGTAGAAAGCATGGATAAGTGAATGTAGAAACCCAGGAGGGCCCTAGAGTTGGGAGGAGAGCTAGGGATTTCATTGGAAAAGAATCTCTCTGGAGGTGTGGACCTGTGAACTAGGGGAGGTGATAAGGCAGTAAAAGGATAAAGTGGGCCAGGTTTTTCTAATTGCCAGAGGGTGCTTGCACTTGCCAGAGAGAGAGAGAGAGAAAGCAGGATGAGAGGGAGAGGGCATGCACCCCCCAGTGGGGCGTGGTCATGCCACAATCCTTTACCTCCCTTTCTCCTTCCCATCAGGATTTTGGGCACGCGTGCACACAGGCTTCGTGCGTTTTTCGACCACCGTGGTCAGGATGTGCTGTGGTCATTTCGCTGAGGAGTGAGTCACCTCCAGCGCTGTTGTGAGGTCCCGGATGAAACTGAGTGAAACGTTCTTTTCTTGCCTGTCTGGGCTGTGGACAGCTGCGACAGGACTTCGCACACCCACACCTTCCCACGGAGTTGGCGTGCCTGTTCTGATGTATGAGGCTGCGGGTGCGGGCCAAGGCCGCTGGCGCCGTGCCATGCTGTCTGCAGCACAGTGACAGCTGGAGGGGACTTCCTTGGGCTCAGGCTACCTAGAGCTGCTTGCCCGGACAACCATGTTTATTGCTGCAACTTGGACTGCTCGGATTAGCATTCTTTTCCATGCAGGCTTCTAGTGGTGTATGTTGATGAAGCGTAAGGCCTTAGGGTTCTTCTGGATAAGTGATTTCTAATATCTTCTGTTAAGGACCACCGTGGCCATTGTGAGCCACCGTGAGTTATGGAGCGTGTCCTAGAGGTTGTGTTCATTGGCGTGAAAAGGGTTAAGAATCCATATGTAGGGACCAGCAGACGGCATACTTTGCTGGCCGACAGCTGTCCAAGTTCCGGATCTGGCAGCTTGAAAATCACACTGGGTGTATTCGTGCATGCCCTAGGTCCTGGGAGGAGAATGGAGGAGAAGGGGCTGCGGGGGATGATTTCTCACTTTCCCTCTCACTGTCTCTGACTCTCTCCCACAAATGCGTGTGCCCCAAGGGAAAAGCCTCTGAAACAGAATCCATATGTAGATGTGGAAGGCAGCTCGAAGTTTGCCTCTCCCTGCAGTACCTGGGAGGAAATGACCCCAAGATTCCTTTGTCTGGAGTATGGACTGTGATTCATCCCCGGGGTTTCTTCCAAGAGCGTTTTTTTTTTTTTTTTCCTTGACAAAAGGGTCAGTTTTTTTTTTTTTTTTTTTTTTTTTTTTTCCCTGAGAGCTTTTTGCTACAGGGCATGTGCACTTGCCAGCAAGACAGAAAGAGACAGAGAGACAAAAAGCAAGAAATCACCCCCCAGATTGGCTGTGTCGCAATCTCTTCTCTTCCATTCTCCTCTCGGGACTTTGAGCACACATGCACATGAGCCTGGCATGAGTTTCAAGCCACTGGGTCCAGGACTCGAACCACCGTCAGGTATGTGAGAGTCCAGTGACATAACCATTATGCCATCTGCTGGTCCCTCCCTCCCCCCAGGTTTTTACTATAAGGCATGTACACTAGCCAGAGAGGAACAGACAGAGACATAGAGATGAGAAATGAGAAATCGCCCCCCAGGGGGATGGCCATGCCACCATCTCTTCTCCTCTTGGCATTTTGGACACGCATGTGCATACTCCCAGTGTGATTTTTCAAGCCACCAGGTCTGGAATGCAAACCTTGGTTCATCACATGGGATCCAGTGCCTCAACCACCACACTGCCTCTGGCCCCGCTTCTAAGATCTTTTAAAGAGATGGGCCACAGGTTTCCTTCGTGTAGATGGGGATGTCTCTGGGCCCTTTGCCAGGGTTTGGTAGATCTGGGTAGCCCTAAAGCAGCTGGTGGGGCGAGCATGGCATGAAAAGGGAGGTGTTGGAGGCATCCATATGGCCGTCCCCCTCCTGGCACCTGCACTGGGATAGCATGCAGCCAGTTTATCCTGAGAGTCAACAGGGCCAGCTAACCATGTGGGCTAAAAGGCATCCTAAGGAAGAGACTTTTAAAATTTTACTTTATTATTAACTTTTATTTGTCCTTATTATTATTTTAATTTACTATAGAGCACATGGGCTCACCAGAGGGAGAGAGCGCAAGCCACCAAGTCCAGGACTCGAACTGTGGTAATGGAGTCCAGTGCCCCAACTACCGCGCCACCTGCTGGCCCGGATGTTTTTTGTTTTGATAGGCCACAGGTCTTGTCACATGACTGGAAACTCTGGAGCTGCTGTCATTGGAAGATTGCTTTTATAATTTTGCATTGTCCATCCTGCTAGTGTCAGCTGTTGGAAATGGAATGGTGTGGACCCTTGGAGCCATCGCCCACGAAGTCCTGGCTGAAGCTATCTACTCTACCCATGAATCGATGTGTGGGAATGGAGGGCTTGAGAATGGTGCCGTGGTACACGGTTAAGTCTGTTTTGTGCTTTCAGTACGTAATTTATAAGGACTTCTATTACATATTCTGCCAGTTTAATCCTAGAACAGTTCCTTAACGTCAGCAGGGCAAGTGGCCAGCGCACGGCATGGCTGGATCCCACAGGGCAGCCTGGTGGTTTTGTCCTGGACTCAGCAGCTTGGAAGACATGCCAGGTGCGTGTGTGCACGTGTGCCCAGAATTCCAAGAGGGCTCTTTACCAGGGTTTGGTAGATTTGGGTAGCACTGAAGCAGCTGGCGTGGACGAGAATGGAATGAAAAGGGAGCGTGTTGGTGGCGTGTGTGCACGTGTGCCCAGAATCCCACGAGGAGAATGGAGGAGGAGCGACTGCGATATGGCCGTCCGCCTGAGGGGTGCTTTCTCACTTTCCCTCTCTGTCTGTGTCTCCAAAGAGTGCAAGTACCCTGTAGCAGATTTTAAAAATAAAAATCACAACACTAAGTCAGCAGGGCAAACATTATTATCAACACTGCAGATGGGTACACTAAGTCTCAAAAGCAGCTCGTCCAGAATCGTCCCTCTAGTACGCTGCTGACCCACAGGTGAACCCAGGGGTGTGGTTCAAATGCGGAGTCGAGGCTCTGGGTTTTGGCTGACCTTGGGGGAGCCATGGGACTCCTTGGACACGGTGGCCCCTTGAGTGGGAACAGATGAGTGGCAGCAGACACGTGAAGACAGGGAGGACTGGACACCATCAGGAGAGCCACTTGCTGACCACGTGTGCAGCTTTGTAAGTTCAAGCACCGCAGGAGGGCATTTCTGAAGCGGAGTTCCACAGCCAGGGCCTGCAGTTGGTCCCACACTCGGGTGTGTTTGACACTGAGCAGGAAAGAGGATGTTGCCCCAGCAGGTGACCATGGCAGAGGCATGAGACTCCTCACTTGATGAACCTGCTTGAATCTGTTCAAACCCCTGCTGGCCACAGCCTCCTCCGGAACTCAGAATTGCCCAAGGGAATTAGAAACCGTGTCCGTTTCCCTCCCTGCATCTCTAGACCATCGTTAGCTTTTTCTTGTTTGTCACCCTGTCCATCTGTCCCCAGGTGCAGTTTTGCAAGTCATTTGCACTTATTCAGAAGTCTCGTGGGTGAGAGGCAGTGGCCCTTTTCTTCAGAATCAGCTGATTTCACACAAAGCGGTTGATTCTGGCACAGCTCCTGGTCCTTATTTTTCTGTTATCCCAAAGGGAAAAGGCTCCTCAGAGCACGTCCCACTGGCTGGGACGATGGAGAGGTGAGCAAGGCTCACGGGCATTCCTCGGCTCTGGCCCAAGTGAGCTGAGGAATGTTTGTTTGTTAGTTTGTTTTAAATAATTAATTTAGTAATTAATTTTATTTTATTTATTTTGATTTGAGCAGAGAGGGACAGAGTATGAGAGAGGGAAAGTGAGAAAGCAAGCTGCCAGGTCCGGGACTTGAACTGTGGTCGGTAATGCGGAAGTCCAGTACCCTTAACCACCATGCCACCTGCTGGCCCCAAGATTTTGTTCTCTTAATATTTTCTGGGCCTGGGGCAGGAGATTCATGCAGCAGACAGAGCTATGATGATTTCACCTTGTCTTAGAAGTGGGAGTACACTGATTTATCAGGGGGCTAAGCCCAGTCGTGGGTGGTCTGCAACGATGATATCTCTCCCTCTCTCTCTCTCTTTTTGCTATAGGGCTTGGGCGCTCACCAGAAAGACAGACAGAGACAGAAAGCGAGAAATCACCCCCTGGGGGGATGGCCATGCCACAATCCCTTCTCCTCCATTCTCCTCTCAGGATCTTGGGTATGCACACACACACACCCAGTGTGAGTTTAAGCCACTAGGTCCAGGACTTGAACCGAGGTCAACTACATGGGAGTCCAGCGACATAGCCATTACGCTAACTGCTGGTCCCATGAGCAACTATCTCTTTACAGGGACACTTGAGACCAGTGACTTCCCCCAGGCTGGTGTTATACTGGATGTGGAGGTGGGTGCAGGCCAGGGCAGAGGAGAGGAGATCTAGGTGGGAGCCAGGAACTGAAGGACAGCTCCCCTCCAGCCATGGAGGATGGTGGGCTACAGGTGACCCCCAGCACCCTGGGACCATCCCCATCCTGGGCGCAGCCGTGTTTGAGCCAGGTCACTGAGCAGAGGCCAGGACTGGGCATAGGCAGGAAAGCACAGGGGCCCACGCCAGGGTCTTAATTCCAAGACCTGATGTTGGAAAGAAAGCAGACCCACCGTGCTGCCTCCCATATGCGCACTCTGTGCCCAAGCTTCAGGGGAAATGCGACCTGGAGAAGAGGTGAAGTCTCTGTGGCCGAACCCAGGCGTGTGCATCGGCTGTGTTGGAGGACAAGGCCCAGAAGTCAGGGGCCAGTCTAGCCATCTGCAGGGCAGCCAGGAGCCATCACACTCGGGCCGCAGGAGGGAGTGTGGGAGTACTTGAGGGAGGGTGTGGAGGCTGTGTAGCCTAGACTGCACTCCGAGCACAGGTGCCTTCTCGCCATGCCCTCCTTCTCTCCAGTCAGGCCCTTTGCTCTCTGATCCATGCCCCCAGTGTGGACGTAGCCTTTGTTCCAGGCTGACCCCACCATAAGGAGCACCCTTCTGCTGGTCCCCCAAGAGCGGCTGGAAGAAAAACCTCCAAAAAAGAATCATCGACCTGGAACTCTGCAGCCTCCCCTCACACCCTCACGTGTCTGAGACAGAGGCTCTTCCTGCCCCGTCTTTTCCCCAGCTACGGGGTGCAGTGAGAGAGGGGAGCTGCCCTTCTCCACCCCAGTGGGGGACAGCTCAAGGGGAGCCAGTAACGAGGAGCCTCGGACACTGGAGGCTGAGCCTGGCAGGGAGACGGCTCAGTCTATCTCTGGCCTTGGTCCCTACCCCGATCCATGATCCATGTCAGCCCTTTCAGGAGCTTTTAGTGGAAATGAGCTCAGACCTGCGATGGCGTCCGCAGGGCCCCTCTTCTCTCAGCTCCTCCCTGGCTCTTTCAGCCTCTCGGAGGACTGGACCACGTCTGCAGCAGCTCTCCTCCCTGCCAGCACCCCTCACCCACCCACTTCCAGTCTCCACAGCTTTCCCCGCTCTCCTCTTTGAACCTTCCCTCCCAGTTTTCTCACATCCCTCTCTTCTGGCCCCCTGGGATTCGCAGTGGAGGGAGAGCGCCCCTGACAGGATTGATGGCCATTCCCCACGTCCTCACCTGCTCCCTCCCCCGCAGCCAGGCCTCCCCTACAAAAGGCAGAGGCCAGGCCAGCCCAGCAGCTCACCCTTCCCTTGGCCCTCTGCTGGCTGGGCTGGGTGTGCTCTGCTCCCTCTTCCTGCAGGTGACACTGAGGCCCTGGAGTGCCAGGACCCCACCTCATTCGCCATGCATGCTGTGGACAGTCCTGAGGTGCAGGAGCTGCGAGAGCTGGGGAGCGGAGCCTGGGACAACCCTGCATACAGCGGGCCCCCTTCCCCGCATGGGACCCCGAGCATCTGCACCATCTCCAGGGCGGGGCCCACCCTGCTCCAGCCTGAGAAGCCTGAAGATGGACCCCAGGAGAAGGTGCCCGGGGCCCTGGGGTCCAGATGCTGCCTTCACATCTGTCGCGCCATCAGAGGTACCAGGAGAGGGAGGGTCTCCTGGAACACGGGAGAAGGGTGGCCCAAAGCTTTAGGGGAGATGTGATCTGGAGAAGAGGTGAGGTTTCAGGACCCCTGGACCCCAGGTTTGTGCATGCCTATGTTAGAGCCATATGGCCGAGGCAGCCTGCTACTGTCACCCCTTGGGGGGACAGGGGTATGTGGGATGGTTTGAGGGAGGACATGGATGCGGTGATAGCCCGACTGGCCCCAGCACGAGTCTGTGTCATGGCTTCCCTCTCTACAGCCAGGTACCTTCCCTCTTGTCTCCAGGGAGTCTGACAGAGGGGCGGCGTGGGTGTGCTAGAGAGCCAGATTCAGCCCAGGGCTAAGGTAGTGGGGAAGGGAGGACAGGGTGGGAAAGGGGGTGAGGCCCAGAGACAGATGGGTGGGTGCACCTGGGAAGGGCATTGCTGTCAGGGATCCTGGACAACCCTCCAATGCCCCTTAGGGCTCTGGGGAACGAGGCTGACTGAGAACACGGCTGAGAACCGGGAACTTTATGTCAAGACCACGCTGCGGGAGCTGTTGGTCTACACCGTGTTCCTGGTGGACATCTGCCTACGTGAGTTGCACCTGTCTGCATGGGGCGTCTCTCAGACAGCCCATCACTTGTGTACACGTTTACGGGCACCTTCCCAGGGACAGCATCGTCTGTGTAAACAGGCTGTGTCCTGGAGCTTTGCAGAGCAACAGCCAGCCCCTTCGTACCCTTGCAGCTTCAGATATTTTGTTTTAAAAGAACTTGTCATTGAGTTAGAGGAAAGCAGAATGTTAGAAAACCGTTAGTAAAAGGGCGGGGAACCCAGTGCTCAAGTTCAGGTTACAGACATGGACTCAGCAGCCATTGTGTTCTTTTTCTTTCTTTCTCTCTTTCTTTCTTCTTCTTCTTTTTTTTTTTTTTTGAGAGGTTTTTGTTCTAGGATGCTGGCACTCACCAGAGAGATAGAGACAGAAAGCGAGAAATCACCCCCAGGGAGGATGGCCACGCCGTAATCCCTTTCCCTCCATTCTCCTTTTGGGATCTTGGACACACGCACGCACACGCACCCAACATGAGTTTAAGCCACCGAGTTCAGGACTCAAACCGCAGTCGACTGCATGGGAGTCCAGTGACATAGCCATTACGCTGGTCCCAGGCAGCCATTGTTTTCTATAGGCAGGTGCAAGCTGTTCCCCTCTGTAAAGAGCAGAAGTTATTTGGAAAAAATAACTCAGTGGGTTTCCCGTAGTTACTATACTGTATCTAATCCATGTTTCTTTAGAGTCAGGAAAAACGAAACAGAAGAGTAGGAGGCCTTAGAGCTCAGATCCCTGGTAAGAAGGGAGCAGATGCATGGTGTGGCGGTGGTCGCTGTGTGTTCGAGACCACCCTGCCACAGACAGCTGAGGAAAGCGTGCCTGAAGCTCTAGTTATAAACACGATCTGGGACTCTGTGGTCTCCAAGATAGCTGAGTAGACTATGGAAAGACAGGGTCAAGGAATTAACTGTAGGGACCCGCAGGTGGCATGATGGTTAAGGCCCTGGACAATTCCACATAGCAAACCATGGTTCGAGTCCCAGACCTGGTGGCTTGCTTTCTCACTTTCTCTCTCTCTCTCTCTTCAAATTAAAATAAATGAATGAATAAATAAAATGAAATAAAAACAATTTTAAAAAGAGCTAGCTATAGGTAATCAAAAAATTGGGCCAAACCAAGCGGTGCTATTACTTATTGATGTAGGTAAAACTTTGTATTGAGTTGGGACCAGCAGATGACTGGACTCCCACATGGCCAACTGCAGTTTGATTTCCAGACCTGGTGGCTTGAAACTCACACCAGGCGCCTGTGCATGTGTGCTCAGAATCCCGAGAGGAGGCTGGAGGAGAAGGGACTGCAGTGTAGCCATCCCCCTGGGGGTGGGGGCGGCGATTTCTCACTTTCTGTCTCTCTGTCTCTCTCTGTCTTGCCAGTAAGTGCACGTGCCCTATAGCAAACGTCTCTCCAAAAAAAAAAAAAGGAAAAGAAAAAGTGGTGCAGAGGGTGCAGTTTGTCCGCTTGAAGAGAATAGCATGTGTGGCTGTGTGTGCGTTTATGTGTCGACTACAGCTGCAGCGTGGCCTGTACTACGAAGACACTCCTGTTCCTAGATGGTCTTGTAATTTCCGGGAGGTCTATTCTTTTTAGGGTGCACGAGTGTTTTGAAAGTGGAATCTGAAGGTCTTATAACGTAAGCGTTGATGGAAAATTCCTTCCTCTGTATGAGCCACTGTACTGGAGTGAGCCGTCCAGGAAAGCGGAACGAAAATCGCTCTGGCCGTGCTGGGCGGGGACTCCTGTGCTGCACAGAGGGCACAGCTCTGAGGGGACACCACCAGTCACGGCGTGGAGGGAAAGGAGTCCGGCCTGTGTGGAACCACGGCCTACCCAGCGTGCATTTTGTGGGGCCCCTTCTTTTCCTTTCAGCAATGACCTGTCAGAAATGTCTGTGGACATTTTTAGTTTCTTATCTTAACCATCTTCTTGGAAGGGGTGTTGCGATCTCAGGAGAGCGGCTGAAACCCAGAGGCAGAGCCTTTCTCTAGAAATGACTTGACCATCTATTTCCGGATTGTCCTTTAGAACAGAATGGGGAGGTTTCTAGCTCTCCAGAGTGACAGCAAGCCACTTCTGACTCCTCTGGGCGGGGCTGGAAGGGTAAGAGCTTGGAATCCGGAAGCCGGGCAATCCCATCCGCTCCTGTTCTCTGCCTTCCGAGATCGCAACACACTGACGCATGCTGCATGGCCGAAGTCCGAGTCATCGGCTAGTCCGGTAATTACAGGCTCCTTGGGAGGCCAGGACTTTGGAGGTCATCTAGTTCAAGAAGACAGTGTACAGAATCCTTTCTCTGCAGCCCTCCCAGCATGCTCGGTTGGGTGGCCAAGCAGCCATTGTCTGGGGACTGCTGACGAGGCTGTCACTGTTTCCTGGGACAGTCCAGTCTCCTGAGGGCAGCTCCATTTCCTTCCATTTGTGGAGCCTCCTCCTCTGTGCTGGACACTGGGCTGAGGGATACCTGGCTGGGCATTTCCCCTCAGGGGTTTATCTTGTCCTTTTAACAACTTTCTTCTTGGGGCCAGCAGGTGGTGTGGTGGTTGAGGCACTAGATTCCCACATGACCGACTATGGTTCAAGTCCTAGACCTGGTGGCCTAAAAATCACAACAAATAAATAGATAAATAAATGTTTTTTAAAAATCTTCAGGGATCATGGGAACCAGCAGTTAGCATAATGGCTATGTCGCTGGACTCCCATGTAGTCGACCGCGGTTCGCGTCCCAGACCCGGTGGCTTAGAACTCATGCTGGGCTCGTGTGCGTGCGTGCCCAAGATCCCAGGAGGAGAATGGAGGAGAAGGGATTGCGGTGTGACCATCTCCCCTGGGGAGTGATTTCTCGCTTTCTGTCTCTATGTCTCTCTCTGTCTGTCTGGTGAGAGCACGCACCCTATAGTGAAAAACCTCTGAAAAAAAAAAAAAGAAAATCTTCAGGGATCAGCAGATGGCGTATTGGTTACATCACTGGGCTCCCATGTAGTTGAGCACGGTTCAAGTCCTGGATGCAGTGGCTTAAAACTCACACCAGGTGTGTGTGTGCATGCCTGAAATCCAAAGAGGAGAATGGAGAAGGGTCATTCCCCCAGGGGATGATTTCTCATTTTCTGTCTTTCTCTGTCTCTCAAGCAAGTGCACGCGCCCTATAGCAAATATCTCTCTCTCAAAAAATTACTTAAGAGGGGACCAGCAGGAAGTGTGGTGGTTAAGGCACTGGATATTCCCACATGGCTGACCACGGTTCAAGTCCTGGACCTGGTGGCTTGCTTTCTCACTTTCCCAATCTTTTTCTCTAGTCAAATTAAAATAAATGAATGAAAAAATACAATCAAATAATTCTTTTAAAACATTACTTTAAAAAGAAAAAAAAAACAACTTTCTTCTCCCTAGCGAGCCATCTTCTTCATTCCTCTAATGACAACCTTTCAACTATTCACGTGAATGTAGCCATGTCTCTCTTGGTCGCCTGTTTCCCAGGTTAAATAACTTCCATTTTCTCACTGAACTGGTCCAGGGTGATACCTATCATGCAGAGATGGAAAACATGAATTTGCACCAACTTGGGTTCAAACACCACGTTCTACCATTTATGGTTTGGGGATCTAGAGCATGCTATTTAACTTCCTTAAATTTCAGTTTTCTCATCTGTACCTTCCCAGTCCAATAGGATTATGTGAGACTATATGAGATAACAGCCATGAAATCATTAACTCAGTGCCTAGCACACACACGTGTGTGTGTGTGTATTAATTTGCTCTAGGGCACTTGTGTTTGCCAGAGAGACAGAGAAGGAGAGAGAATAGAAACCTGAGTAACACCCTCTGGAAGGATGACCATGCTTCAATTTCTTCTCCTCCGTTCTACTCTGAGGGCTTTGGGCACGCACACACACGTGCCTAGCATGTTTTTCAAGCCACTGGGCCTGGGACTCAAACTGTGCTGTCGGCCACATGGGATCCAGCCACTTCATCCGCCACGCCACTGGCTGTCCCAGTGCCTAGCACGTGTTAAAGCCATTTCAGAATGCCACTGTACTGGCTGCCTGTCTTCAGACCTGGTCTATATCATGCTCAGTAGGAAATGCAGCATGGGCAATCCTATGTGATGCTGGGGTTTCTGTCATATCCAGATCTGGGGCTTGATGAGGACAAGCAGAGGAAGTGATGCTAGACCTGAAACTTGGGAAGCGAGGAGTACTTAGCACCTGGAGAGGGAGGCGAAGAGAAGGGAAGTTGCCAAGAGGAGGGAAAAGCACGTGGCAAGGCTCGGAGGGCCTTCCTGGAAGTGCATCAGTGTGGCTGGAGCAGGGGGGTTGGAGGGGCAGACGTAGAAGATGGGAGACAGGCCGTGTAAGCAGGGCAGATCCCGAAGGCCCACGTAAGGCATGAGAAGGACTTTGGGCTTTATCCTGAGGGCTGCGGCAGAGCCGTGGAAAGGTTATAAACATAAGAGTGACATGATAAATGTTTAGTTCCAGTTCTGGGGAGAATATAAACGCCTGGACATTGGGTCAGAGAGGTATCTCTGGGAGAGCTGAGTGGGAAAATGGTGGTCCTATGCTAAGCATAGTAATGGGACATTTTATTTCACCTCCATAGCAACTTCTCAGGGCCCCTGTGCCAACTTCGGGGTAGTATATCCCAGTGGCTGGCCACCAGGGCTCTGAAGTCAGACTGTCCGGGCACATCCCACGATCAGCTGTGTGACCCTGAGCAACTTTGCTAATCTCTCTTAGCCTTGAATAACGATTACACCCACCTGATAAGATTGATGTGAAGGTTAACTAAAATAGTCCACTAGTACTCACAGTGTCCGCCTGGTACGCTGGGAATAACAGCTGTTATCATCTCCAGCTCACACGAGACCCAGTGACACTCTACTGCAGCCTCGGCAACCCAGCCAATGGTGAAGCATGAGAAAGGCCTCTAAACCTCTGAAAGCCTCCGACTGCTGTGGAGTTTGGCTCTTCATAAAGACCTTGAAATCATTGGGTAGCGTAATGACTATGTCGCTGGACTCCCATGTAGTCGACCACAGTTCCTGGACCCGGTGGCTTAAACTCACGCCGGGCGCGTGTGCATGCGTGCCCAAGATCCCGAGAGGAGAATGGAGGAGAAGGGATTGTGGCATGGCCATCCCCTCTGGGGGTGATTTCTCGCTTTCTGTCTCTCTGTCTCTCTTTGTCTTTCTAGAGAGCGCATGTGCCCTATAGCAAAAACCTCTAAAAAAGAAAGGAAGAAAGAAAAGAAAGAAAGAAAGAAAGAAAGAAAGAAAGAAAGAAAGAAAGAAAGAAAGAAAGAAAGAAAGAAAGAAAGAAAGAGAAATCATTAAACTACTTGGAAATGTGCCATTTAACTGCCTTTGACCGTGAGAACTGAAGTTCACATTGCAAAAGGTCAGCCCACCCGAGAACTCCAAAACAATTCAGAGGCTTTAGTATGCTGGTGGTTTCTACAACGTACAGTAGAAAAAACGTGGGTGTTAGTCCTTGTCCCCATCCTCTCTCTGCCTCTTCCTTCTTTCAGGCAACATCCAGCCTTGTACACGGTCTCAGTAGGGTTATTTTGGCGCTCTCCAAGGTCCTGGTTACACCTGCCTCTGGCCTCTTAGCTCTGTTAGACTCCCTGAGTTCTGGCAATTTGCAATTGGGTGTGTCTTCTCAGTGGGGATGACATAGCCACCAAGAGAGTGAAAATAGTTTCTTAGAGGCCAGAAAAACTCCCAAGCAAAATAAGACTGTCCCCCCCCCCAAAAAGCAAAAAACAACTCCAAAAAAACCAACCTTTTTTTTTTTTTTAAGAGATTTTTTGCTATACGGCATATTTGCTTGCTGGAGAGATAGACAGAGCCAGAGAGACAGAAAACAAGAAATCACCCCCCTAGGGGGATGGCCACACCATAATCCCTTCTCTTCCATTCCCTTGAGATTTGGGGCATGCATGCACAGGTGCCCTGTGTGAATTTTAAAATGTTGGCTCTGGGACTTGAACCACAGTCAACTACATGCAAGTCAAGTGACATAACCATTACACCAACTGCTAGTCTTGCAACACTTGAAGTATTACAGTGTTTTTTTGTCCTCCAGAATGTTGAAGTGCATAAGCAAACATAGTCTTATCCATGGTATTAAAATGCAATGGGACTGGAGGGTGAAGAAGAACACATCTAACGAGGCTCCTGAGGAATGGAGAATGCAAGAAAGATTAAGAAACACTGGACCAGACCCACCTAACCTTGCTAGTCAGTATGGTGACTGGGCTGCCCTCCCAGAGTCTGGCACAGACTAGGGTGGCTGTTGTGTTGCCCTAGCAGGGTGCTGTCTTCTAAGAGCCAAGCAATGGGGCCAGCAGATGGCATAGTGGTTATGCTGCTGGACTCCCACACGGTCACCCACAGATCGAGTCCTGGACCTAGTGGTTTCAAAACCACACCTGGTGCATATATTCTTGCCCAAGATCACAGGAGGAGAAGGGAGGAGAAGAGACTGTGGTGTGGTCATCCATTCCTGGGGATAATTTCTCACTTTCCTTCTCACTATCTCTGACTCACTCTCTCCCCAGTGAACACACATGCCCTAAGGCAAAAATTTTAAACATAAATAAACAAATAAATAAATAAATAAGAACCAGAGTAATATGCACCTGGATGTGCCCCGTTGCCACTGGCAGTTGCTGTGACCAGGCCCAGAAGCCACGTTTAGCATTAGAGTAAACACCGTGGCATAATTGACAGGTGAGAACCAGTGGCATCAGACAAACTGGTCTGCTGCTGCTGGCTTTGTGACCTGGCATGCTAGCTTGCCGATAGAACAGTAATGATAACATTTATAGAGACAACATGTATAAAGAATCTAACAGTCACTGCTAGTCATTATGTCTGAATTTCCTCGTGGGATTTCAAAACCCTCACTTGGTCCTCTGGACTGGTTGTAAAAAGTACGTCTCAAGACCAGTCCCATAGCACGGGGGTTCAGCACTGCACAGAGGTAGCCAGGTCCCATAGCGGACCAGGGTGGGAGCTCTGGCCCAGTGAGCTTGAAAAACATGCTGGCCACATGCATGCATGCCCAGGGTCCTGACCTGATGCAGAACTGGAGGGGAAAGGATGGCAGGGTGCGTGGGCTTCCTTGGGGATGCTCTCTCTCTGTCTCTCCCTCTCTCACGCGTGCACATGCACACATTCATTCTCTGGTATGTTAAAAAAAAAAAAAACCTTTCAAGAAAAAAACCAGTCTGAAAAGGCTACTTACCGTATGATTCCAACGATGATATTCTGGAAAAGAGAAAACGATGGAGTTGGGACTAGGGGCAGGGAGGGCTGAATAGGTGAGGCTCAGCGGGTTTTTAGGGCAGTGATGCTATCCCGTATGATGCTAGGATGGCGGCTCTGTGTCCTTATCCGCTTGTCAAAAGGCACAGGAGCAACACTACCAACAGCGAGCCCTGAAGTGTGCACGGCCTGTGGGTGATGGTAACGTGTCAAAGCAGGCCATCGCGTAGCAGGTACTACTCTCACGGGCGGACTTTTTTTTTTTTTTTGAGAGGTTTTTGCTATAGGGCGCGTGAGCTCACCAGAAAGACAGAGAGAGACAGAGAGACAGAAAGCCAGAAATCACCCCCCAGGGGGGATGGCCACACTGCAACCCTTTCTCCCCCATTCTCCTCTCAGGATCTTGGGCACGCACGCACACGTGCCCGGCGTGAGTTTTAAGCCACCAGGTCCGGGACACGAACCGCGGTCGACTACGTAGGAGTCCAGCAACATAGTCATTACGCTAACTGCTGGTTCCACGTGAGAACATTTTTGAGTTTATTTATTTATTTCTTCCATGGTGGGATATGTATGTATATATGAA
>NW_006160052.1:5725686-5746391 GCF_000334495.1 Tupaia belangeri chinensis | reverse complement strand
TATATATATAGAGAGAGAGAGAGAGAGAGAGAGAGAGATACCCCCAGCAGGGTTCCCCAGCCTCGGTCAGCCAGGCTCTCGAGCACACGCACCCACCTGATGACATGTGCAGGGACACCCAGAAATTACCCCCCAGGGAGGGCGGGGGCCCTCCCACACGGCCTCAGCATCGTATTCCCGCTGCACCTCTGCGGCTGGCCTGGGGTGGCATCTGGATGGTGGAGAAGGCTGTGCGTATAGGGGGCAGGGCACACATGGGCTATCGCTGCACCTTCTACTCAGTTTTGTTGTGATCTTAACACTACTGTCAAAGTAAAGCCTTTTAAAAAGTGTGTTAAAAAACGCTGTTCAGGGACTGGCAGGTGGCGTGGTGGTTAAGGCACTGGACTCCCAGATGGTCGACCACAATTCAAGTCCTGGACCTGGTAGCTTACTTTCTCGCATTCCATTTCTCTCTCCCTGTTTCTTTCTGTCAAATTAAAAATATACTAATAATGGGGCCAGCAGGTGGCATGGTGGTTAGGGTGCTGGACTCCCATGTGGCTGACCATAGTTCAAGTCCTGGACTTGGTGGCTTGCTTTCTCACTCTCTCTCTCTGTCCCTTTCTCTCTCTCTCTGGTCAAACTGAATAATAATAATAACTAAATAAAATAAAATTAATAATACTAAAAAATACAAATAACAAATTAAATTAAATTAATTAATAGTTTCCAAAAAAAAAACCCTGCTTTTGATGGGCCCAGCCTAGGAGGTGCAGTCTAGCATGCCAGGCTGCAGTGCTGGAAGCCACGTGGCTGACTGCGGTTAGGGCTCCAGGATGGCCTGGAAGCGCAGCCTGTGCCGGATGTGCGTGTGGGCGGCTGAGATCCTGAGGAGCGGAGGGCTGGGGGAAGGGCACTGCACCACGCTGAGAACCTGCTGGGGGTGCGTTCCCTCTCACACACTCTGTTACGACAAACAGAAAACCTTCCGTGGAGTCAGATTGTGGTGCAGAGGTAAAACCTGATGTTCTTTCTGTGTAACTGATCCACATGGGAATGCTCCAGGATCGCGTCCAGAGCTGTTACTAAGTGTCCCTGCCCCTGGGGCATGCAGGTACCCGTACTCCAGGGCTGGCTGGGGCTGGGGTAGATCACATGGTCACTGCTCTGTTGGGGCACTGTTTCCCCACCTCTGTCTCCCTTATGGACCAAAGAAGAAAAGAAGTAAACTTTAAGGAAAAAGCCTTTCCTAACTATAACTAATACAAATGTAATGTGTGTGTGTGTGTGTGTGTGTATACAATTTGTTATAGAGTGAATGAACTTGCCAGAGACGGAGAGTGAGGGAAAGTGAGAAGTCACCCCCCAGGAGGTATGAATACACCACAATCCCTTCTCCTCCATTCTCCTCTCAGGATTTAAAAAATTTTTTTTTGGAGAGGTTTTTGCTATAGGGTGCGTGCGCTCGCCAGACAGACAGAGACATAGAGATAGAAAGCGAGAAATCACCCCCCGGGGGGATGGTCACGCTGCAATCCCTTCTCCTCCATTCTCCTCTCGGGATCTTGGGCACACACGCATACGTGCCTGGCGTGAGTTTTAAGCCACCGGATCCAGGACGCGAACTGTGGTCGACTACGTGGGAGTCCAGCGACATAGCCATTACGCTAACTGCTGGTTCCCTCCTCTCAGGATTTTGAGTATGCACGCGTGTGCACTCAGCATGTCTTCCAAACCCCTCGGTCCAAATTACACAGTCATATGGGATCCGGCCACCTTCACCATCATACCGCCTGGCTAACCCCTGTATGAGATATACATATATAAATTGTTGTTGTTATGGGGCATGTGCACTCACTGGAGAGAGAGAGAGAGACATAGGGAAAGTGAGAAATCACCCACCTGGTGGCTAGCCACACTGCAATTCCTTCTCTCTTCTCTTGGGATTCTGGGCACATACACATACATCCAGTGTTTGTTTTATTTTGTTTTGTTTTGTTTTTTCAAGTCACTGGGTCTGGGACTTGAACTGTACAGTCAGTCATGTGGGATCTAGTGTCTCAACCACCACACTACCTGCTGATCCAACCTGTATTTTATATTTTTAAAGTAGCTAAAAGAGAGGATTTTACTATTCTCAGCACAAAGAAATGGTAAATATTTGAGGTAATGGGTATGTTAATTAGCCTGGTTTGTTCGTTCCACAATGTATAAACGCAATGAAATACCACAGTGTACCCTATAAATATATACAATTATTCTTTGTCCATTAAAAATAAAATACAGCTCCGCCGTGGTAGCGCACAGGTAGTACGAGTGCTTGGGAGACTGGAAGCCTCGCGTGAGGCCCCGGTTCGGTTTCCCAGCCACCTGGAACACATCGGGTGTGGTCGTGCACACCTGTAGTCCTAGTAATTAGGAGGCTGGGGGAGGAGACTGCAACACGGGGAGAGCCTATAAAATATACTTAATTCTCTCTCTCTCTCTCTCCCCATAAAATAAAAAAAGGAAAATATTAAAAATGGAAAAAATAAATTCACGATTTGTTGTTGTCTCCATATGTAGGGAGGTATCATTTGAGCAGCATCCTTTAAATGATGTTAGCCCTTTAAGGCAAGGCGTTTTCTCCAGAAGGCCTCAGGGTATCACCACCACCAGGATCACCATTGTTAATAGCACTGGTAGGCCGGAGGCCTGGGCACCTTGGATGTGGGGTTGGACACCGTGCCACAGTCACCACAGTCGGCTGATACAACCTGGATCTAGTCTGTCATCAGACCTGCGCTGCACCCGGATCAAACCCGGATGCAGCACACAGGGTTCTACTCTGCGCACGGCGCTCCACTCTGCGCACGGCGCTCCACTCTGCGCACGGCGCTCTACTCTGCACACGGCACTCCACTCTGCACACGTCAGGAGACTTTACATGGCACAGCACTCTGCTCTTCCTCTAAACCTTTACCATACGTGGACGTTTCTACCTCTAAGACACTCCCCCTCCCTATACCCTAATAAAAATTGCTAGGACTAGCAGTTAGCATAATGGCTATGTCGCTGGACTCCCACGTAGTCAACCGTGGTTCACGTCCCGGACCTGGTGGCTTAAACTCACGCCGGGTGCGTGTGCGTGCGTGCCCAAGATCCCGAGAGGAGAATGGAGGAGAAGGGATTGCAGGATGACCATCCCCCCTGGGGGGTGATTTCTGAGAGACAGAGAGACAGAAAGCAAGAAATCACCCCCCCAGGGGGGATGGCCACGCCGCAGTCCCCTCTCCTCCATTCTCCTCCCGGGATCTTGGGCACGCACGCACATGTGCCTGGTATGAGTTTTAAGCTGCCAGTCTGGGACTTGAACTGCAGTCGGCTACATAGGCGTCCAGGCCCCCGCGGCTAACTGCTGGTTCCTCTTTTTTTGTTTTTTAAAAAGGTTTTTGTCTTAGTGTGTGTGCTCTCACCAGAGAGAGAAAGAGAGACAGAGACAGTGAGAGGGAAAATGAGAAATCACCTCCCAGGGGTGATGGCCACACCACAATCTCTTCTCCTCCATTCTCCCTCCAGTATCCTGGGCATGTACATATACATGCCCAGTGTGTTTCAAGCCACTGTGTCTGGGACTCGAACTGTGGTTGACCATGCAGGAGTCTAGCAATGTAACCTCTATGCCATCTTGCTGGCATATTACTGTATGTTTAAAATCAGGTCTGGTTCTGTGACCTAGTATTAAGAACACCAGATCCCACATGAGTGAGCATGGTTTGAATCCCCACTCCAGTGGCTTGAAAACCATGCAAGCACATGTGCACTCATGCCCCAAATCCTGATAGGGTGGAGAAATGGAGAAGGGATTGCGCATGACCACACCCTACTAGGTCTCCCTCTCCCTCTCTGTCTCTCCATCTCTCTAGGGAGAGCACATGCACCTTTTTTTTCTTTTTTAGAGGTTTTTGCTATAGGGAGCATGCGCTCGCCAGACAGAGAGAGAGAGACAGAGACAGAGACATAGAAAGCGAGAAATCCCCCCCCTGGGGGGATGGCCACGCCACAATCCCTTCTCCTCCATTCTCCTCTCGGGATCTTGGGCATGCACGCACACGCACCCAGCGTGAGTTTAAGCCACCGGGTCCGGGACTCGAACCACAGTCGACTATGTGGGAGTCCAGTGACATAGCCATTACACTAACTGCTGGTCCCATGCACATGCACCTTCTGACAATTAAAAAAAATGCATAAAACCTCAAAGAACATTTTGAAATATAATTTACCACCACATTAAAGATATTTTCATGGGGCCAGCAGGTGGCGTGGTGATTAAGGCGCTGGACACTCCCACATGGCCGACCAGGATTCAAGTCCTGAATCTGGTGGCTTGCTTTCTCACTTCCTCTCTCTCTCCCTCTCAACCTCTGCCTCTCTCTGGTCAAATTAAAAAAAAAAAATGAATAAATAAAAATAAAATAATTATAATAAAAAATGATATTTTCATATTACCAGACCTTATCCACACATATACATATTTTTCCTAGTTGTACTATATAATACACTTTCATGGACGATTGTATCATAAACATTTTTTATATCTCTAATTAGTTTTTTATATTTGCATTTTAATGACTAAGCCATATCAAAATCAAGGAAAACATTTCTCTTGTTATTTCAGTGTTATTTCTATTTGCCTATTATGGGTCAATATAGCTATATCTGCTACTTTTTTTTTCACTTTTATTGGATTATTTCTTTGAGAATTTCCAAGAAGAGAGATTACCAAGCCAAAAAGTAATATCTCCTTAGTACTTGCTACATGTTGTTGTCTTGGCTCTGTGCAAGACTGTATAAGTTTATTATGCTTTATGCTACGAGACAACACCAGTTTGTCACAATCTTATTAAACTGGGATGTTTTCATTAGTCATTTTTATTAGCAAATAAGTGTAAAATAACACAACTTGCTTTCATTTATTATCTTTGATTACTAGTGAGGATGGAAACTCTTCCCATATTTTAATTTTTAATGTATATGTTTGTCTAAACCTTTTTTCCCCCTTTTTTTGGAAAGGTTTTTGCTATAGTGTGTGTGTGCGCTCCAGAAAGACAGAGACACAGAAAGTGAGAAATCACCCCCCCCGGGGGATGGCCATGCCTCAATTCCTTCTCCGCCATCCTCCTCTCGGATCTTGGGCACACATGCACCCAGCCTGAGTTTAAGCCACTGAGTCTGGGACTTGAACCGCGGTCTACAACGTGGGAGTCCAGCAACATAGCCATTACACCAACTGCTGGTCCCTGTTTGTGTAAACTTAACACATGCTTAAAGAGGGGAAAGGAGGGAATGAGGTGAGTGAGGCACCTGAATCACGAGGCCCTTGGTGAGGGAGTCTCGTTTCCAGGACCTGGGTTCCTGGGAGTGGAAATAATGACCAGCAGAGTTAGGCATCACAGGGGGCCAGCAGGGGTGTAGTGGTTAAGGTGCTTAACTACACCCATGTGATCGACCACAATTTGCGTCCCGGTCCCAGTGGCATGAAACTCATGCCAGTCATGTGTGCCTGCCCAAAATCTCAAGAAGAAAATGTAGAAGGGATTGCGGCATGGCCATCCCCCCTGGGGGGGAGGCGATCTTTCACCTTCTGTCTGTCTTTCTCTGTGTCTGTGGTGAGCACACGCACCCTACAGAAAAAATCTTTTTAAAAATAAGAAAAGTTCTAAAAATAAATAAATAAAAGCTAGACATTACCCGCAGAGCAAGTGGACCTGAGATGTCTTCTTCCTTATGCTTTGTCCTAGAAATTCGGTGGGCCCAGAAACCAGGGCTCTTTGGAATCTCATCTGCCTATCATTTTTGTGCAGGCCATGTGGGTGAGCCATCAATCTTCTCATAATGACAATATCAATTGTGCCGCCTTTAAACCTTACAAAGAGCTTTCACACTATTATCTCATTGGTTTCTGACAGTAATCCTGGAAGGGTTAGATACTATTATTTCTGTGCTGCGGATTAGGAAATTATTATTGTCGTTATGAATAGTTCCGGAATGATCAGTCACTCAGAACCATTCCTGATGGGTGGAGTCAGTCCTGTCCCGGCTACTCCTCAGTTTGGAAAGTGCTAGAGAATGATCTTTCCCTCCCCTCCCTCTCCACCACCCTCCACACCACCATCCTGATATTTATGAAAGTGGCCCCAGCCCTTTGTCTTCTAGGAGAGATGGCTGGAGCCTTTTGTTGCTGGAGGAAACATTGAAGGGCTTTGTGTGGAAACAATGGCTGTTTGTTTTAGGAGACATTATTGTTATCTCAAAGGTGCACCTGGGGCTGGCTCTGTAGAGGAGAGGCTCTGAGCCAGGACAAGGCCGGTCTGGTTACCACAAACGGCCCTCGGCCCTCGGGGAAGAGGGCAGAGACCCTCAGCCTTTAGCATTCATGTCTTCACGTCAACTATGATCAATTGCATGTCCTTTATTCATCACAGGTTGTAAAGAAAGCCCTGCCTCCATTCACTCTTTCATTTAGTGGATTTCAAAGTTCCCTTTACAGATTGGTGAAAATTTCCAGTAACAGGAGAGGTTGAAGTGAGTTTGAAGATTGGGAAGGGAACCAGCAGTTGGCGTAATGGCTATGTCGCTGGACTCCCACGTAGTCAACCACGGTTCGAGTCCCGGACCCGGTGGCTTAGAACTCAGGCCGGGCGCGTGTGCGTGCGTGCCCAAGATCCCGAAAGGAGAATGGAGGAGAAGGGATTGCGGCATGACCATCCCCCCTGGGGGGTGATTTCTTGCTTTCTGTCTCTCTGTCTGTCTCTCTCTGTCTGTCTGGCGAGCGCACGCGCCCTATAGCGAAAACCTCTCAAAAAAAAAAAAAAAAAGATTGGGAAGAGGATGTCTTCCTTGACCGAATATTTCTTTTTTCTTTTTTAGATTTCTTTTCTTTTCTTTGTCTTTTTTTGGCCATAAGGCACGTGCGCTCACAGGAGAAAGACAGAGAGAGGGAAAGTGAGAAATAAACACCCTGGGGGAGTGGCTACACTGCAATCCTTTCTCCTCCATTCTTCTCTTGGGATTATGGGTACTCACACACACATGCCCAGCATGTCTTTCAAGCCGTTGGATCTGAGACTCAAACCGTACTGCTGGCCATGTGAGATCCAGCACCTTAACCGCCACACCACCTCCTGACTCCTGACTATGTCTTTTCCTCCTTTTAGAGAGAGATTTTTGCTGTAAGGTGCATGCACTCACTGGAAAGACAGAGAGACAGAAAGTGAGAAATCCTCCTTGGGAGGGGGGTAGTCACACCACAATCCCTTCTCATCCATTCTCCTCTCCGGATTTGGGCATGCACTCACACATGCCTGGCTTGAGTTTTAAGTCGCTGGGTCCAGGATTTGAACTGCAGTCAGCCACGTGGGAGTCTAGCAGCAAAACCACTGTGCCATCTGCTGGTCCTGCCCCTGACTATCTCTAGAATTGACAAAGAAAGGAATGGAAATATATTGGGGGTTTGGGGAACGTCCGTGGGTGAGCTCCTACGTGGCTGTAATGGTGGTCACATGGAAACACGACTTCAGTGAAGGCGCAGTGGTCGAGTGGAAAGCACACGGGACCTAGAATGAGGTGACCTGATTCAAATGAGGTGAATACCAGTTATTAGCCATGCATTTTTTTTAATTTTTAAAAAAATTTTTTGAGAGGTTTTTGCTCTAGGATGTGTGCGCTCGCCAGACAGACAGAGAGAGACAGAGAGACAGAAAGCGAGAAATCACCCCCCAGGGGGATGGCCACGCCACAATCCCTTCTCCTCCATTCTCCTCTCGGGATCTTGGGCACGCACGCACATGCGCCCAATGTGAGTTTAAGCCACCGGGTCCAGGACTTGAACCGCAGTCAACTACATGGGAGTCCAACAACATAGCCATTACACCAACTGCTGGTCCCATTAGCCATGCTTAAAAAGATAAGTCAAGATACTTAAATCTCTCCAAGCCTTGATTTCTTCCTCAAGTGAGGATAACATCTGCCCCCGTGAGGCTGAAGACAAATAAGGCGCTGAACGTAATACCTGCACGACCGAGCAGCTTTCAGTGAGTAGCAGTTGCCATTCCGCACCGGAGTGAGTGTAAATGACAAAGCTACCAAGGTACATCTCAATACTCTGCATTGCTGTAGACAAGACCGGGCTGGAGCACAGCTGACGTAAGGGGCCAGAGAAAGAGCATGTAGTTCATGTCATCAGGCCCAGGTCTGAGCACCAGCTCGGATCTCGCCAGCTAAATGACCCTTTGCAAAGCAGGCAAACTCTGAACTTCACTATTCACAGGAAATCTTGCTCACACATAACGTGAAATCATCAACATGTCCGACAGGCTATTGGGAGTCAGGGTATGGGGAAGCTCTTTGAAAACTATGCAATAAGGGGGACCAGCAGTTGGCGTAATGGCTATGTCGCTGAACGCCCATGTAGCCGACCGTGGTTTGAGTCCCAGACCTGGTGGCTTAAACTCATGCCAGGCGCGTGTGTGTGCGTACCCAAGATCCCGAGAGGAGAATGGAGGAGAAGGGATTGTGGCGTGGCCATCCTCCCGGGGGATGATTTCTCGCTTTCGGTCTCTTCGTCTCTCTCTTTCTTTCTAGCGAGAGCATGCACCTGATAGAAAAAAAAAAAAAAAAAAAACACTATGTGATAAGGTACACAGGTAAGGCCTTGTTCATGATGCTGGCCACAATCTCTGTGTTGCTCGATGGAGGCAGCAGGAAACCTACGGGTTCAAGTTCAGGCAGCTCCTCAGTCCTAGGTGGAGGCTCTGGTCACAAAAATAAGGCAATGGTTCTCAAAGGTCTTCTCTGAGGAACCCTCCGACTTCCTGAAACCATGTGAGAGATTTGCAGGATCATCTCTTACCTAATAGCGTATTTGTGTAAGGTCGTATTTTTTTTTTATATACTTTAGCCAAAACTATGTGTCGCAACAAATTGAATATGGAAACAGATCTGAGTGTCTAGGTGGCTTGAAGCCAGACACTAAGGACAGTTGCAAACATGTAAAACAATGCTGCTTTTCTCATCCAAACAGTTTTTCTTTTTAAAAGTAAACATGTTAGTTATCTTGACATGTATTGGATCTATCCTTTCTTTGTCGTTGTTTTTTGTTTTTGCCATAGGGCATGTGAGTTCACTGGAGAGGGAAAATGAGAAAGCAACCCACAGGTGGATGGCCATGCTGCAATCCCTTGTCCTCCATCCTCTTCTCATGATTTTGGGGACACGCACACATGTGCCTGCTGTGATTTTAAAGCTGCGGTGTCTAGGACCTAAGCCACAGCCACGTGGGAGTTCAGCACCTTAACCACCACACCACCTGCTGGCCCTGGGTTTATCTTTTTATTTTTCTTTTTTTCGAGAGAGGTATTTTTGCTATAGGACATGTGCACTGGCTGGAGAGACAGAGAGGCAGAAAGTGAGAAATTACCCCCCGGGGGGAAGGCCACACCGAAATTCCTTCTCCTCCATTTTCTTCTCAGGATCTTGGGCACATATGCACAGGCACCTGGTGTGAGTTTGAAGTTACCTGGTCCAGGACTCAAACTGTGGTCGACTATGTAGGAGTCCAGCGACATAATCATTCTGCCATCTGCTGACCTCACCCATCATTTTTTTAAGTGAATGAATTAATAATTATTTCCTCGGTTTTAATTTTCTTTTTCCGTGCTATAGGGCATGAGTGCTCGCCAAAGAGACAAAGAGAAAAATAATTGCCCAGAAGGGATGGCCGTACTGCAGTCCCTTTGCCTCCATTCTCCTCTTGGGAGTCTGGGCACGCATGCACATGTTCATACCTGGAGTGTTTTCCTTTTCTTTTCTTTTTTTAAAAATAATTATTTTTTATTGAACTTTATTTATTTATTAATTTTTATTTGACCAGAGAGAAAGAGAGAGAGAGATAGAAAGTAAGGAAGTAAGCCGCCAGGTCTGGGAATCAAACCGTGGTCAGCCATGTGGGAGTCCAGCATCCTTAACCACCACGCCACCTGCTGGCCCCCCCTGGAGTGTTTTTCAAGCTGTGAAGTCAACCATATGGGTCTATTAATAGCACTTTAACTACCACACTATGGACTGACCCCCTCAGTTTCAATTTTTAATATGGTAATTTATTGATAGATTTGTCCCAAATAGACAAAATTTTTCTAGAGTTCTCAAATTATTTCTTGTTTATTTATTTAAGAGAGAGAGGAACCCGCATCGGGGTGTGGTCTTTCCCCAGCCTAAGCCAGCTTGGATCATGGGTGTGTACAGGCATGCCCAGTGTGCCCAGGGATGTCTCAGGATGTGAACCCACAGCCTTTGCCATGTTTGTCTTGTTGCATTACTGCTGTGTCACCACCTGGCCTCTCAAAATGTCGAACAGTTGCAAAAATGTCTGAGAATAAAATGAGAACCAGTGACTTCAAGACTAGTCTATGCTGGTCAACTCAGATTATTTCACAGCACGGAAGGAGGGAACAGATGAGACACTGAATTTGAGGTTCAAACTAAGAATGAGATCCTAGGGATTCAGACATTCACTCATTCAAACATTTCTGAAGTCCTCCTGTGCCAGCCTGGGTCTGAAACCAAGCAGGAACCCCCTAACTGATTTTCTAAGGTTCTTGAAACATAAGGTCCATTTACATTGTAAAGGGATAAGTCTTCAGACTTCGGTTATGATCATGAAACAACCTTGGCCATGAATAAGGGCCATTTGACCTCGAAAACTCTCACTTAAAGGGAAGATCAGGTTTTCATTTCACTCTGTAAGATGTTTTATAGGATGGAAACTGCTGGCTGTGAGCTCAAAGACCCCAGGCTGAATGGCACCAGAAACCTGAACAGAAATTTGATTATCTAAGGCCTCACCAATCAAGAATGCCCACAAGATGATCATGTTCTCTTGAACCAATCACTGAACTGATCACGTGCCTGGGACCTCTGCCCCAATTTTGTCCTTAAGAACGCATGTGGAGGGATCAGCAGTTAACGTAATGGCTATGTCGCTGGACTCCCATGTAGTCGACCGCGGTTTGAGTGCCGGATCCGGTGGCTTAAACTCACATCGGGCGCGTGTGTGTGCGTGCCCAAGATCCCGAGAGGAGAATGGAGGAGAAGGGATTGCGGCGTGGCCATCCCCCCTGGGGGGTGATTTCTCACTTTCTGTCTCACACATGTGGAGAACATCGCCGGGAGACCGAGTCTTTTCAGCATGACCTGCCCACTCTCCTTGTTTTGCGCTTTGCAATAAAGCTGTACTTTCCTTCATCACACCGTGTGCCTATGTTTTGGTTTTATAGAGCGTGGGCAAGCGAACCTGAATTGAGTTCGGTGGGTTATTGGCACCCCAGATGGGACTAAGTCCCTGTGTGTGTCTCGCCCAAGGTACAGCAATCCTTAGCTGATGGCCGCTCTTGGAACTCGTCCTGCAGCAGCCTGATCACCTCGTCTCAGGGACAGTTCTGGGGGATTGGCTGCCGACTAGGTTCCGTTGACCCACAGCAATTTCAGTTTTGTGGTGAAGGAAGCATGGCATTGGATTGGATGGGGTTTGGTAGATGTCTGGTAAGTTGTGGGGCTCGTGTGTGACAACACCAAGGCCTGTCTTCCCCTGTAGATAGTTGGTTTCTGTTTTGACAGAATGTTTGTTTGGTGGATTGTCCTCCGTTTGGCTAAAAGTAGCTATAAGCCTCTCCTTAGACGTTTGGTTTTCTGCTTTGACAGGACATTTGTTAGGTGTGATCTCCCCCTTTGGATACAGGGACAAGAAGCCTTGCGAGACCGTTTGGAAATTTGGTAACTTTTAAATTTGATTTTATGTTTTGTCGGAACCAGCTGTGAGTAGGACGTCATTACGGGAAACTGAAAGAGAGCTCTTGTAGCCCTTAGGGTATATTTTGTAGAATTAGGAACTTTGAGCTATAATTCTTTTTTTTTTTTTTTTTTTTGAGAGGTTTTTGCTATAGGGTGCATGCACTCGCCAGAGAGACAGAGAGAGACAGAGAGAGAGAAAGCGAGAAATCATCCCCCAGGGGGGATGGCCACGCTGCAATCCCTTCTCCTCCATTCTCCTCTCGGGATCTTGGGCACGCACACACACGCGCCCAGCGTCAGTTTAAGCCACCGGGTCCGGGACTCGAAACACAGTCGACTACATGGGAGTCCAGCAACGTAGCCATTACGCCATCAGTTGGTCCCAGCAACCTTCCTTTTGTAGTCACACCCTAAAACTATAAGCCCGCCTGTAACCTACAAGCCCTGGCTTCCACATGCCCTTCCTTTTTGGACCAGACCAATGGAGAAACTTTTCCCTAAATTCCAAACTCTAGCTCTCGCTCTCAAAATCAAATAAAAGGAACCCCTCCCTGTACCTGATTTCCCTGAGAAAAGGCATGTTTTGCCTCCTCTCAAAGCCTAGGTCATTCATATTCTGCTTAGAAATAAACCACATCAATTATTAATTATTAATTATTTGAGTTGGTTATTTTCTGTCAACAGCCTTAGGGCACGTGCACTCTCTTGAGAGAGAGGGGAAGAGACAGAAACAGTGCCTAATCACCTGTCGTCAGATGGCCACGCTGCAATCCCTTCTCCATTTTCTTTTTGGGATCTGGGGCATACACGCACAGGAGCCTAGTGTGATTTTTTTTTTTTTTTTGAGTGTTTTTTGGTATAGGGCACATGTGTTCACCAGAAAGAACAAGAGAGACAGAAAGAAAGCTAGAAATCACCCCCCAGGGGGAATGGCCACACCGCAATCCCTTAAGCCGCCGGGTCCAGGATGCAAACTGTGGTCGACTACATGGGAGTCCAGAGACATAGCCATTACGCTATCTGCTGGTCTCAAGCTTGACGGGATTTTGAAGCCCACTCAAACCGTGGTCAGCCATGCTATGTAACCATTGCGCCATCTGCTGGTCCACATAGTGTTTTTCTGGCATGGGTACTCTGCCTGTTTTTTCCCTGCCTGGATATGGTCTCTATTTCTGTGTCTTTTGTCCTCAGGAGGGCAGAACACAGGCCTAGTGATGCAGGAACGCAGGGGTGCAGGGATGATCGGCCCACAGTTGCATTGAGACGTGGGTTCTTGTCCCACATTCAGAAAGAATTAGAGCCACAGACACAGAAGAGTAGTTGTGGCAAAGCGAAGACTTTATTAAAGGGAAGGAAAAATAGAGCTTCCAAGAAGAGAGAGGTCCCAGAAAAAAGGTTATCAAGGAAGAACTGTGGCAAGGCTTTTTATCTGGGCCAGGAAGAGCTTTGTCGGGACTTGTTAGGGTGGGGCTTATGCATACATTCCCCTCCTGGTGGGGAGGAGCACATGCAGGATGGGTTCAATTATTTTCCTAATTTTGGAGTGGGTATGAAGACTAGGAAATTCTTTGTCTAAAAGTTTTAGGCCATGAAGACCATTATCTTATCCTCTTCCTGGAAGGTGGTGGGGCCTGGAAAAGCCTTTGTTTTGGATCTAGGTCATGCTACCTAGGTAAGTCACTGAGCCACCTCTGCGAGAGGCCTCTCCAACAGCAAGCAGCAGAGCTGCTCTGTCTTTATCTCGAAACTTAATTCCGTTTTGGGCCCATACCCTGATTATATTTTTAGGGTTCCTATCTCCCACCTCACCAGAAGTCATGAAACCTATTGTTCAAGCTGGGCCCCACAGGCTGACTGGAGTTTTCATCAGGACATCACCTGTCCGGACTAACTCTGCTGTGGGTCCTCTGCAAAGACTGGATGAGGTTCTTCTGTCCTCTTATATCTTTGAGAGCTTGATTTGTGACCTAACAGGAGTTCTCTCTTGGTTCCTGACATCTCAGAGCTTGCTTTACAAGTGAACAGCCTAGAAAGGCTGTGTTGTCTGTACTCTGTTAACTGGCTATGTTCCAAAAAAAAAAAAAACCACCGAGGAACAGAAACAGCACTCAGGAGAGAAAGGAGAACTCTTTTATTTATTTATTTATTTTTTTGGAGAGGTTTTTGCTATAGGGCGCGTGCGCTCGCCAGACAGACAGAGAGAGATAGAGAGACAGAAAGTGAGAAATCACCCCCCAAAGGGGATGGTCACGCCGCAATCCCTTCTCCTCCATTCTCCTCTCGGGATCTTGGGCACCCACACACACGCACCCGACATGAGTTTTAAGCCACCGGGTCTGGGACGCGAACCGCGGTCGACTACGTGGGAATCCAGCAACATAGCCATTACGCTAACTGCTGGTTCCCAGGAGAACTCTTTATTACATCAGTGGGAACGGAGGAGTTAACACTCTGAATCTCCAGCCCAACTGGGGTTGGACATGGTCTTTTATAGGGGAACTAGGGAAGGGAGGTCTTGGGATGTTAGGAATAGGGAAAGGCTCAGAACTTGCCCTAAAATGGAAGTGTCAGAGAAGCAGGAAGTCTAACCTCTTCAAGGTTTCAGGTTACCCTGTAGCTCCTGGGGGGTGAGGGGGCAGTAAGTTTGCTGGACAGTAGAAACCTCAGGTAGCTATCCGTCCTGAGTTATTCATGAATTCAGGGTCTCTCCATATCATTCCCCCTCTTTTTTTTTTTTTTTTTTTGGAGATGTTTTTGTTATAGCACACGCTCACCAGAAAGACAGAGAGAGACAGTAAGCGAGAAGTCACTCCCCAGGGGAGGATGGCCACACCACCGCAATCTCTTCTCCTCCATTCTCCTCTTAGGATCTTGGGCACACACACACACGTGCCCGGTGTGAATTTAAACCACCAGATCTAGGACTCGAACTGTGGTCGACTACATGGGAGTCCAGCGACGTAGCCATTACGCCAACCTTGAACCTCCTCAACTATACTCAAGGAAGGTCAATTAACAGGAGCATAGTACACGTAGCTTTCTGGGACAGTGACAAGCAGTTGATACTTGATGGCTTCAAGGCGGCAGGTTACAAATTGCTTAATCAGATTAAGGACATATGGTCCAACTGCCAGTGCTAAAAGAATAACTGCTAGGGGCTCCAGGAGAGGCAGTAGCCATGGGGCTCATGTCCAGAGCCCATTCCAACCTGTCCAGGAGTCAGCTGTCACTTGTCACTGTTTGGAGACCAAATTTTTAAGCTGCTTGGCCATGTCTCAGACTATACCCGGTTTGTTGGTATAGAAGCAACATTCCTCTCCCAGAAATAAACAGAGTACACCCTTTTCAATAGTCAGGAGATCTAACCATCTCCGGTTCGGTAGGACCACATTAATCAAAGAGTCTAGCTGGGCTTGTCGAGTCTCAATAATATTCACTACCTACTGGAATTCATCTGCCAGGGCAGTGGGCAGCTGCTGGTAGTAAGCAGTGGAAAATTCCATTCCTCCAATCCCAGTCCCAACCCCAGCAGCAATTCCCAGCCCCACTAGGAGGGGAATGAATTGCATTGCCCTTCGAACTCGAGCATATACTACCAGGGGGGACATCAACTGTCCCATTTTCCCATGGAATGTCCACTTGGGGAGTGAGAATTGCCCAGCTACAGGTCCCAGACCCGTTTTCTGGAAGGCACTTGTAAGCATAGGGCCCGCATACGAGGTGGAACCCCAGGTGTTGGGAACAAATTGCAGTCCCGTTTTCTGGATGTGTGCGGTGGCAGGTCATATTACCTACTTAGAGGAACATTGACTTGTAAAACAGCCCTGGGGCTTGGCGGGGAGGTACACCTGGGAGACTGGTCCTTCCCGTACAGAGGTCAGATTAACAAGTGGGGTGTCATTTATAGGGTAGGTCCGAGTCACACATATGTGGGGAAGGGCTGTTCAGATGCAGAGCCAACAGCTGGAGGCTAAGTGGGGTTGTGCTTGATACAGGAGAGCATGGGTTGCAGTAATGAGTGTAATACTGTTAGATTGAGCTGGGGGCCCCCCAAGGTGTAGGAAGCCTTAAATGAACTGGGGGAGCCCTAGGCTTAAGCCTCTGTATTGCATTTTGGACTGTGGCCTGAACCTCTGTAGGACGTTTACCTCCTCCACCTGGGATCCCAAACCGAGACCTGCGTAGCAGACCCATTTTCCTGAGGGAGGCTAATTGTAGCAATCATGGCTCCCTCTGCTCTTACCCACACAATAGGGTGTTCTACTGTCCTGGCACTTTGGGAGGGTGACCCAGTCGAGGCAGGACTTGTAGCCCCACCCCTGGTGCACCAATGCCAATTGGTTCAGGAGCCCCAGAATGAATATGGAATCATAAATTCTGGGCAGGTGGGCTATTATTGGTAGGTAGGCCCCTGGTTGTAGCCAGGTAGTGGCTTGCTGGATGGTTTGGTTGCACCACTTGAGGCAAGGGAGATAGGCGCCTGTCAGGCTCGGTAAAAAATCAAGGGCCAGGGTCAGGAGAATCATTAAAGAAAAATCAGGGGACCAGCAGTTAGTGTAATGGCTATGTCCTGGATTCCCATGTAAGTCGACCGTGGTTCGCGTCCTGGACCCGGTGGCTTAAACGCACACCGGGCGTGTGTGCGTGCATGCCCAAGATCCCAAGAGGAGAGTGGAGGAGAAGGGATTGCGGTGTGGCCATCCTCCCTGGGGGTGATTTCTCGCTTTCTGTCTCTCTCTATCTGGCGAGTGCACGCACCCTATAGCAAAAAAAAAAAAAAAAAAAGAAAAAGAAAGAAAGAAAGAAAAATCGGTATTATGAACAGAACCCCAATGAAAATGCCTCCAGTTAGTTATCAAGGTTCCTATCAAGGTTCCTACTACCCGGAGGTATAATATTGCTAACAAAAACCTCTCTCATAACTTCCAGCCCCTGGGGCCCCTGCTGCCAGACCAGTGGAGAGAAGCACAGCCAGCACTACGGGAGGGGCGAGGAGTAGGAAATCGTAAAGACATGGTGGGGTGTCATCTGTCGCTGTCCTCAAGCTCCCACCATGTGGAGATTGGTCAGCATCCAGAGTGGCTGCAGCAGGGCTGTAGACTCCTCACACTTCTGCCATGTGTGACCAGGAGTGGCTGCAGCAGGGCTGTAGACTCCTCACATCCTCTGGAAAGTTATCGTAGTCGACTGCTCAGCGTGGTTTTTCACTAAGTCCCGGAGTCACTCGCAAGTGGTAGATTCACGGGGCTAGCCCTGCAACCTTAACTCATTATTTCTGCTGGGTGCCTTGGGAGAAACTTTTGCCATTCCTCCTCCCAGGGTATTGTCACAGTTAGGATTTAGACAGGGCTGACAGTTAAAGCAGCTGAGCTTGGTGAGTCAAAGCTGATTGGCCCTCTAAGTTTAGTCAATAGGTCCCTTCCTAGCAATGGGCCTGGGCAGTCAGGCAGGTTACAAGAACTCAGCTTCTTTCCTGCAAGAAGGGCTGGTAGTAGAGTCGCTCTGCCTGCCATAATAGCCCCATCTGCACCTATCTGGGGGGTCCTCGGGTTTCCCAAAGGGACATCTGAAGAGTGAGGTTGCAGGCTGCAGCAGCTTGCTGGGTGATGGTGAGTGAGACAGAATCTGGGTGCAGGATTCAGGATGGCTGGCGACCTCCCGCCTCCCTGAGCTGACGGAGTTGGTACTGGCTCCTCGGGCTGCTCTTCAGGCCCCAGGGAAGCAGATGGGGGTGGGATTTTGATTACTGGCTTGGCCAGGACATATGGGGTGGAGCTGCTAATTGCTCCTCTTCTGGAGGGTCCTGCAGGATTGGAGCCATGGGTTTCTTTTTTTTTTTTTTTTTTTGGTTTTTATTTATAGACCATCCACTTTTCATATGGATCATACTATTCTGATCCCTTGACTGGTCTTGCTGCTTTTTAAATTCATGGTGACCCCAATAGTCTAGCAATTCAAGTCATTCTTTACTTTCTGGCCCCTGACCTCTAGATTCTCTTTGGAATAAGGGAGCCCTTTCCAATTGCAGATTTGTACTTCCCTCCAGAGTGCAGCAGCTGCATGCAGAACCTTCTGGGGATGTTGGTCCTCTACTCGGTTTCTTTTGGCCATAGTTTAGCACTGGGGGCATGACACAGGCGGCCAAAATAGTGCATTGGTTTTTCCCTCTTCTGCAGGTTCATGCCCAGGGTGGAATGACTTGTGCTATCTGTAGCCAGGAGTCAGCCCAGGGAAACTGCTGGGGGTGCCGGGTTGCCAGTAACAACGTTATGCACAGTAGGGAGATGTAAGGTTCCCTGTGGTGGCCATCCAACCTTGAAAGAGGGCCATTCAACCTCACAAAGGACTCTCCACTTCTCTGGTTTCATTTTAACTCCATAATCACCAGAGCAGCCCTTTTTAAAATTAGTCAACATACAGTCCAGCACAGTGGGCTTGGATGACTTAGACTGAGGCTTTCCCATCATATCCCAAATATCTCTGACCTCTCCAGTTATCAAAAGCCTGCACTTCCCAGAAGGCTCAGGAGATCACTGGTTGAAGGAAGTGATTGTTGAAGAGACTCTGGAGGATGGTGGCTCCTGGGGGTGGGCCTTGGCCCAGAGGCTCAGAAGCTGTGTAGCCTCCTGGGCATGCTGCTGAAAAGGCCAGGCAGTGCAGGCCATTAGTTTGTTCAAGTTTGCAGAAGGGCCTCGGCCAAGGGCTGCAATCAGAAGGACCACAGCAGTCTTTCTCTGGGGTCTGTCCTCTCAGTATTCCAGCGGTGGATACCCCGGTGTTGGAGAGGGGTAATTCTGTGGCAGGTGGCAGGTGGAATGGAAGAGGACAAGGGAACAGAAATCTGTCGAGCTAATCGACAAGGGAAGCTTGTCTAGGTAGAGGGTGATGCCTGCCCTCTCCTTTCCCAGACAGAGTGGGCATATTTCACTCTGCGGTGGAAGTCAGGATGGGTCAGGATGGGTTCCGAGAGGATGTTTTTTGTCATAGCCGGAAGGAACTCGTGCCCTAGCCTCTGAGGACAGAATTGGCGACCTGACATTTGCTACTCTGCTGTCTGCCTCCACAGGAAAAGCCCTCCCATCGGCTCTGTGTTACCCCCGCCCATGAATAGTGTTGTAACAGACAAAGGGTGAGTACCCCCCAGAAGGGACCAATCAGGCATCTGACTGACCATGTCCCTTGTGGGCTTTGTGTAGATCCCTGGCAATAAGCAATTGATACAAATCCTCTGTGGGATTGCACGTGTAGAGAGGGACTGGGTCCCCAGTGCCAATTTTGTTGTTTAGCTTTTTACAGAACTACCATG
The DNA here is from genome assembly GCF_000334495.1 of Tupaia belangeri chinensis. Lineage (NCBI taxonomy): Eukaryota > Metazoa > Chordata > Mammalia > Scandentia > Tupaiidae > Tupaia > Tupaia belangeri. The sequence goes on along the minus strand of NW_006160052.1, from coordinate 5,727,277 downwards.
GAAATGCAGTCACAGACCCAATCATGCTCCATAGTGAGATGCCGTGGAGCCACAAACACATTCGCTTGTCACAAACACTCACGTTCATTCAGAGGTTATACATCCCCTCCCCACACCAACCAGTTACCAGATGAACCCTAACTGCCGGCCCTATGACCGAAGGAGAGTGGTTGAGTCTCCTCCTCCACTCTATTTGAGTAGGTCTAACTAGGGCTCTACGGATCCCTGGGGGCTTACCGGATTATCAGAATTGACCAAAGTTGAAGCATCAGGGTCCAGGAGTTGGTCCTTCTCTCCATCTGGAGTCCAATGATCCAGGAATGCTCAGCCTCGGGGCAGGCACCCTGGCTGAGAGATCCTGTCAAATGAGATGGGGGTGTGCCTATCTCTTCACACTGTAGTGCCCATCCTGGGGGAGGCAGGGGAATGCCCTGGGATCGGTGGCTCAAAGGGCCAGTCTGATTTCGTTTCTCAGCCAAGGCACCAAATGTGGCAGAAAAAACAGATACCAAGGAACGGAAATGGCAATCAGGAGAGAAAGGAGAACTCTTTATTATGTCGGCGGGAACAGAGGCATTAACACTGAATCTCTGCCCTGACTGGGGGTTGGATATGATCTTTTATAGAGGGATTGGGGAGGGGTGGTCTCAGGATGTTAGAAATGGGGAAAGGGCTCAGAACCTGCCCTAAAATGGAAGTGTCAGAGAAGCAGGAAGTTTAACCTCTTCAAGGTTTCAGGTTACCCTGTAGCAGAAACCTCAGGCAGCTATCTGAGTTATTCATGAATTCAGGGTCTCTCCATATCAGTTAGTGGTAGGAATTATTTGTGGCAACAAGAGTCTTTTACTTCCATCATCTTTTTGTGGAAGTGAGTTTTGGGGGGAATTATTGGGGAGGATGTTCACTAGTCTCTGCCCCCTTTGGGAAGTCTTTGCTCTTCATGAAGAGGCTTTTTGAATCAGGTCATTATTGTTACTAAAATAAGTAAACCTTTGGAAATTGTTCAGGGTACCTTCTATTAGCAACCCTCTTCCTCTTTTCTCCCATAAACAACCTGTTGCCTACTTTCCATCTAGGAGATGTACAGGGTCTTGGACCTGATGTGGAAATGCCCTATTGAGTTCGGGACCTTGAAATATAGCTGATCTAAACATGGGTTTTTGCACAGGAGTGACTGACGAGGTTTTTCTGGTTTTGTTTTATTGTTGTTGTTTGTTTGATTGTGTTTTTTTTGGGGGGGCTTACCGTTGGAAGTAATCTGGATCTTGTTTTATTAGTTCAGTTATAACTTGGCTTAAATTTTATTTTATATTCAAAGCATGATAAAAGTGTGTGTGTGTGCATGTGCGTGTGTATGTGCACACATTTGTGTGTGAACATCTAGCCTTATCTGTAGGGGAGAAGGGACAATTAAAACTGTATTCAGAAAGAAAGAAATGTGTTCACTGAGAGAAAAACAGACATGTTTGCTGTTTGCCTGGCTAAAAACTAATGATGATAGATTTGAAAAGAATTTTCTTGGGAACCAGCAGTTAGCGTAATGGCTATGTCGCTGGACTCCCACGTAGTCGACCGCGGTTCGTGTCCTGGA
>NW_006160052.1:5717749-5725599 GCF_000334495.1 Tupaia belangeri chinensis | reverse complement strand
CCTGGGGGGTGATTTCTCGCTTTCTGTCTCTATGTCTCTCTCTGTCTGTCTGGCGAGCGCACGCGCCCTACAGTGAAAATCTCTCCAAAAAAAAAGAATTTTCTTAAAGAGCCCTTGTAGGTAAGTCAGCCTAATTAGAAACCAATATGCCATCCATCCATTTTTGAAGTCTCTGTTTCTTGGATCTTAATTTTCACGGCCACATTTAAGTTAACCGAACCCTTTTCCTTGAATCTCTTGCTAATTGCAATTAGCTCTTTAGGACTGTTTGTTTGTTTGTTTGTTTAATGTGTTTTCTCTCCAGTCAGGAGCTCTGTACTCTTTTGTATTCAACTCATTGATCACTTTGACTTTTGGGCTTTTGGGGTACCAAGTGTTACGTTTATATAGTGAGTGGACATTTATTTGATCTTTGGTAGTGTGCTGGTTACTGTATGAAATTGGCTTTCTTTACTTTTTTGTTTTCTTTACTTGCTTTTGTTAGGAAAAAGTCATAAATATCTGATTTAGTCAGACAAACTGACAGCAAATGGCAATTTGCTACAAGGAGAAGCAACTGCCTAAATGAGTCAAGGGACTCCTCGAGCCCGTCACCTGCTTAATTTGAGTGGACTTGCTAAGTAGTTCCTATGCCATCTACATACTAAAATAGTACAGGAAATTTCTACAGTTTCATGTTCCCTCGGTATCCATTTCGGTCAGTGTTCTTTGTGTCTTTAAAGTGCACATTCCTAATCTGCCTTCTCTAGAACTGAATAGAAGACTTTGGCTGTATATGTGGATAAAGGAACCTGTTCTGAGTAGTGATGCAGTTTGACTCAAACTGTCCTTTCTAACTAATGAATTTTACAGTCTCTAGGCTAAACTTCTAAAATAAAGGCTATAATTCTTTGACCCTGTATTATATGTGTATACACATATGTGTGGTATGTTGTGTTTATGTGTACATCATGTGTATGTGGTACTAAATTAATTTAAATGCATGTTCATAGGTTAAAATAGGCTCACATACTCTTCAAGTTCACATGACTTGGGTAAAATCTTTGATAAAGCTGATTTAAATTTGTTAAATATTAATCAAAAGGTGTTCAGAATTGTTACCATGGGAATCAGGGCCCAAATGGCCTCTGTCCTAAATGGCCATTCTTGGTGCCACATGGACAGTTAGGTTACAGAAATACTTGGGAAATCTCTTGTGTCTGGTAATTCAGTCTCTAGATAAGATGAGACTAGCTGATGTAGGCTAGCTTGGTTTTCCTTTACTTCAAAGGAAAAACACCTTAAATAAATACCCTTATTTTTTTATTATTTTTTTTTTTGGAGAGATTTTCACTGTAGGGCACGTGCGCTCGCCAGACAGACAGAGAGAGACATAGAGACAGAAAGCGAGAAATCACCCCCCAGGGGGGATGGTCACGCCGCAATCCCTTCTCCTCAGGAAAAGCCCTCCCATCGGCTCTGTGTTACCCCCGCCCATGAATAGTGTTGTAACAGACAAAGGGTGAGTACCCCCCAGAAGGGACCAATCAGGCATCTGACTGACCATGTCCCTTGTGGGCTTTGTGTAGATCCCTGGCAATAAGCAATTGATACAAATCCTCTGTGGGATTGCACGTGTAGAGAGGGACTGGGTCCCCAGTGCCAATTTTGTTGTTTAGCTTTTTACAGAACTACCATGGAAATGCAGTCACAGACCCAATCATGCTCCATAGTGAGATGCCGTGGAGCCACAAACACATTCGCTTGTCACAAACACTCACGTTCATTCAGAGGTTATACATCCCCTCCCCACACCAACCAGTTACCAGATGAACCCTAACTGCCGGCCCTATGACCGAAGGAGAGTGGTTGAGTCTCCTCCTCCACTCTATTTGAGTAGGTCTAACTAGGGCTCTACGGATCCCTGGGGGCTTACCGGATTATCAGAATTGACCAAAGTTGAAGCATCAGGGTCCAGGAGTTGGTCCTTCTCTCCATCTGGAGTCCAATGATCCAGGAATGCTCAGCCTCGGGGCAGGCACCCTGGCTGAGAGATCCTGTCAAATGAGATGGGGGTGTGCCTATCTCTTCACACTGTAGTGCCCATCCTGGGGGAGGCAGGGGAATGCCCTGGGATCGGTGGCTCAAAGGGCCAGTCTGATTTCGTTTCTCAGCCAAGGCACCAAATGTGGCAGAAAAAACAGATACCAAGGAACGGAAATGGCAATCAGGAGAGAAAGGAGAACTCTTTATTATGTCGGCGGGAACAGAGGCATTAACACTGAATCTCTGCCCTGACTGGGGGTTGGATATGATCTTTTATAGAGGGATTGGGGAGGGGTGGTCTCAGGATGTTAGAAATGGGGAAAGGGCTCAGAACCTGCCCTAAAATGGAAGTGTCAGAGAAGCAGGAAGTTTAACCTCTTCAAGGTTTCAGGTTACCCTGTAGCAGAAACCTCAGGCAGCTATCTGAGTTATTCATGAATTCAGGGTCTCTCCATATCAGTTAGTGGTAGGAATTATTTGTGGCAACAAGAGTCTTTTACTTCCATCATCTTTTTGTGGAAGTGAGTTTTGGGGGGAATTATTGGGGAGGATGTTCACTAGTCTCTGCCCCCTTTGGGAAGTCTTTGCTCTTCATGAAGAGGCTTTTTGAATCAGGTCATTATTGTTACTAAAATAAGTAAACCTTTGGAAATTGTTCAGGGTACCTTCTATTAGCAACCCTCTTCCTCTTTTCTCCCATAAACAACCTGTTGCCTACTTTCCATCTAGGAGATGTACAGGGTCTTGGACCTGATGTGGAAATGCCCTATTGAGTTCGGGACCTTGAAATATAGCTGATCTAAACATGGGTTTTTGCACAGGAGTGACTGACGAGGTTTTTCTGGTTTTGTTTTATTGTTGTTGTTTGTTTGATTGTGTTTTTTTGGGGGGGCTTACCGTTGGAAGTAATCTGGATCTTGTTTTATTAGTTCAGTTATAACTTGGCTTAAATTTTATTTTATATTCAAAGCATGATAAAAGTGTGTGTGTGTGCATGTGCGTGTGTATGTGCACACATTTGTGTGTGAACATCTAGCCTTATCTGTAGGGAAGAAGGGACAATTAAAACTGTATTCAGAAAGAAAGAAACGTGTTCACTGAGAGAAAAACAGACATGTTTGCTGTTTGCCTGGCTAAAAACTAATGATGATAGATTTGAAAAGAATTTTCTTGGGAACCAGCAGTTAGCGTAATGGCTATGTCGCTGGACCTCCGAAGTAATCTGGATCTTGTTTTATTAGTTCAGTTATAACTTGGCTTAAATTTTATTTTATATTCAAAGCATGATAAAAGTGTGTGTGTGTGCATGTGCGTGTGTATGTGCACACATTTGTGTGTGAACATCTAGCCTTATCTGTAGGGGAGAAGGGACAATTAAAACTGTATTCAGAAAGAAAGAAATGTGTTCACTGAGAGAAAAACAGACATGTTTGCTGTTTGCCTGGCTAAAAACTAATGATGATAGATTTGAAAAGAATTTTCTTAAAGAGCCCTTGTAGGTAAGTCAGCCTAATTAGAAACCAATATGCCATCCATCCATTTTTGAAGTCTCTGTTTCTTGGATCTTAATTTTCACGGCCACATTTAAGTTAACCGAACCCTTTTCCTTGAATCTCTTGCTAATTGCAATTAGCTCTTTAGGACTGTTTGTTTGTTTGTTTGTTTAATGTGTTTTCTCTCCAGTCAGGAGCTCTGTACTCTTTTGTATTCAACTCATTGATCACTTTGACTTTTGGGCTTTTGGGGTACCAAGTGTTACGTTTATATAGTGAGTGGACATTTATTTGATCTTTGGTAGTGTGCTGGTTACTGTATGAAATTGGCTTTCTTTACTTTTTTGTTTTCTTTACTTGCTTTTGTTAGGAAAAAGTCATAAATATCTGATTTAGTCAGACAAACTGACAGCAAATGGCAATTTGCTACAAGGAGAAGCAACTGCCTAAATGAGTCAAGGGACTCCTCGAGCCCGTCACCTGCTTAATTTGAGTGGACTTGCTAAGTAGTTCCTATGCCATCTACATACTAAAATAGTACAGGAAATTTCTACAGTTTCATGTTCCCTCGGTATCCATTTCGGTCAGTGTTCTTTGTGTCTTTAAAGTGCACATTCCTAATCTGCCTTCTCTAGAACTGAATAGAAGACTTTAGCTGTATATGTGGATAAAGGAACCTGTTCTGAGTAGTGATGCAGTTTGACTCAAACTGTCCTTTCTAACTAATGAATTGTACAGTCTCTAGGCTAAACTTCTAAAATAAAGGCTATAATTCTTTGACCCTGTATTATATGTGTATACACATATGTGTGGTATGTTGTGTTTATGTGTACATCATGTGTATGTGGTACTAAATTAATTTAAATGCATGTTCATAGGTTAAAATAGGCTCACATACTCTTCAAGTTCACATGACTTGGGTAAAATCTTTGATAAAGCTGATTTAAATTTGTTAAATATTAATCAAAAGGTGTTCAGAATTGTTACCATGGGAATCAGGGCCCAAATGGCCTCTGTCCTAAATGGCCATTCTTGGTGCCACATGGACAGTTAGGTTACAGAAATACTTGGGAAATCTCTTGTGTCTGGTAATTCAGTCTCTAGATAAGATGAGACTAGCTGATGTAGGCTAGCTTGGGCTGCCTTTACTTCAAAGGAAAAACACCTTAAATAAATCCCTTTATTTTTTTATTTTTTTTTTTTGGAGAGATTTTCACTGTAGGGCACGTGCGCTCGCCAGACAGACAGAGAGAGACATAGAGACAGAAAGCGAGAAATCCCCCCCCAGGGGGGATGGTCACGCCGCAATCCCTTCTCCTCCATTCTCCTCTCGGGATCTTGGGCACGCACGCACACGCGCCCGGCGTGAGTTTTAAGCCACCAGGTCCGGGACACGAACCGCGGTCGACTACGTGGGAGTCCAGCGACATAGCCATTACGCTAACTGCTGGTTCCCGATACCCTTATTTTTCATAAGACTCAAAGATAATGGTTAAAAACAAGTTGGGTAAATGTAAATGGAGTAAATGTTTGTAATTGAACTTGTCATCATTTTTATATTGTTCTGAGTAGTTTAAATTTTAAAGGCATGATGTGTTAAATTATATTAATGAAATGCTTGAGTTGTTTCTAAATATTGAAGCATTAATTATTAAGTAGAAGTTTAAGTGTTGCATATACTTTTCATTTTGTTTTATATGGTATAAGTAAGTCTGAAATGTAATTGAATCTATTAACAACTGTGCTGTAAGAAAATATTTCTAGATATTATAAAATAGATGTTAAAATTTCAGGATAATGGTAACCGAAGCTAGAAATTAGAGAAACAATTAAGTTTCCAAAATATTCAGAGAAAATTAAGATTTTTTGGTTAACAGGAAATGTTTCAAAAGATGTGAGGGCATGCTTTTGTTCAAGAGTATTGTCTGATGTGAAGCATGTTTGATAATTGTTTTAGAGCAAGTAAATGAAAAATAAATAATAGAGATAAAACTAACTATAAAAAGTTGGAAAAAAGGAAACATGGACTCTTAAGGTAAAACTAACTAGAATTGACTAAATTTACTCAAAAACACTGATAAAGACTAAAATTTGTCTGGTTTTGTTTTTATGTAATGCTAACAAAAATGAGTAAACGTTTTTTTAAAACTTTTTGAATATGAGAAAGGAAAAAAGGAGAATTCCGTGTGTCTTCTGCTGTCTTAATCAGATTATTTGGTTACTGTAGTTAAAAAGTCTGATTCTAATCTATTAAAGAGCCAAACTTTCTTATAGCTAAGGTTTGAAATATTTTAATTTTTTAATTGTCACTTTGGTTAGGTAAATGACAGATAGTCACAGATCACTTGATCTTGTTTTAATCAAGTGTTATAAACCTTTGTTATTTGACAGACTTCTCAAGTCAAATTTCAGCTCCAGTTTAAGTTGTTTTGGACCTTGAACTAATTTTTGGGAATATTTAACAGGGCCCTTGGATGTCTGAGAAAGACAGATTAGACTTTCTGACAGGATGAAATTATATGGGGAATATTGTCAAGTATGAAATGGTGTTTAGCTCTCTATATACAAATTTGTGTTCCAAAATTGTATGAGATTCTTAAATATCTGTTATATATTAGTGTGTTATTAGTCATACTTGTAATGCTGAATAGTCCTAATGTAAATATCACAGAAATTATCAAATTTGGGTTATGGTAAAATCAGATCTCGAATGAGGGCCATTTTAGCTTTGTTGCCTATAGTTAAAAGCTTTATTCTGATTCTCTATAAAACATTTTGTAATAAGCTATAATCCAAAAATTGCCTATTTTATAGAAATTAGTGAAAAAGACTCTGATAAGTACTCTTTTTTTTTTTTTTTTTTTGGAGAGGTTTTTGCTATAGGGCGCTTGTGCTCGCCAGACAGAGAGACAGAAAGCAGGAAATCACCCCCTAGGGGGGATGGCCACGCCGCAATCCCTTCTCCTCCATTCTCCTCTTGGGATCTTGGGCACACACGCACACGCGCCTGGCGTGAGTTTAAGTCACCGAGTCCAGGACTCAAACCGCGGTCGACTACGTGGGAGTCCAGCGACATAGCCATTACGCTAACTGCTGGCCCCAGTACTTGTTGTTTTAAAAAATTATTTATGTAGGGGGATTGGCAGGTGGCGTGGTGGTTGAGGTGTTGGACTCCCACATGACCAACCATGGTTTGAGTCATGGATCTGGCGGCTTGCTCTTTCTCTCTCTTTTTCTCTTTCTCTCCTTCTCTCATCAAATTAAAAAATAATAAATAAAATTAAATAAGTAGATATTTTTAAAAATTATTTATGTAGGTTTATTTATCATTATTACTATTTGATTTGAGCAGCAACAGAGGGGGATAGTAAGAAAGCAGGCCATCAGGTTTGGGACTCAAACCATAGTTGGCCATGTGGGAGTCCAGTGCCTTGGCCACCACATCATCTCCTGGCCCCCGAAACTTTGAGATTATATCTCTTAACTTCCAGGGTTTAAATGGAAAGATTGGACCATAGTAACACTGCAAACTCAAACTCAACAAAAGAGAGATTAATTGCCTGAGACTAAATTGGCGAAATGGAATTATCTGACTTTTCACTAAAACATTACTGATTTTCACCTATGCTTTGTTGTCCAGATATGAGGATTTTTGTCTTCTTTTGAGCTGTTGATAGATTCAGTGATTTGTTAGTTTTCTTTTTTTCTTTCGAAATTGAAACATAAACTTTTCTCTCTTCCTGACCCCCTGGAACTGGAAAATATTGGTGAGCATTCTTATTTTGTGACAGTATGGTTGTTTGCATAAATTCAATAATACTTGTTCCCTTGCATCAAAAAATGGAAACACTGGCTATTGCTGGGGCTTTGACTGGCATGTCATATCTGAAGATATGACCAGAAAGCTAAGGAACTAAGTTGATTTCAGCAAGCCAACAGCTCTTAAAAGATTGCCTGGTATGGCAGTTCTGTCTGGCAGATTAGTAAAGAATGTCACTTCCTGACAGGCCCCAAAACTTCCAAGTACAGGTACTTAAAGATATAGTCAGAGGATGGATTCCTGACTTGGCTCAGTAGTCTTGGGAGTCTAAAGAGTCTAATCTGGGGGACTAGCAGTTAGCGTAATGGCTATGTCACTGAACTCCCACGAAGTCGACCACGGTTTGCATCCCGGACCCGGTGGCTGAAAACTCACGCCGGGCGCGTGTGCGTGCATGCCCAAGATCCCGAGAGGAGAATGGAGGAGAAGGGATTGCGGCATGGCCATCCCCCTGGGGGGGTGATTTCTCGCTTTCTGTCTCTCTGTCTGTCTGGTGAGCACATGCGCCCTAT
>NW_006160052.1:5704178-5717259 GCF_000334495.1 Tupaia belangeri chinensis | reverse complement strand
TTGCTTTCTGTCTCTCTGTCTCTCCCTGTCTTTCTGGCGAATGCACATGCCCTACAGCAAGAACCTCTCAAAAAAAAAAAAATCTAATCTGAAGTTCCTTATAAAATATTCTGGCAAAGCCAGCTAAATCAATTAGTATTCTTATTGGACTTTGTGCAAATAACAACAAATTAAGACTAAACTTATTTTTTGCAAATAAGTTAGTTTCACCATGGTGTTTTGTTTGTTTTTTTTGGTAAAAGAGGAAATGGAAAGAGGAAAAAAATGCTTCCGAAGAAAACTATAGTGCACTTGTTACTAGATTTTAGTTTGGTACATGTTTGTTTTTTGAGTTTTTAAGTATCTACCTACTGTTTGGACAGAATCCTAACCTTTTTTTCTGGCTTTAAGTCTTAAGCAAATTTTTCTTAACATTTAAAATTTTGATTCATTAAAGCTAAAACTGCTGGGCCTGCAGGTGGTGTGGTAGTTAAGGCGCTGGGCACTCCCACATGGCTGACCATGGTTCAAGTCCCAGACTCGGTGGCTTGCTTTTTCACTTTACTTCTCTCTATGTGCCTGTCTTTCTCTGGTGAAATGAAAATGATTGAATGACTAAAAAAATAATAATTTTTTTTTAATAATGCTAAAACTGCTTTTCTTGAAATTTTACACTCTGAGGATGGTCAGTTAGGTGGACTCCCCAAATCACCACAATAACTGGTGTATAGACAATGGCTGTAAATGCAAACTACAGACCAGAAAATTCCATCAGATCACCTCAGTCTATTATTTTCACTGTATTTCCTTGGCAAAATTTGTCTTAGACCATAAAATAGTTTTGAATTATGTCTTGTCTTAATAATAAGAGTTTGCACAATGACTATATCTCATGTTGCACTTACAAGTCTTCATAAAATAAAATTAGTCTGGGTAAATAAAGTACTAAGTTACCTGGCTACTGGTGAAAATAGTCTAGTGTTGACAGAAATAACCAACTGTGCAAAGACAATAATTAGTGCAGTTTATTTCTAAGCAGAATATGAGTGACCTAGGCCCAGAAGGAGGCAAAACATGCCTTTCTTAGGATGACCAGGGACAGGGGCTCCTTTTGTTTGATTTTGAGAGCAAGAGACAGTTTGGAATTTGGCAAAGAGTTTTTCCATAAGTCTGGCCCAAAAGGCGGGACATGTGGAATTGAGGGCTTGTTGGATATAGGTGGGTTTTACAGTTTTTTCATTGGTGATTGAAAGGGGTTGCTGAGATCAAGAAAGAATATACTTTAACAGAGATAAGTGTAAGGAATGGGCTGACCATGAGAGAAAATAGAAATGTAGAGCCTTTATTGGAAGCATTCCCGGGCAAGATTTGCTGGTCCAACAGAAAGGGAGAGAGAGGGAGGAAGATAGGCCAGAGAAGTCACACATTAGGGCAGGGTTTAGTGATTTTTATAAGGGTATAGTGAGGGGGAGTGTCCCAGATGTGCCACGTAACATCTGGTGACTTGTGCAGAGTGGAGTCCTGTGTGCAGAGTAGAGTGCCATGTGCAGAGTAGAGCGCGTGTGCTACCGAGTGCAGCGCAGGTCTGATGACAGACTAGATCCAGGTTGCATCAGCCGACTGGCATGACATCCAACCCCCACATTCAAGCTGCCCCGGCCTCCGGCCTAACATCCCAACTCTTTTGGTGTTATAGGGTGTCTTTCAATCATTAGCTGTGTCTTTCAAGCATTAGCTGCTGCCTGCTGAGTTTGGACAAAGAGAGCCAGTTAGGGGCCAGGGGCTCAGTGGAAACTTGTGTGTAGAGACGAAGGAGCGTTTGGTTGACAGCCACTTGGGAAACTTCTTGGATTTAGCTTTGGAGGAACCTGAGGAAACAGAGTATAAGCATGAAGAGAAGGCAGATGAGAATTAATGGTCCTAAAATAGGGGCAATCCAGGTGAAGAGGGTAGATTGCCACCAGTCTGGGAAAAGAGAAGTGGGCTGTTGCTGCTTGCATCACAGTTCTTCACTTAGACGGCTGAGAACATTGATGTTTTGTTCAACAAGTCCTGTCTCGTTGACGTAGTAGCAGCATTCTTCCCTGAGGAACAGACAGGTGTCCCCTTTTTCTGCGTCAGTAGGTCTAGAGTGCATCGGTCTTGAAGAAGCCCTGGGGGAGGGAGGACTGTCAAGGTAAGCTGTAGGGCAGAGTGTGAATTGGGGTCCTCGTAGGTGAAAGCAAACAGGAAGTTGGAGTCTGGGCGGAAGGTTAAGAGGAAAGGAAGGAGGGCTGGAAAGATCAAAGTCAGTGAATGAGCAGATGAGAGCGAGGAGAAAGTGAGCTGCATGGGCTGCAGCTGGAGGTTGGAGGGTAGCTCCCAACTGGTGAAGGCTATCTCTGCCCAGGAGGGGTACTGGGCGTGACAGCATAACTAGAAAGGAGTGGGAGAAAGGTTGTCCTGAGAGGGAGGGAGGGCCAGAGAAATTGCACACTAGGGTAAGGTTTAGTGATTTTTATAAGGGTGTAGGGAGGGGGGAGTGTCCTAGTGGTAGAAACAGTCCATGTATGGTAAAGGTTTCGGGGAGAGCAGAGCAGTGTGCCACGTCACATCTGGTGACTTGTGCAGAGTAGAGTCCCGTGTGCAGAATAAAGCGCACGTGCAGAGTAGAGCACGTTTGTTACATCCGAGTTAGAACCGAGTGCAGCACTGACGACAGACTAGATCCGGGGTGCATCAGCTGACTGTGGGGTGGCGTCCAACCCCCACATTCAAGCTGCCCGGGCCTTCAGCCTAACAATGAGGAGGCTTAATAGATATCACAGGGATACTATGCCAGGAACAGGATATAGGAAGAATCCTGTTACCAAAGTGTCAAAGTGGCCTGTTAATGTTTGTGGGTGAGACTCCCTCCAGGTCCTCTAGAAAGTATTTTGAAAAATAGGAAAAAGCAATCAGACCTTCGTCCTCACTAGCAACCTTTCTGTCTTCTTTGTTGTATATCATAATTAAATGTGCTTTCAGATTTGGAAACATAACAGTGGAAGCTGGTACTACCATAAGAGTATTGAAAAACAAAAGGTAAAATTCTGAGTATTTTGAAATAAACATATGCCAATTCCTCCAATCCTGACCTTTGAAACTATATCCCCATTCGGCAAGAAGCAGCCAGATCAATCATTGCCCATTTTCCCATAGGATTGAGAGGTTTTTCAAAGAATAGGGTGGACTGGGAACCAGCAGTTAGCGTAATGGCTATGTCGCTGGATTCCCATGTAGTTGACCACAGTTCGCATCCCGGACCCGGTGGCTTAAAACTCATGCCGGGAGTGTGTGCGTGCGTGCCCAAGATCCCGAGAAGAGAATGGAGGAGAAGGGATTGCAGCATGGCCATCCCCCCGGGGGGTGATTTCTCGCTTTCTGTCTCTCTGTCTCTCTCTCTCTGGTGAGCGCACGCGCCCTATGGAAAAAAACTCTCAAAAACAAACAAACGTGGACTGAAACCGAGCAGAGACTCCCTAGCAGGAACCCCCTAACCAATTTTCTAAGGTTCTTGAAACATAAGGTCCGTTTACATTGTAAAGGGATAAGTCTTCAGACTTTGGTTATGATCATGAAACAACCTTGGCCATGAATAAGGGCCATTTGACCTCGAAAACTCTCACTTAAAGGGAAGATCAGGTTTTCATTTTAATCTGTAAGATGTTTTGTAGGATAGAAACTGCTGGCTGTGAGCTCAGAGACCCCAGGCTGAATGGCTCCAGAAACCTGAACAGAAATTTGATTATCTAAGGCCTCACCAATCAAGAGTGCCCACAAGATGATCATGTTCTCTTGAACCAATCACTGAACCGATCACGTGCCTGGGACCTCTGCCCCAATTTTGTCCTTAAAAACGCGTGTGGGAAACATTTTAGGGAGACCAGGTCTTTTCAGGATGACCTGCCCACTCTCCTTGTTTTGCACTTTGCAATAAAGCTGTACTTTCCTTCATCACACCGTGTGCCTATCTATGGTTTGGTTTTATAACACTTGGGTGAGCAAACCTGATTTAAGTTTGGTAACAGGTCAAAGACCAAGTGCTTCGGAACACAGGAGGCACATCTCTGCCTTCAAGGAGAATGGGAGGCCAACATGTCAGCCAGCAGTGATGCTGAGGGACGCTGCAATGGAGGGGCGCTCCGAGACCCTGATGACATGTGGGTGACAAAGGGACCAGGAAGAGCTGGAAACAATTGCAGTTACTCATTCAAGTCTTGAGTCATTCCAGAAATTCAGAGTTACTCCAGGGAGCCCCAAAGTCATGGGATTTGCTTGCTTGTTTGTTGGTTTTAACAGTGTTGGCTCTCACCCTGAAGGAGGTGGGGCTGGGACCAGGTTGCATCAGCCAACTAAGTCCTCCGGCTGTGAGTATGCAAGCGCCTAGCCAAAGTTGAGTCTCAGGAGGCAAGTAAAGAGGAAAAATAGAAACTGTGTTTTCCCTCATTCCATTACAAAATAATTCCACCCCCAGCCCCAGAAAAAAAAATTTAATAAAGAAACTGGGAATGCCTTTATTACATTTTTACCTAATAGATAGTCTCAAGTGTTTGTTTTTCTTCTTTTTTAGAGAGATTTTTGTTATAGGGCACGTGTGCTCACCGAAAGACAGAGACAGAGAGACAGAAGTGAGGGACCCCCTTCCCCCACCAATAGAGGAAGATTGTGGACATGCCACAATCCCTTCTCCCTTCTCTATTCCCCTGTTGGGATTGTGGGCACACATGTACACATGCCCGGTGTGAGTTTTAACCCTCGGGTCCTGGGACGCCAATCACAGTCCACTCTGTGGATGTCCAGCCATGTAACCATTACGCCATCTGCTGGTCCTGATAGTCTCTGTTTTTCCAATAATGTAGAGACGGTTGAGGTCCGCCCTTCTCTATAGTTACTGTTGATAATTTGGTATACATCATTTTGGCCATTTTCTAAATTCACGTAGATAGAGGTATATGTAATCTTACAGAGGACGAGTTCCGGCTGGTTTACACTGGAAGGATGCGCGAAGGCAGGGCGGATGTCTGTGAGACGGATGCCCACTGATGGTGGTAAAAGGAGTACCGAAGGGTCTTTGAAGGTGCTGGTGGCCTTTGGCAATAAAGTCACTGTCGGAAAATCTCTTGATACACTTTGTAGGAAGTAAACTACACTTCCGAATAGTTACAAGGAACTGCCAGCTTGCAGTGAGCCCTGGATCAAGAAGAGTGCTCCTTACTGGAAGCTTCTGGGCCCTGGGCTGGCTCCCAGGGTCTCCTTCCTTCTTCCTCTTCTTTCTCCCTACGCACTGGTCTGCTTTGCTTTCTTCTCACCTATCTCTGCCCACAGCTTTTGACACCTATTCTTTACTCCCTGGACCCCTGTTTGACAGCCTTTCCCCCCATTTTCCTGATTTTAACACAATCCTATGACTTCTTGAGATTTTTAAAAAATTATTTATTTTATTTTATTTATCATCACCATTATTATTTAATTTGCTACAGGACACGTGTGCTCACCAGAGAGAGACAGAGACAGAGAGAGAGAGAGAAAGTGGGAAAGCAAGCCGCCAGGTCCAGGACTTGAACTGCAGTCAGACATGTGGGATTCCAGCACCTTAACGACCATGCCATCTGCTGACCCCCTTGAGATTTTCTTAAAAGGTTCTCTTGGCCAGAAACTCTAGAGAAATATATTTTCCACTTTTGATTCTTTATTTTGGAAAGGATTTTGCTATAGGGCACCGTGTGCTCGCCAGAAAGACGGAAAGAAACAGAGAGACAGAAAGCGAGAAACGTGTGCTCGCTAGAAAGACGGAAAGAGACAGAGAGATAGAAAGTGAGAAATCATCCCCCAGGGGGGATGGCCATGCCTAAATCCCTTCTCCTCCGTTCTCTTCTCAGGATCTTGGGCACGCACATGCACCCAGCAGGAGGTTAAGCCACTGGGTCCAGGACTCGAACTGCAGTCAACTACATGGGAGTCCAGCGACATAGCCACTACATCAGCTACTGCCCCCCCCACTTTTGATTCTTGAACCCCAAGATAAGTTTGATAATTAAGATGTTTCAGGAAGTTCATACTCTGTAAAATGGTAACATTTTATTATTAAGAAACCAGTCAACATACTAATTAGTTAAATATGCTTTCCTTTGTGTGGAACCACTTCAGAGCCTACTGTTTTGTGCTAAATGAGCAAGACCTAGCGTGAAGGAGGGGATGCATTTATCTGGGGTGGCTATGGCAGCCTTCATGCAGTCTTGTTGCAGGGCCTTTATTTATATTTCATGGACCAATCAGTGATGAGGACATCCTTAAGAGACCCAGTAACTTCAGAGAAAACCAGTTCTCGGCACTGGGTACGCAGATGGTTTGGTCACGGTGTTGACTATCCTATACTCTTCACGGAATCCATGTAGCTTGAAGTGCACAACTACAGGTACAGTCCAGGGCTTCTCCACAGGGAAATCAGTCACAACCAACCCTTAATGTAGCCCTCTCTCCTCTAGCCTGTGTTAAGACAGTAAATGAAGTGAAGGCAGCCTCAGTGGGGTGACCCCTAAATATGTGGTCACTAGGTTTTCCTGGCTGGTTTCCCTGAGGAGACTGAGCCCACATGTTCCAGGACTCCAGCCTGGCAGCCATTCACATTGAGGACTGTTCTTTTTTATTTTTGGAGAGGTTTTTGCTATAGGGCATGTGTGCTCACTGGAAAGACAGACAGAAACAGAGAGAGAGAGAGAGAGAGAATGCGAGAAATCACCCCTCTGGGGAGATGACCACACCGTAATCCCTTCTCCATTCTCCTCTTGGGATCTTGGGCACTCACACACACGTGCCCGGCATGAGTTTTAAGCCACCAGGTCTGAGACTCGAACTGTGGTCGACTACATGGGAGTCCAGTGACAGAGCCATTACGCTAACTGCTGGTCCCCACATTGAGGACTCTTCTAATGCTCCCTCGGTGTTCAGTTAGATATAAGTAGCAAAAGTCTTGGGTCTCAGCTCTGTATGACTTTCTGTGGCTTTAGTTGTCCCAGATGTCGGTCTCTGGGAGATACTAGCAAAATATTTCAAGGAAACAGTAAGAGCTAGTGTGTCTTATTCTATACCCTTCTTCGGAGCAAGTGTGGAATCACTGCTGACTCAACCAGAAATATTTCCATACTGAAGTGGGTCTCTCTCTCTCTCTCTCTTTCCTTTTTTTAGAAATGAAAGTGGTTTTTTCAAGGGGCCAGCAAGTGGTGTGGTGGTTGAGGTGCTGCAATCCCACATAGCTGACTGTGAGTCCCAGACCCAACAGTTTGAAAATTACTCGGGGCATGTGTGCATGCCTGCTCAAAACCCTGAGAGGAGAATGGAGGAGAAGGGATTGCAGTGTGGCAATGCCCCCTAAGGGATATTTTCTCAGTTTCTTTCTCTCTGGTGAATGTATATACCCTACAGCAAAAACCAAAAAAAAGAAAGTGGTTTGTTTGAACCAGGGCTTAGGGAGGATTGCCTGGATGACCGAAACTTGAAACTTGAGAAACTCGAATTTCCCAAAGGTGTCCCTCCAGTAAGTCTCTTATGTAATTCTGTGGTTGGTGTCCTCTGCAAAGCTCCTAAGGTCTTAGATATCTCTCATGACACTGATCGAAGTTCATGCTTTGTCTTGCAGTTTCTGAACATGCAAAAAAATATGTTATTTAGGGGGCATTATCTTTCTCTGATGGCCCTGAAACTGACTTTCTATCTCCCTCAGGGCCTTTGACCTCCTGGTTTGACCACTGATTTATTTGATTTTGTTTTAAATTTTTGCCAGAGGGCACGTACACTCCCTAAGAGAGACAGAGACACAGAAGGAAAAGAGAGGCCACCCCCCCATAGTCACAACACATTCCATTCTCCTTCATTTTACCCTCCTTTCAGGATTTAAGGCATGCCTGCCCACGTGCGTGGTACATTTCTTTCTTCTTCTTCTTTATAAAGATTTATTTGTGTGTGTGTATGTGCGTTATTATTTTTTCCTTTGACCAGAGAGAGAGAGAGAAAGGGAAAATAAGAAAGCAAGCTGCCAGATCTGAGACTTGAACAGCTGTTGGCCATGTGGGAGTCTAGAGGCTTAACCAATACACCACTTGCTGGCCCCTAGCATGTTTCTTAAGCCACCAGTCAGGAACTCAAATCATGGGGTCAGCCATGTGTGACCACTGTAACCACCAGGCCATAGGCTGGCCCTAACTGCGGTCTTAATAAACTCTTCAGGCAGTTCTGAAATCATGTAAATATTTACAAACCCTCAGTTATGGCCGTGCCAGACCTATACGAATCAAATGCCTCACTCTCCTGCCTCTGCTTTCTGAACTGAATACAAGAACTTCTAACAGCTAATCACAAGTGTATTATTGTGCTCCCTCTCCTAGTCCTGTCTCCAATCTTCCAGGCATTTAATTTCAGTATTCTATCCCCAGAGATAATCGGCTACGTTGACTCAGCCCGAACAAGCGTTCGTAGGTCTGGTCTTCCTGCTGTGTCAAGCTCTCAGGGCTACTAGAAACTTTAGGGAGATCACTAACTAGCGCTGGAATTCCTTTTTCAGTGTGATCACCTTCAGCCTGCTTGAATTTCCTTCAACATCAACTCATTAAACTCTTTGGCCTTGCATCTGATTTCCTAAGAATTTGAAACAGGCCACGTGTAGTCCATAGGTTCTCCTCAACATGGCCCTTCTGAACTTAAGCCCAAAAAGGCTTGAAAATGCTCGTAGACTTTGTTACTGAAGCAGATGTGAGAAAGCGAGCTCTCTCAGCTGTGGTGTCTGGAGGCACGCAGACATGAGATACACTGCTGTTCTACAGTCTGGGAGGGTATCCTCTGAGATCCACCCTTCCCTTAATCCCAGGTTTCAACTTTCTCCTGCCTACTCTGCATCTTAAGACGCGTGAGGTATTTGGAACCCAACTGGGCATGACCCAATAGCACTAAGTGCTATTGGAGAGCAGTAGGAAGAGGTCGAAAAGAAGAATTGCCCAAGAAGAACAAGAACAAGAAAAACAAGAGAAGACTTTCAGTAGCAGACTTTTTACTGAGAAAAGCATAGGATTCTGTGTAAGAAGGAAATGGTTTTAACCGAGAGATCTGTCGTTAGATTGGACTTTTCTTAGGATTGAAACGTGTGCTTTCCATGTGCTGACATTCGTTTATTTGTTTGTTTTTTCTCTTCAATGCCTATCCTTATTTTCTTCGAAAAATTACTCTTGTAGGGACCAGCACATGGTGTGGGGGTTAAAGTAGCTGGACTCCCACGTGGGCGACTGCAGTTTGAATCCAAGACCCAGACTCCAGGAGTGTGTGTGCCCAAGATCCCGAGAGGAGAACAGAGGAGAAGGGATTGCTGAGTGACCAGCCCAGCATGGCCATTCCCTCTGGGGGTTCATTTCTCACTTTCTGTTGCAGTATCTCTGTCTGTCCGGTGAGCCCATACACCCTATAGCAAAAATCTCTCTCTTAAAAAAAAAAAGAAAGAAAGAAAAAGAGAGCGAGAGAGAGAAATAAAGAAAGAAAAGACAGCTCTAGGGACTAGCAGGTGGTATGATGGTTAAGGTGTTAGATCCCACGTAGCCAACTGAGTGGTTAAAGTCTCAGATCTAAAAGCTTGAAAAACACACCGGGGAGTCAGCATGCATGCCCAAAATCCCTAGAGGAGAATGGAGGAGAAGGAATTAGAGTGCGGTTATCCACTTGGGGGACAATTTCTCACTTTCTCTTTCTCCTGCAAGCACATGCACCCTACAGCAAAAAACTAAAAAGAAAACATTAAAATAGGAAGCAGGAACAGGGAAGGAGTGGGTAGCATATGACAGCCTGCCTGCCAATCACACAGGAAATGAGAGGTACAGAAGAACTGCTGGCTTGCTGTTGCTCTGAGCTGGGAAGGTCTGCCGGCAGTTCAAAAGAAAGGGTAAGAATATTGTCTCTCCTGGAAATGGGAATGGAGAAAATTAAGTGATTACCAAAGCTCATGATGGTGATGAGTAATAGTAATTATTACAGTCATACTTCTTTAATAACAATATATTTATGCCCCACCTGTGTCTAAAAGGGATCTGAGCCAGCTTACATCAAAATGCATGGATACAATAAAATATGGTCCATTCAAACCATAATAAAAATACTGAGCAAAAGAAAGGGGAACAGGGAGGAGAGGAAGCCAACTAGCACCAACCAGAAAACTTAAATAAACAAAAGTCTGCGAATGAGAACAAAGCCTGAGGTTCCTGGCAAAGAAACAAACACAAAGAGGTTGCATCGTTCTTGGTGGTGAGTAAGAAAAAAGCACACGGTTAATAAAGAGTTGCTAACTTTGGGAACTATGAGCCTGTTGATTATATGTTTATACACACACACACATATATGGGACATGGAATATCAGAATAAACAAAATATTAAAAATTGAAGCTGAGGGCTAGCAGGTGGCGTGGTGGTTGAGGCACTGGACTCTCACATGGCCAACCTCGGTTCAAGTCCTGGACCTGGCTGCTTAAAAATCACGCTGGACACGTGTGTGCATGTCCAAAATCCCAAGAGGAGAATAGCGGGATAGTGGCTATGGCCATCTCTCCTGGGGGGCGTTTTCTCACTTTCCCTATCTCTGTTTCTCTGTGCCACTCTCTGGTGAATGTATACCCTATGGGAAAAAAAATCTAAGAAATAAGAAAATTTGAGCTGGGCTGGCATGTGGCATGATGGTTGAGGCACTGGATCCCACATGGCCGACTATATGGTTCAAGTCCTGGACCCAATGGCTTGAAAAACTGGAGCTATGTGGCCCAGCCATGAGAGCATATGCCATGGCGCTATGTGGCCCAGCCATGAGAGCATATGCCAGGTGCTGCTGCTTGGCAGGCTCAGGCCACATGAGAAGCCCAGGTTCAATTCTTGGCCCACCTTAAAAAGCCAGCAGGGTGGTGTGCAACTCGGGCCGCTGAGACTGGAGAATTGCAAGCTAGAAAGAGCCTGACTAAAACACACACACGCACACGCACACCCTGAAGCTACTTTACATTCAACTGTTTCTTTTATCTGCCTCTCTTAAAAATCTGTATTAAATAACTTCTTCTACAAGGGCAAGTTTGGAGTAGGAAATACGTGCATGTATGCATACACATGTGTGTACGTACATATATAAACGGGTGTGGAGGCAGCAAAACAGACTTATTTCATGGTATTCTAGAAATCTGGATTTACCCAGAAACAAAACTTGGAGAGGCTTGAGGAAGTGCTGGTGGGTGTGCTTCCACTTGGACCGGAGATCTTTTTAATATAGGGTAGGAATGCATTGCAGTTCATGTAGGCTTTGGCACAGATATGCCAGAGTGTCTCTTCCCTCCTTTTCTAGCTCTATTTTCCTCAGAAATAATGCAATCATGGGGGCCGGCAGGTGGCATGATGGTTAAGGGCGCTGGACCCTCATGGCCAACTGTGGTTGAGTCTCAGGCCTGGCAGCTTGCTTTCTCACTTTCCCTCTATCTCTCATTCTGTCCTTCTCTATCAAATTAAAACAAACAAATAAAGTTAAATAAATTCATTATTTTTTAAAAGAAAGAAGGCAATCTTTTTGACAATGTTATGCTAATGACTACACTACAGTGAAGGAAAACCTCGTTAGAACTGGGTTAGACCGTAATGCATTTATTGTCTATGTAACGAAAGTCCAAAGGAGGACAGGGTTCAGGGTTGCACAAACTAGCGGCTTAATGACCTTGTCAAAGGCCTGTCTGCCTCTTGTATTCAGCTCTGTCAGCTCGACAGTCTGTTTCATCCTCATGCTGACTCGCCCAGGGCTTGCTCACTCTTAGTTAGTACAAGAGACAAGATCCCCAAAGATTCCAGAAATCTCTCTTCATAGCCCCTTTGCCTGAAGTGGTTACAGGATCTTGGTGTTAAGAGGGGGGCCTCTGTAAATGTGCCCCTTTGGCCCACGCTGCCTGTCCCAATCCCACAGCCGGGGTTGGGTTTAGCTTCTGGCCACAAATGTAATTTGATCAAGAGAGGTGTGACACCCAGATCAAACCATAGTGGGATCCAAGAAAGGGGGAGCAGACCTTAGACAAGACAAGCAAGAAGGAATCTCAGCACAGCAGCCGATGCCTGGAGATGTCAGCCTGTACCGTGGAAACACCCCAGAAGAAAGATTGTATTTATGTATTTAGTATTTGAAGACTTATTTACTTAATTTTATTTATTATTATTATTTTAAAATTTGCTACAGGGCATGTGTGCTCATCAGAGAGAGACACAGAGAGAGCAAGAGAGAGAGAGAGAAAGTGAAAAAGCAAGCTGACAGGTCTAGGACTTGAACTGTGGTTGGTCATGTGGGAGTCCAACATCTTAACCACTGTGCTACCTGCTGGTCTCAGCTAGAAAGTTTTTTTTTTTTTTTTTTGAGAGGTTTTTGCTATAGGGTACATGATGCACTCACCAGAAAGACAGAGAGAAACAGAGAGACAGAAAGCGAGAAATCACCCTCCAGGTGGGGATGGCCACACCACAATCCCTTCTTCTCCATTCTCCTCTTGGGATCCTGGGCACGCACTCACACGTGCCTGGCCTGAGTTTAAGCCACTGGGTCCAGCCGGGACTTGAACCGCGGTCGACTACATGGGAATCCAGTGACATAGCCATTATGCCATCTGCTGGTCCCAGAAAGATTTTTTTATTATGATTTCATTATTTTCATATATTACTATTATTATAGTATTAGTTGAACTCCATGAGAAGAATGAAGAAAAGAGCCAGCAGGTCCCAGACCTGGCAGCTTTCTCACTCTCTCTCTCTCTCTCTGCCCCTCTCTGGTCAAATTAAAATAAATAAATCATAAATAAATAAATCTAAATTAATTAATTCTTAAAAAAAAAGAATGAAGAGAAATCAAAATTTACCTACTATGCTGCTCATTTTTTTTTTCTTTTTCTGGAGAGATTTTTTTCGCTCTAGGGCGCATGCACTCACCAGACAGACAGAGAGAGACATAGAGACAGAAAGTGAGAAATCACCCCCCAGGGGGGATGGTCACGCCGCAATCCCTTCTCCTCCATTCTCCTCTCGGGATCTTGGACACACA
>NW_006160052.1:5702460-5703910 GCF_000334495.1 Tupaia belangeri chinensis | reverse complement strand
TTTCAGACCCACAGGGTCGGGGACTCAAACTGGGGTTGGCCACATGGGAGTCCAGAGATAACTGCTATGCCACCCACTGGCCCCTGCCACCACACACACACATACACACACACTTAAAGAATTACTTTATTTATTCATTTATTTATTTTAATTTGATCAGGGATAGATAGAGTGAGAGAGAAAGTGAGAAAGCAAGCTGCCAGGTCTGGGACTTGACCCATGGCTGGCCAGACAGACAGAAATCAAGAAATCTGCCCCTGGGGGTATGGCCACACTGCAGTCTCTTCTCCTCCATTCTTTTCTCAGAATTTCAGGCACGCACACACATGTGCGTGGTTGAGCTTTAAGCCACGGGGTCAGGGACATGAACCACAGCTGACTAGTTGGGAGTGCAGTGACGCAACCATTATACCACCTGCTGGTCCTGAGCCACTTTTTTTAAAGTCAGTTTTTCCCTTAAGTTTTTACATTCAGTATTTGAAACAATTTTTAATTATAATGATAGCAAAGGGGCCAGCAGGTAGTGTGGTGGTTAAGGGCGCTGGACTCCCACATGGCCAACCATGGGTTGAGTCCTGGACCTGGCAGTTTTCTCTCTCATATCCCCCTTCTCACTGTCTCTCTCTCTCTCACTCTGTCCCTCTCTGGTCAAATTAAAATTAAATAAATAAAGATAAGTAAAATAATTCTTTAAAAAATTCTAATGATAGCATGAATAAGTTTGCATTGTTTTAATTACCATTTCAATGACTCTATCATACTCCATGAAGTGGCTCAAAGATAATCATAATTTACTTAATCATTGCCTCTCTGTAGGGAGATCAGATTGTTTACAATTTTTGATACTATAAATGATACTATAAATAACCCAGACCCAGCAGATGGCGTAATGGTCACATCTCTGGACTCCCACATGGTCAACTACTGTTCAAGTCCTGGACCTGGGGGCTTAAAACTCACGCGGGGCTAGTGTACATGCGTGCCCCAGATCCCAGGGGGAGAATGGAGGAGAAGGGATCGTAGCATGGCCATTCCCTCTCCCTCTCACTGTCACTGTCTCTCTCTGGTGACTGCACGTACCTTAAGGCAAAAAACCCTCTAAAAAATAAATAACCCAAATAACATTTTTATGCATGTGACTTTCTCCTTCTTTGAGACTCATCCTTGACAGAATATCGTTCTGGATACAGATTTGTATATTGTTATCCATTTCACACCATGAAGAAATTTACAATTTCTTTCAAGATGATGACCTTGGGACAGCCAGTGGCCTGATGGTTACAGCAGCTGGATCCCACATGGCTGAAGATGGAGTTTGAGTCTCAGACCCAGAGACTTGAGAAACACGCTGGGTGCATGTGTAGGCGTGCCCAAAGTCCCCAAAGGAGGGAGACGTGGAGGAGAAGGGATTGTGGTATGACCGTGGCCCGTGGAGGTTGCTTTCTCTCTC
>NW_006160052.1:5698782-5702429 GCF_000334495.1 Tupaia belangeri chinensis | reverse complement strand
TCCCTGGGGAGCACACATGCCCTCTGGCAAAAAAGGAGAAAGAAAAGTGATCTTTTCAGTTTACCAAGTGCTTTTGCAATTTACCTTCTGACTCAGAGATTAAGCTCTTCAATCAGATTATGCTCGTAAGGACACCTTACAAATTTACACAATCCTAGTTTGGGTTGAGTTTTGGAGAGAAAGTGAGAGTCCCTAGTTAGAAGGACTTGGGTCAGTAGAGAGATTAGTGTACTTAAGGAAGGCTGCAAAATTCATGGTGTTCGAGTTTGAGCCCTTGACCTGGCAGCTTGCTTTCTCTCTCTGTGTCTTTCTCCGGCAAAAATCATGTGAAAAAAAAAAAAGTAATAATAAATAAATGATTAATTAATTAATAAGTCACTCTTTTAAAAAAAAATTGAAGTTGTTTGAAGTTTAGCTCTCATTTTCTGAGCAAGAAGTGGGCACTTCTTTCTCTATTCCTGGCAGCCTAGGCTTTTTTCTAGCCTGTTCTTCTAAACGCTTCCAGCCTCTGCTTTTACCCAGTTCCAAAGTCACTTCCACATTTTCAGGAATTTGTTACAGCATTAACCCCACTGTCAGTACTGATTTCTTCCTTAGTCCATTTTATATTGCTATAACAACGCCACAGACTGGGTAATGTACAAAGACAACACATGTATTTCGAACAGTTCTGGGCTGTGTTTGCACTGGAATCTATTGGGTTGTTGGAAAAGTCATGAGGAATTTTTGCATAGAAAAAAATGGGTCATGACCTTCCCAACAACCCAGTAAGCTTCACCTGCTTGCTGTATGAGCTTTGGACAAGTTATTGTTATTTTCTTTTTTAAAAAAAGATATTTATTTAATTCCATTTCTTCTTACTATTTTAAATTAGAGAGAGAGAGAGAGAGAGAGAGAGAGAGGGAATAAGAAAGCAAGCTGCTAGGTCCAGGACTTGAACAGCAGTTGGCCACGTGGGAATCCAGGATCCAGTGCCTCTAACCACCACGCCACCTGCTGGCTCCATGTTGTTGTTGTTTCTGTCTTTTTTTCTTTTAAAGATTTTTTGCTATAGGGTGCATGTGCTTGCTGGACAGACAGAGAGACAGAAAGTGAGAAATCAGCCCTGGGAGGATGGCCATCCCACAATCCCTTCTCCTCCATTCTCCTCTCAGGATTTGGGGGATGCATGCACACACACCCAGCGTGAGTTTCAAGCCACCAGGTCTTGGACTCAAACTGCAGTCAACCACATGGGAGTCCAGCACCTTAACCACTATGCCACCTGCTAGCCCGTTATTATTTTTTTTCAGAGGATGTATATGCTTACCAAAGAGGATGGGGGAGAGAGAGAGAGAACCCTCTAATGAGGCATGGTCACACTGCAATAATTTTTTTGTTCATTTCTCCGTCCTTTCAGGATTTGGGGCATGCTCACACACATGCCTGGTGTGTTTTTCAAGACCTCAGGAATGGGATTTGAACCATGGTTGGCCATGTGGGATCTAGCTTCCTATGCACTGAGCTTAACCACTGAGCAACGGGGCTGGCCCTGGATAAACTATTTATTTATTTTTAAGTTTTTTTTTTATAAATAGATTTTTACCATAGGGCACGTGCGCTTGTCAGAGAGAGATAGAGACAGAGACAGTGAGAGGGAAAGTGAGAAATCATCCCCCTAGGGGGATGGCTATGCCACAATTCCTTCTCTTCCATTTTCCTCCCAGGACCTTGGGCACGCACACACACACATCTGGTGTGAATTTCAAGCCACTGGGTCCAGGATTTGAACCACAGTTGGCCATGTGAGAATCCAGAGATGTAACTGCTACACCATCTGCTAGCCCCTATTTTTAAGGTTTTTGTCATAGAGTGTGTCACCAGAAAGAGAGATAGTGAGAGGGAATGTGAGAAAACACCCCCTAGGGGGCATGGCCATGCTGCAGTCCCTTCTCCTCTGTTCTCTTCCTGGGATTTTGGGCACACATACACATGTGGCCAGCATGATTTTCAAGACACGGAGTCCAGAACTTGAAGAGCTGTCGATCGTGTGGGAGTCCAGTGACTTAACCACCATGCCATATGCTGGCCCCACGGACAGTTACTTAATAACATTCTAGTTGTCAGTTATCTGTATAAAATGGAGACGGTCATTCCTATTTTATCAGATTTTTTCAGAATTGTGGGACAGAATTGTACAAAACCTGAGCAAAAGAAGTATCAATATGATGATTGTTATTCGTGAGCAGCTGCAGATTTGATCCAAGACCAAGATTAACAGGCATAACAGAGCATGTGTAGGAGATGTTAAAATTTCGTTTACTTATTTACTTATTTCTTTCATGAGAATTTTATTCTGTCCAACGGGGAGATAATCAAATACTGAGAAATCACCACCTCATCTCTGAATCCCCCTCGGGTCACTCTCCTGTAGTCATTGTCTCAGGTCTGAACACTTCCTGGAATGAAGTCCTCACTCTAGCAGAATGGTAGTGGTCTACTGGCATTTGACTTACAAGTCAAGTCATGACTCCTTCCACTCTCTGGTCATATATACAACAATTGAAATAGATACAACAATTCCACTGCTTTGCTGGATCTTAAAAGAAGGAACCAGGTGGGCCAGCCGGTGGTGTGGCGGTGTAGGCAGCTGGATCCCACATAGCTGATTCAAGTCCTGGACCTAGGAACACGAAAAACACGCCAGGCCCAAATCTTTGCACATGGCTAAAATCTTGCGGGGAGAATGGAGGAGAAAGGATTGTAGCATGACCATTCCTCGCTGGAGAGTGATTTCTCACTTTCTTTCTTTCTCTGATGAGTGCTTGCATTCTATATCAAATTTTAAAAATAAGTAAATAAAAAAGAAGGAACCAGAAAGGCCAGGCCCCACCCAGCGCAGGAACCCAAACCCCCTCCACGTGATCTTCTACAGACAGTCCTTGGCTGACACTCCTAGGGGTGAAAGGGGTTTTGTGAGGTGGCCCATGTCCTAACTGAAAGCATTCGTGGTTAGGAAAAGCTGCTTTCACATAGCTGAAGTGTTTCCATCTGTAGCTTCATCTCTTAGATATATAGTTCTATCCTTGGAGCAACCCACTATGGAGACAAACATATTTGCATTTGAATTTGTATTCCAATAGTTGTTTACCTTGGGCAAGTTATTTAAACCCTCTGAGACTGGAAAATCGGATGACAATAGTACTTACTACATTGGGTTGTGGTAGGATTCCATGACATAAGCGTGCCAAGCACCTGGCCCAGAGCCATCGTAAGTGTTCTGAGGACAAGTGGCTACTCGGATCTTTCTTTCTTCTATACGGAAAGGATGATGGTGCAATGGCTATATTGGGTTCCTGTCAGATTCAGAAATTGATGAACCAGGTATTCTAGTTAGGCAAGCTGGTCCTTCACAGTAAGGTCGAATTGTGATCTGATGACTTGAATGCAAATAGGTGGAGTGGGCTGAGGGAGACACCAGAGAAGCCTAACAAGTTGTTTCCAATCCTTTTCTACGCCAATGCGCCTGAAGGACATGATTCCTCTCACAAGACTACCATAGGTTCACGTGGGCAATGGATTTAGTCGCTCCTCCCCAACCCCCCCACCTCAGGAAGAGGCCTAGTCTAAGTGACTTGGAAAGTTTGTAAAAACTATCCCCATTTCAG
>NW_006160052.1:5689850-5697933 GCF_000334495.1 Tupaia belangeri chinensis | reverse complement strand
TGCCCGGCGTGAGTTTAAGCCACTAGGTCTGGGACTCATACTGCGGTCGACTACATGGAAGTCCAGTGACATAGCCATTACACCCTAGAATTTTTTGTAAAAAAGATTCTTGCCATAGTGCTCTCCCCTGAGAGAGAAACAGAGATGGTGAGAGGAAAGTGAGAAATGACCCACTGGAGCTGTGGGGAGGATGGCCATACCACAATCTCTCCTCCTGCATTCTCCTCCTGGGATTCTGGTGTGCGCTCACACACATGTGCCTGGTGTGATTTTCAAGCCGCCAGGTCTAAGACTTGAACTGTGGTCGACCATGTGGGAGACAAACGCCTTAACCACCACACAACCTACGGGTTCCAAGAATTTTTTAAAAAAAATAATTATTTTATTTACCTTTATTTATTTCTTTAGAGGGACAGAGCAAAGGAGAGAGAGAGAGAATGTGAGAAAGTAAGCTGCCAAGTCCAGGACTCAAACCTCAAGTCAGCCATGTGGGAGTCCAGCACCCTTAACCACCACGCCACTTGCCGGCCCCACAAGAATGTTTCAAGGATGGAAGCCATAAGGCCTAGCAAGGTATTTTGCACATAGTAGGTTTTAATGTTTGTTTAATGACTGTAACATGGGTCTTAGAGGAATCCAAGTTGATAGACTTTTATGGGCTGCAAAGACTCCAGATTGGGGTATTAGAAATACTCAGTGTGAGGGGGCCAGATGATGACGCAATGGTAAAATGCAACCTTCTGTGAGGCAGTCCTGGCTTCTGGTTCCCAATAGGAAGGTTCCTGGTTTAAGTCTGCAGACCTCCCTGCACCGCGTCAGCATGGCTGCCTTAGGGACTCAGCTGTTGATAGGCGTCCGGAGGCTGCACTGCAGCACAGAGACTCAGGTGGTGATTGGAGCAGGGTGTGGCCACCAACCCATCTGGCTACAGTCTCCTGACTGAGCTCCCAGACTGGTCTCATGCGGGTGGCCCTGCTCCCCCAATGAAAGGCCAGCTTCGAAGAAAACCCCCAAAGGGAGAAGCTTGCAAGGCGAGTTGTGCTGCCCTCACAGGAAAAGGTTGCTGGATTCCAGGCACGGCAGCTCAGGCAGCAGAAGTCGCAGGAAGAAGGGAAACAGAAAAGCCTCTTAAACCCAAAAGGACTTCACTGCAGAGAGAATGAGGATTTGGCTGGAAGAAAAAGAAGAGTCCCACTTCCCAGTCAATAAAAACCAACTCCTGCTCCCCTTCCCCAGGCTTTCTGGCTTTCTTTCCTATCACCTAGATGCCCTATCATAGCTAGAAGAAAGTCTTCGTGTTCTCCATCTGTCTTTAGAGCAAAAGAGTTCAGACACCAGGACGAACAGGCTGTAAGATCACTGCCTGGGAGGTTTGGCCTAGCACCCTCACCCCTGGGTCCATTCCAGTTCAACCGAACCTCGCCCTGAGATTTTTATCCCCTCTTGTAGGCTGTAGGATTGCCTCGGCTATGAACAGCAACTGCTCTGCGAACTTGAAGAGAGGGCAGCAGTCTTGCTGGTGTTATCCTAGTACGCAAGCCTTTGACAGCCCATACACGACACAGACCACTCGCGGTTCGCACTCAATTAATGTTCTGATGGAAAAAAAAGTCTGCAGACCTCCCTGAGTGCATCAGGGACACGGTGGCGCATGGTGTGACGAGACGGGGGATCTGAGCCTCCAGGCCTCGTTGGGATGCTTTCTTCTCTCCCACTCAGAGGAGAATAAAGAAATGGACTAAACGTAAACTCAGTTTGGTTTCATAGAATGGTGGAGGAGTACTGTGTATATCAAAGGACAGTACAAAATTTGCAGAAATCAGAATGGACAAGGAAGAAAGAGTGTGACGAGAGAAAGTGTTGAATAGGTACTTAGCCAAGTTTAAATCCAAGTCTAGACGTTTTTAAGGTTCCTTCTTGGTCTATTCTCTACACATGCACTCAAATTCAAAGTTAGAGGAGCCAGGGCCAGCAGGTGGCGTAGTGGTTTAGGTACTGGATTCCCACATGGTCGACCCATTGGGGTGAGTGTCCTGGACCTAGTGGCTTGAAACTCTAGCTGGGTGCGTTTGTGCGCGTGCTCAGAACACCAAGAGGAAAATGGAGAAGGGATGTGGCATGGCCAGCTCCCCCAGGGTGATTTCTCACTTTTCTTCTCTCTGTCTCTCACCAGCACACATGCCCTATAGTAAATAAAAACCCTAAAAAAAAAAAAAAAAAAAAAGCCTAAAAAAAGTTACAAAGAGTGAATATTGAATTTTGGCATGTCAGTGGGTATTTTTTTAGGTGAAGCCATTTTTTTTCTCAAAAGACAAAGACTCGAGACCAACAGTTGGCATAATGGCTATATCGCTGGACTCCCATGTAGTTGACCGTGGTTCGAGTCCCAGACCCGGTGGCTTAAAACTCTCGCCGGGCGCGTGTGCATGCCCAAGATCCTGAGAGAAGAATGGAGGAGAAGGGATTGTGGGTGGTCATCCCTCCTGGGAGGTGATTTCTCGCTTTCTGTCTCTCTGTGTCTCTTTCTGGCAACCTATAGGAAAAACCTCTCAAAAAAAAGAAAAATACAAAGACATTATTCTCTTGTAAAATAATCATACTACGCCTCTGCAAGTAGTTGAGAAGAAGTTTCCAGCAAGGTTTCTTCAGAACAGTCACATAGACTTGAACAGAAACAAAGTTCAGCAATGAGTACCACCTAGTGGCCATTCAGAGTGTAACAAGCAGCCAGCCTATGTGACAGGCAAAGATCAGCTCACTGACCTACCCACAGCCTGGCTCGCAGCCGGTCGAAGTGGAAGTGTGATTTCCAGTGTGAGCCCATTTTCCAGATCCAAGACAGTAGAGTCTGAATCCTACCCCAGATACCATGACAGTTCATCACGGATTTGAGCCAGAGGGCAGTAAAACCATGTCCTGGACGCAGGAGTGGAATGGAGAGGATGCTTCCTTCTTTGCTTAGTCTCTCCCTCCCCGGGGCAGTCTGAAGTTAGTGCCCAGGCCAGGGTCACTTGTCAGCTTGCTTTCCTCTCAGGCTGCAAATGAGCTCCAATGCACCCCCAGGCTTTGCCTGTCTAGATAGGGTGGTGGGAGAAAACATGGCCCAGGATCTGAAAAGGAAAAATTCTCAGGAATAGCTCTCAAGAAGTTGGCAAGTCATACTTTTCATTTTTTGAGGTACATACAGACTTACAGAAGAGTTTCAAGATGATACGAAGAACTTCTGTATGCATCTCACTTGGAGTTCCCAGATGTGGACCTTTTGTCATGTTCGTGTTGCCTTTACCACACACACCCCCACGCACACACACACACACACACAGTACTTTAGAGAGTATTGCAGACATAATGTCAGGCTTTTCCTAAACACCTTCATATGAACTTCTTAAAACAAGAATACTTTTCTTTCTGGGACCAGCAGGTGGCGTGGTGGTTAAAGCACTGGACACTCCCACATGGCAGACCTTGGTTTGAGTTTCGGGCCTAGTGTCTTGCTTTCACATTCTCTCTCTCTCTCTCTCTCTCTCTGTGGCTCTCTCTGGCCAAATCAAAATAAATGAGTGAATCAATAAAATTAAATAATTTAAAAAAAACCAAGAATACTCTCTTATTGAAGTCAGGAAATTACTATTCATCCAGTAGCATCTGGTGAACAGACCTTATTACAATTTCACTAATTATTGTACTAATTGTCTTTATAGCAAATGAAAAAAATTATAACCAAGGATCCATTCCGGGATCACATAGTATGTTTAGTTTTCTTTCTTTCTTTCTTTTTTAGAGGTTTTTGCCTTATTGTATGTGTGCTTCCTGGAGAGAGAAACAGAGACAATGAGAGGGAAGGTAAGAAACCATCCCCCAGGGGAGATGGCCAAGCTGCAATCCCTTCTCCTCCATTCTCTTGGAATCTTGGGCACGCACGCACACGTGGCCGCTGTGAATTTCAAGGACTTGAACCCTGGTCAACTGTGTGGAACTCCAGTGACGCCGTAACTGCTACACCATATGCTGGCCCCTCCCTTTTCTGTATTTCTTTTTTTAATCTGGACCAATTCTTTATTTTTTCATGGTCTGGCCAAAAATTTTGAGTAACAAAATGAATAGTAGCAAATTATAACCCATAAGAAAAATAAAGGGACTGGCAGGTGGCATGGTGGTTAAGGTGTTGGACACTCCCACACCGTGGCTGACCACGGTTCAAGTCCTGGACCTGGTAGCTTACTTTCGCTCCCTCTTTTTGTCTCTCTCTGGTCAAATTGAAATAAATAAATAATTCATTTAAAAGAAAAAACAAACATAAGAATCTGTGCATTGAAATTGATATACATATGGGACCAGCAGTTGGCATAATGGCTACATCGCCGGACTCCCATTTAATTAACTGGGGTTCGAGTCCCAGACCCGGTGGCTTAAACTCATACCGGGCACGTGTGTGTGCATGCCCAAGATCCAGAGGGGAGAATGGAGGAGAAGGGATTGCGGCATGGCCATCCCCCCTGGGGTGATTTCTCGCTTTCTGTCTCTCTGGTGAGTGCATGTGCCCTACAGCAAAAACCTCTAAAAAAAAAAATGAAATTGATATACATAAATGAATTTAAAAAAAAGGTGGAGGACCAGCCCATGCCCTGGTGTTTACCTGAGCTGGATCTCATATACCCAAATACGCAGATTGAGTCCTGGATCCTGTGGCTTGAAAAACATGTGCATGTGGAAACCAGCAGTTAGCGTAATGGCTATATCGCGGGACTCCCATGTAGTCGACCGCGGTTCGCATCCCGGACCCGGTGGCTTAAACTCACGCCAGGCGCGTGTGCGTGCGTGCCCAAGATCCCGAGAGGAGAATGGAGGAGAAGGGATTGTGGCGTGACCAGCCCCTCTGGGGGGGGGGGATTTCTCGCTTTCTGTCTCTATGTCTCTCTCTGTCTGTCTGGTGAGCGCAAACGCCCTATAGTGAAAATCTCTCCAAAAAAAAAAAAAAACATGTGCATGCATGCCCAAAACTTCGAAAGGAGAGAGAATGGAAGAAGGGATTGTGGTGTGACCATTTTCCTTGAGGGAGGGAAGTGCCTTCTCATTTTCCCTCTCTGTCTCTCTGGCAAATGTATTAGACCCAGCCAAAATTGACCAAAAAAAAAAAATTTTGGAGGGGACCAGCAGATGATATAATGATTACGTCGCTGGACTCCCACGTAGTCGAATGTGGTTCAAGTCCCAGACCCGGCAGCTTAAAACTCACTCTGGGAGACAGATGGCATAATGCTTACGTTGCTGGACTTCCATGTAGTTAATCACAGTTCAAGTCCTGGACCTGGGGGTTTAAAACTCACACCAGGCATATGTGTGTGTGTGATCAAAATCCTGAGAGAAGACTGGGGAAGGGATTGTGGCCATCCCCTCGGGGAGATTTCTTGCTCTCTGTCTCTCTGCCTCTCTCTGTCTCTCTGGCGAGTGCATGTGCCCTATAGCAAAAATCTCTCTTAAAAAAAAAAAAAGAGTTAAAGAGAACATCACTAGCGATGAGACAACTAGACAAACACAGACTTCCCGAGATTAAGTCCTGAGAAGGACACGGCATCGCTTTGATCATGTGCCTCCCCAGAATGCATAACCTTAATTCCATCAAGAGGAAGCACCAGACTAACCTAAATTGAGAGACAGTTTGTAAAATAAGTGGCCTGGGGACCAGCAGTTAGCGTAATGGCTATGTCGCCGGACTCCTATGTAGTCGACCACGGTTTGAGTCCCAGACCCGGGGGCTTAAAACTCACGCCAGGCGCGTGTACGTGCCCAAGATCCTGAGAGGAGAATGGAGGAGAAGGGATTGCAGCATGGCCATCTCCCCTGGGGGATGATTTCTTGCTTTCTGTCTCTCTGTCTCTGTGTCTGTCTGGCAAGTGCACGTGCCCTATAGCAAAAACTTCTCAAAAACAAACAAACAAAAAGTGGCCTGTTCTCTGAGTCCTGCCTTTTAACCAGGAAAGTCAGAGCTAACCTGATGGCCCTGCTTTACGGACATGGGACCAGGCGTTGAGTCCGGGCGGTTGAGAGAGACCCAGTTCCTCAGGGCAAAGGCCAGGTCTGCTTGTTTATTTAAATTTGCTAGAGGGAGTGTGTGCTCACTGGAGAGAGATGGAGAGTGAGGACATGTGAAGTACCCCCAGGACTAATGTCCACGCCACAGTCCCTGCTCCTGCATCTCTTCTCGGGAGTCTGGGCACATGGACGCACACGTCCGATGTGTTTCTCAAGCCGCTGGGTCCAGGACTCAAACCGTGCAGGCGGCCATGTAGGATCCAGCTGCCTTGACCACCATGCCACCTGGCTGGCCCAGGCTCTTTTTTGATCTGGGGATGTGCTGAGTCCCTCTCAGGAGACAACTCTTCCTAACTCTTCAGGAAGCACGAGTCATGCCAGGGCTGGAGTGTCATGCCTCTCTGCAGTCCCAGTCACTGACCGTAGGGGCCAGGAGACCTCATGGACATCTAAAGGTGTGTGACCAGGACTTTGAATTCCCAAGGAAGTTCTCTAGAATTGAGATATCCTCCAACAGGTATAAATATAGGACAGATAAAAGGAAGCACTAACTGAGTCAGCCGGTGGTGTGGTGGTGAAGGCAGCCGATCCGTTATGGCTAACCATGCAGTTTGAGTCTCAGCTCCGGTGGCTTGAGAAACACAAAGGGTGCGTGTGTGTACATGCCCCAAATCCCAAAAGGCAAGAGAAATGGAGAAAGGTTGGAGGCAAGAGTTCTCCATGGCAGGTGCTTTCTCACTCTCCCTCTCTCTCTTTCTCTGGTAAGAGCACACACTCTGGCAAAATTAGGAAAAAATAAATAAACACTCCCCAAGGTAGAAATAGTTGTCTCTGGAGAGTAAGAGCTAGCTCAGAGAGAGAAAAGTGAATTTTCATCATGACAATGTGTAACACTCAGGGGAGGCTGGTCTTTCTGAGGTGAGTAGGGAGGGGACCTTGCAGCCACAGCTTTCCCCAAGCGCAGTCCCTAGTGTGAGGCAGGGCTTCCTTACAGGGCTTCCCTAGCGCATCCCCTGGTGAGAGGCAGGGCCTCCCTAGCATGATCCCTGGTGAGAGGCAGGGCCTCCCTAGCATGTCCCCTGGTGAGAGGCAGGGCTTCCCTAGCGCGTCCCCTGGTGAGAGGCAGGGCCTCCCTAGCATGTCCCCTGGTGAGAGGCACGGCTTTCCCGACCCCATACCTTGGTTTCCTCAACGCTGCCACCCCAGTTTCCCCAGACAGCTGCAGGGGGTAGGTGTGAGGGGTTCCCAGTGAGGTACCACCTCCAGCCCCAGGGCAATGAGCTTTCCAGTCTTCTCTGGAGAATGGGGATGAGAACAGTGAAAAGGACACAGACTTTTGGGCTGTTTTCTAGTGACCTACGGTATGACGAGTCCCAGCGCCTATTACTACACCACGGTGATGTCTGAACTCTTCCTGCACACCCCGTCGGCCGCTGGAGTCTCCTTCCAGACCATCAGCAGCATGGCGGACTTCTGGGACGTGAGTATGAGATCGCCTCTGCCCTGCTCCCTCTCCTCGGTGGCCAGAGTTCAAGGTCAGATCATGGGTCAGAGCGTAAGCCCAGAGACCGGGGAGTTGGAACTGGGTTGAGTCAAGGGGTCAGGCTTTTATGGGTGAGGCTGGAGGGTAGGCAGAGGTAGGTGATGATCAGGGAATGCTGATCAGGGAATCAAAGCAGAGCTAAACTCACACTGGGAGTCAGAGGTAAGGCTGAACTTCAAAATATCTTTTAAATAAAGACTGAGGCCATGTCAGGTCAGGACCCAGTCATGGTTCGTGGGTCATCTGAGGACGCCAACAAAAGCAGACTGGAGACAAGCTGGGGGTCAGGGAGTGAGGGCAAAGGTTCCTCTAAGGGTCGGGGGTCAATACGAAGCTGGGTCAGGTCCAACCCAGCTGGTGGTCCAGTTTGCCCAGGGCCCGCTCCTGGATGGTTTGTACTGGACCACATGGTACAACAACCAGAGCCTGGGCCACGGCTCCCACTCCTTCATCTACTACGAGAACCTGCTGCTGGGGGCCCCGCGGCTGCGGCAGGCGGGGGGGGCG
>NW_006160052.1:5629229-5681862 GCF_000334495.1 Tupaia belangeri chinensis | reverse complement strand
GGGGGAGAGCCAGCCGATCCGTTATGGCTAACCATGCAGTTTGAGTCTCAGCTCCGGTGGCTTGAGAAACACAAAGGGTGCTTGTGTGTACATGCCCCAAATCCCAAAAGGCAAGAGAAATGGAGAAAGGTTGGAGGCAAGAGTTCTCCATGGCAGGTGCTTTCTCACTCTCCCTCTCTCTCTTTCTCTGGTAAGAGCACACACTCTGGCAAAATTAGGAAAAAATAAATAAACACTCCCCAAGGTAGAAATAGTTGTCTCTGGAGAGTAAGAGCTAGCTCAGAGAGAGAAAAGTGAATTTTCATCATGACAATGTGTAACACTCAGGGGAGGCTGGTCTTTCTGAGGCGAGGAGGGCGGGGACCTTGCAGCCACAGCTTTCCCCAAGCGCAGTCCCTAGTGTGAGGCAGGGCTTCCTTACAGGGCTTCCCTAGCGCATCCCCTGGTGAGAGGCAGGGCCTCCCTAGCATGATCCCTGGTGAGAGGCAGGGCCTCCCTAGCATGTCCCCTGGTGAGAGGCAGGGCCTCCCTAGCGCGTCCCCTGGTGAGAGGCAGGGCCTCCCTAGCATGTCCCCTGGTGAGAGGCACGGCTTTCCCGACCCCATACCTTGGTTTCCTCAACGCTGCCACCCCAGTTTCCCCAGACAGCTGCAGGGGGTAGGTGTGAGGGGTTCCCAGTGAGGTACCACCTCCAGCCCCAGGGCAATGAGCTTTCCAGTCTTCTCTGGAGAATGGGGATGAGAACAGTGAAAAGGACACAGACTTTTGGGCTGTTTTCTAGTGACCTACGGTATGACGAGTCCCAGCGCCTATTACTACACCACGGTGATGTCTGAACTCTTCCTGCACACCCCGTCGGCCGCTGGAGTCTCCTTCCAGACCATCAGCAGCATGGCGGACTTCTGGGACGTGAGTATGAGATCGCCTCTGCCCTGCTCCCTCTCCTCGGTGGCCAGAGTTCAAGGTCAGATCATGGGTCAGAGCGTAAGCCCAGAGACCGGGGAGTTGGAACTGGGTTGAGTCAAGGGGTCAGGCTTTTATGGGTGAGGCTGGAGGTTAGGCAGAGGTAGGTGATGATCAGGGAATGCTGATCAGGGAATCAAAGCAGAGCTAAACTCACACTGGGAGTCAGAGGTAAGGCTGAACTTCAAAATATCTTTTAAATAAAGACTGAGGCCATGTCAGGTCAGGACCCAGTCATGGTTCGTGGGTCATCTGAGGACGCCAACAAAAGCAGACTGGAGACAAGCTGGGGGTCAGGGAGTGAGGGCAAAGGTTCCTCTAAGGGTCGGGGGTCAATACGAAGCTGGGTCAGGTCCAACCCAGCTGGTGGTCCAGTTTGCCCAGGGCCCGCTCCTGGATGGTTTGTACTGGACCACATGGTACAACAACCAGAGCCTGGGCCACGGCTCCCACTCCTTCATCTACTACGAGAACCTGCTGCTGGGGGCCCCGCGGCTGCGGCAGCTGAGGGTGCGCAATGACTCCTGCGTGGTGCACGAGGACTTCCGCGAGGACATTTTGAGCTGCTATGATGTCTACTGAAGAGCGGCTCCCCTTTGGGCCCCTCAACGGCACAGCGTGAGTGAGCCAGCCCCACTCCCGATGTCCTAGAGCTTGCCCCTCTGAGCCTGGCATCATCCCAAGGCATAGAAGCACTTCCGCCAGGGTTTGCAGAGATCTGGGGAGACTTGGGGGAGGGAGCCCGAGTCCCAGCTGTGATTGTTCAGAGACCTCGGTCTCTGTCACTCAGGAGCAGAGGAGGCATGTCAGCAGACAGAGCCACCGCTTCTACACATGGCCTTGTTTGCACACACGGTCACAGCCACTTCCACTCTGCAGGGAGTCCTTCCGGAGGAAGCACGCTTTCTTGTCTAGAAGTCCCTCGGGGGTATGAAAAATGGGAGAGGTTGACACTGTCACACAAATCACAGTTGGAAAGTCTGGTCCTTGGGCGGTTCGCATCCCGGACCCGGTGGCTTAAGACTCACGCCGGGCGCATGTGCGTGGGTGCCCAAGATCCCGAGAGGAGAATAGAGGAGAAGGGATTGCGGCGTGGCCATCCCCCCTGGGGGGTGATTTCTCACTTTCTGTCTCTCTGTCTCTTTCTGTCTGTCTGGCGAGCGCACACGCCCTATAGCAAAAAACTTCTCAAAAAAAAAAAAAAAAGAAAGAAAGACAAAGAAAGTCTGGTCCTTGGGACTGAGGAGAGAGAGACAATGAGTTGAGGATGGATGAGGAATTAGGGAAGGGAAAAGGGTAGACAGGACAGCAAAGAAGGGGGAAGGAAGAGAGCCCGGGGTGGAAAGGCCAGGGGACAGGCCAGAGGGCCGCGGGATTAAGCAGGCAGGTGTATCTTTTCCGGATTGCACAGTGCAGGGTCTTCCCTCATGGCAACTGCTCAGGCAGGAGCCCAAAGTGGGCCTCAATTTTGTCTTCCAGGGCCTTGAATGACATAGTGAAAAAGTAGACGACTTAGGTCTGAGTTTCGGTTTTGTCACGACATAGCAGGATTACTTAGGAAATGTCTGAGTCTCAGTCACCTCTTCTGCAAAATGTGGGTAATTGCCCTTCCTTCTCAGTGGCTAGTATCAAACAAAACACTACCTGTGAACTCTCCATGTGCTCTAATACATAGCATCTGCATTTTACATGTGAACACATACAAGGTCTATTTCCTACATACTATGGGGTGTGAAACTGTAAAGCCCAGACAGCCACGAAGTGCTGCCATTGCCTCGGGAGTCGCGCTTCGGGGCTGGCTCAGCCCTCTCTCTGCTCAGATGGCTTTTTCTGTGGCAGGTGGACGTACCACTCGCAGGACGAGCTGGGAGGCTCCTCCCACTGGGGCAGGCTCACAAGCTACAGTGGAGGTGGCTACTACCTGGACCTGCCAGGATCCCGCCAGGCCAGTGCAGGGGAGGTGGTTACTCCCTGTCCCTGCCAGGATCCCGCCAGGCCAGTGCAGAGACACTCCGGGACCTTCGGGAGGGGCTGTGGCTGGACAGGGGCACTCGGGTGGTCTTCATTGACTTCTCGGTCTACAACGCCAACATCAATCTTTTCTGTGTTCTGAGGTAGGCGCTCTTGTTCTGCTGCGTCCCTCCCGCCATGCTTTCTGGCTCCTTTTTCCCGATTCTTCCCTAAACTTGCACCCTGGGGTGGAGGTGAGGAGGAACGTGGGTGGGAAGAATTATCCCAGCCCAGGCCGCAATCACATCTCCTCGCCTCCAGACTGGTGGTAGAGTTTCCGGCTACCGGAGGTGCCATCCCATCCTGGCAAATCCGCACGGTGAAGCTGATTCGCTACGTCAGCAACTGGGACTTCTTTATCGTGGGCTGCGAGGTCATCTTCTGCCTCTTCATCTTCTACTACGTGGTGGAGGAGATCCTAGAGCTGCACATCCACCGGCTCCGCTACCTCAGCAGCGTCTGGAACGTACTGGACCTGGTGGTCATCTTGGTGAGGGACAGACGGGGAGCAGGAGAGGGAGCCACTCTGATGACCTGAAGTCCTTCCCTTCAGGGAGAGAACTTCCCATCTCCTCCTTCTGACTTACGGTCAAATCGCTGTGGAGCAGCGCCCTAAACAAGAGGCTGATGTCCTGGGCCCGCCCCTGGAATCCCTGTCTCCTACATCTGTGCTTCCCACCTGGGCCTTGCCCTTTTCTCTCTGCACTTGGTACTCTGTGCTCGAGCTGATGGCCTTTATGGCCTGCCGCCTTGAAACGCCTGCCTTTTCTATTCAAATATTCTGCCTTTCATCTTTATTTCCTATTAATAGAACACGTCCATTTCCTCACCTAGGCTTAGAAGGGGTGGAGGTGGGGAAAGAACGGATCTTGGCTCGAGTTCCCTATGGCCCTTTATAGTCTGTCTACACTGGCCCCTAACCTCTTGGGCTTTCGCATGGTGAAGACGACGACTAATGATCCTATCCAGTTCCACTGGAACCTGGGCTGGGAAGGGTGCTTTTCCCCACTTGTCTTATCTACCCAGCTCTCCCTGGGGCCTCAACTTTGAGCTTCCCTTGAGAACCCCTTGACTTCTCTGTTGCCCCATGACCCTTGTGTGACAGCTGTCTATCATGGCCGTGGGATTCCACGTATTCCGAACCCTCGAGGTGAATCGGCTAATGGGGGAGCTCCTGCAGCAGCCAAACACCTACGCCGACTTCGAGTTCCTCGCCTTCTGGCAGACACAGTACAACAACATGAATGCTGTCAACCTCTTCTTTGCCTGGATCAAGGTACCTGGGGGTTCCCCACCCCCAGTGCTGCCCCAGGGCTCTCCTCCTCCTCTCCCCAGTACCTGGCTCATTTTCCTTCTCTGGTTTGGCAATTCCCCATGGCTTCCACAGACCCCCGC
Organism: Tupaia belangeri chinensis; assembly: GCF_000334495.1. Taxonomy (NCBI): domain Eukaryota; kingdom Metazoa; phylum Chordata; class Mammalia; order Scandentia; family Tupaiidae; genus Tupaia; species Tupaia belangeri. Next base: position 5,677,494 of record NW_006160052.1, on the reverse strand, counting down.
AGTAGATTTTTCAATGCCTTTCTCTTTTCCGCCTTTGCCGCTCGGTTCAACACGGCCCCTTCAGATATTCAAGTACATAAGCTTCAACAAAACCATGACGCAACTGTCCTCCACGCTGGCCCGCTGTGCCAAGGACATCCTGGGCTTCGCTGTCATGTTCTTCATCGTTTTCTTCGCCTACGCCCAACTCGGCTACCTGCTTTTTGGGACCCAAGTGGAAAATTTTAGCACTTTCGTCAAGTGCATGTGTGTGTCCTGACCCCTCCACTCCTCCCTGGCCCCTCATCCCCTAGCCGTGGGGGGGTGTGTCCTCGGGGAAGGTGGGTAGGTGTGTGCATCTGTGTGTGTGTCTGGAAGCCCTGGTGTGTGCGCTCAGGTAATCGATGCACCTGCTGTCTCTAGAAGATTGGGTTCGAGTGGAGTGAGGGGTCCTATCTATAGTTAGGAAGGTGGCATGGGGCGTGGACTGGGGCACCTGCTGACTCTAGAAGATTGGGTTCGAGGGAACCAGCAGTTAGCGTAATGGCTATGTGGCTGGACTCCCACGTAGTCGACCGCGGTTCGTGTCCCGGACCCGGTGGCTTAAAACTCACGCCGGGCGCGTGTGCGTGCGTGCCCAAGATCCCGAGAGGAGAATGGAGGAGAAGGGATTGCGGCGTGACCATCCCCCCTGGGGGGTGATTTCTCGCTTTCTGTCTCTATGTCTCTCTCTGTCTGTCTGGCGAGCGCACGCGCCCTACAGTGAAAATCTCTCCAAAAAAAAAAAAAAAAGATTGGGTTCGAGTGGAGTGAGGGGTCCTATCTATAGTTAGGAAGGTGGCATGGGGGGTGGACTGGGGAAGGGTTTGGTTAGGCTCTGGGCGAAGCCTAGATCTGGTCTTTCAGTTTTACTCAGTTCCGGATAATTCTTGGGGACTTTGACTACAACGCTATCGACAATGCCAACCGCATCCTGGGCCCTGTCTACTTTGTCACCTACGTCTTCTTTGTCTTCTTCGTGCTTTTGGTGAGGGTCCCTCTGAGGGATGGGTACATGGAGGCCCACCGGGGTAGAGTGTTGGCAACTGTTGTGTTCCTCATTCAGAATTATGATGGGCTTCTCAAATCCGGGGTGGAGGGTGAGGAGAGGATGACAGTCTCCTGAGAGTGGCAAAAGTGGTCAGATGGCATGGTCAAGCAGAGTGTAAGAGAACATGCAGATCCCCTCAGGAAAATCAAAGCTCCATTCCCAAAGGCTGGAACGGGAGGGAAAGGTGCCTCGTGAGGAGGGGCAGCTGCACCGGAAGCTTCTGTGCCTGTTCTCCAAGGCTCCCCGTCCTCCGGGGCGCTCAGCTCGTTTCAACTGTCACCACTTGGTAGTCCTCTCCCTGCCAACCATGGGAGACGGGAGTTAGATTTTTATTAACAAGGCTGGCAAGTTTCTTTACTGAGCCATGGGTGGGGTGCAGCAGGTCGGGGTAGAGGGCAAAGAGAGGAAGGGTGTGCTCTCCCCTTGAGAAGCTTCTGGCACCATTGATCGCCAGGTGCTTAGACGGAGGAGGTCTGTGGCATATGTCGGGGGCTCTTTGTGGTTGGAAAAGTCACTGCAACTGAGAGTGAGGGCATGAGGGTAACGAGGGAGCATGGCCGAGCCTGGGCAGAACTGTGCCGAAGGCTGGGCTCCGAGGTCCCCCCCAAGGTGGGGACTTGGTGGGCTGCAGAGCTGGGGGTGAGAGCATTGGAACACGTATGGGGACATTAGTGGGGTCAGTGGGCTCAATGCTTCCAGTGGATCTGGGGGTGAGCACCCAGGTCCTTGTTCTATCCTCCAGAACATGTTCCTGGCCATCATTAATGACACCTACTCGGAGGTCAAGGAGGAGCTGGCTGGACAGAAGGATGAGCTGCAGCTTTCTGACCTTCTGAGACAGGTGACTCCTTGGTTTCCCTGGGCCACAATGGCATTAGGCCCCAACCGAGGCTCTGACTGGTATGGTATCTGCGCCCTCCTGTGCCTTGGCCTTAGCCCTGGGAGCCTGGCCTCCTGCGAGTGGGAGTGGGTGCCAGAGACAAGGAGGAGGCTAAGGAACTGGTGTCAGCATCCTCTCCCTTTCAGGGCTACAACAAGACTCTACTAAGGCTGCGTTTGAGGAAGGAGCAGGTGTCGGACGTGCAGAAGGTCCTGCAGGGTGGAGAGCAGGAGGTCCAGTTTGAGGAGTTCACCAACACCTTGAGGCAGTGAGCAGAGATCCAACCTTCTTTAATATCGGTCTATACGTCCTGGGCCCGCCATTGTCCTTCTTCTCCCGAGAAGCCTTGGATCGTAGCCTGTGGGCCAATGACCAGGACTTGCAGGCTCTGACCTTCAGGTCTTCAGGTCTCTGATCCTGGCCCTCTGAATCGTGCCTTTGGTTTAAGGCCTTGTCTATAATACTCTGGCCCTTACTGAACAACTCTTAGGACTGATGTAATAATATGATTCCTTAGTCGCTGCATGCATCCTCACCCCCACAAAACTGTGATCTGTGCTCTACGCTCTCTTGTGGACCCTGGTCAACTTCTTCAGCCATTCTCTCTCTGCTTCCCAATCAAATAAACAAACAAACAAAACAAACAAACAAACAAACAAACACTGAACAAGCATGTTGGGAGCACTGGCTGCGGTGCCTGCGGGCACTCACAGGGAACATTGCTAAATGAGATGGCCTTTGTCCTTGAGGAGCTCACAGACATGTAAGCAAATACAGTGAATCACAGAGTCAGTTCGACAATAGAAATGACTAGAAGAGTGGGGGCATGGAGTAAAGTGAGTGAGCGATTGTCAAAGGGTGCATGTTTTCACCAAAGAGAGACAAACGGGGGGAAGCACCCCACAGTGGGGCATGGTCACACTGTAGTCCCTTCTCCATGTCTCCACCCTGTTGGGATTTTGGGCACAGGCACACACGCCTGTGATTTTTTTCCCAAGCCCCTGGGGATGGGATTTGAGTTACGTTCAGACATGTGGGATCCCTTACCACTAAGCCACAGGGCGGGCCCTCGATTCTATCTTTGAGCTTAGGGATGGCTTCCTGGAAGAGGTGATGGTTGAATAGATAAACAGCTCTATTCTCCAAGTGGACAAGCAGAGAAAGTCATTCCAAGAAGAGATGAAAGCATACACACAGGCATAGGGGTCTGAACCCAAGCAACATCCACAGAAATAAGTCGCCAAGTGCTGTTAAGGTACCAAATAAAGGCCATTATAGAATGAAATGCAGCCAGGGCAATGGGCAAGGGCCCATTTGGGAGAGGCCTTGTACACTAGCATTCTAGCCAAAGAATGGGGTTCCCAGGAGGAAGTGTATGCAGAGAAGGGGTATATAGGTCTGTGTTTTACAAAGGTTAATTACTCTCGCCGTATTAGGGAGGACAGATTTCAGAAGTAGGGACTGAAGAGGAAGCTAGTGAGTTATTCTGAGGCAAAGAGATCTTGTAATAATTGCCGTGAGGGGGCAGCGGCAAGTGGCCTGGTGGTTGGGGCACTAGATTCCCACGTGGCTGACCACAGTTCGAGCGCTCGACCTAGTGGCTTGCTTTCACACTTCCCTGTCTTTCTCTCTCTGATAAAATCAAAAAATAATAATAATAGATAAAATAAGTAAACGATTCTTTAAGAAAAAATAGTAATTGCCACAGGGGATAAGGAGGTCCTGAACCAGTCAGCAGCAGCAGCAGAAAGAATCAATTTCTTGCAGGTAAAACTGCTAGACTTTGGAGAGCCTGGTTTTCCCGTGTAGTGCCCTCTTTCTCAGAAAGCAAGGCTCAGAGAGCAAGACTCTTGCCGGAAGAATGGAGGCAGCACACTGCAGCAGGCTGAAGTCATGTATCCCCCTGTTCTCCGCAGGCTGGGGCATGCAGAGCATGAGATCTCTGCCTTCGCCAGGTTTGACCGGGATGGGAATCACATTTTGGATGAGAAGGAGCAGGAACAAATGCGACGAGACCTGGAAGAGGAGAGGGTGAGCCTGGCTGGTTGGCAGAAAAGAAGTATAAGGGGGCCTGCAGGTGGTGTGGTGGTTAAGGCGCTAGACACTCCCACATGACTGACTATGGTTCGAGTCCCAGACCTGGTGGCTTTGCTTTCTCACTTTTCCTCTGTGTGTGTGTGTGTGTGTGTGTGTGTGTCTAGTCACATTAAAATAAAGGAATGAATAAATAAAATTAAATAAGCAATTCTTTAAAAAAAGAAAGAAAACCTCTGTAAGGAAATTGCTTTTGTTCTTCTTTCTCCCAGCCCACCTAGAACACAAACCCAAAAAGAATATCCTCCCAAAAAAGGGCAGGAAAGAATTCTAGAATAGTGGCTCTTGAGCCAGCCATGGTACGGTGTTTAAGGCAGTTGGATCCCACTAACCAAATACATGGTTCAAGTCCCAGACCCATTGGCTTGAAAAACACAGGGCATGTGTTCATGTGCATGCCCAAAATCCCTAAAGGAGAGAAAAATGCAGAAGGGACTGTGGAGTGACCATGCCCCATGGCAGGGGGTTGCTTTCTCACTTTCTCTGTCTCTCTCTAGCAAGTGTATGTGCCCTCTAGAAAAATGAAAATAATAATTTTTAAAAAGTGTGTTTCTCAAACTTACATATTAGAAGGCCCTTTAAAATCTCTCAGGTCACAGGGATCAGCAGGTGGTGTAATAGTTACATCACTGGACTCCCATGTAGTTGACTGCGGTTTGAGTCCCGGACCTGGTGACTTAAAACCCAGGCCAGATGCATGTGCATGCATGCCCAAACTCCTGAGAGGAGAATGGAGAAGGGACTGTGGTATGGCCATCCCTCCTGGGGGGTCATTTCTCACTTTCTGTCTGTCTGTCTGTCTCTGTCTCTTGGTGAGCACATACACCCTATAGCAAGAATCTCTCTCTTAAAAAAAAATCCTCAGGCCACACACTCTAGACCAATTAAATAGAAATCTCTGTGGAGCCCAGAACTGAGTGCTGTTTTAAACATCCCTGGTGATTCCAAATCACAACTAAGGCTGAGAACCATTGCTCTAACTCAGCCTTAGGGGAAAAGACCAATTGCCCCCCAATCCCTAAAGGTTCCCTCTGAGGACTTACCTTCTCCTTGGGACTTTTCTTTCTTTCCTTCTCTTCTTTTCTTTTTCTTTCTTTCTTTTTTTTTTTTTTTTAATAAATTTTTGCCTTAGAGTGCATGCACTCACCAGAGAGAGACAGAGACAGTGAAAGGGAAAGCAAAAAATCACCCCCCAGGGGAGATGGCCACGCTACAATCCCTTCTGCTCCATTCTGCATGTATGTGTAGGTGCCCAGCGTGAATTTTAAGCCACTGGAACCGGTCCTTGAACCTTGGCTGGCCGTGTGGGGATCCTGCAGTGTAACCATTTTGCCATCTGCTGGCCCCTCTCCTTGAGATTTTCAAACTCTGATCCCATTGTCCTTACCACGCCTGTTTCATCGCTACTCGGTGTAGACCAGAAAGTCAAGAGCAGAGTGACAGCAACCCAGAGAGAAAGTGCGAGAAAGCCGGTGCTGTCTTTCCTTTCCCAAACTGAGGGGCCTCGAGCGACCTCGGTAGTCAAGGCTTCAGGGAGCTCTGCTTTTGTTTCCTGGGGAGGTGACTCCCTCTCCAGAGGCTGGTCCAGCACCACCACCTGATCCTATTGTCTCCACTTTGGTAAGGAAGGGAAATCCCAAGAACTGGAAACCATGGCTTGGCCTGGAGAGCCCAGTATAGCAGGTGAGGGAACAGGAGCTGAGGGCTTCCCAGAGTCATCTTCTCTCCTCTAAACTCTGCTTCCTCATCAGGTGGCTCTCAACGCTGAGATTGAGAACCTGGGCCGGTCCATTGTGAGTAGCTCACCAGGAGAGTCGGACCCAGAGGCTGCCAGTGCTGGTGGCTGGGTCTCAGGAAAAGAATTCTATAGGTGTGTGCTCCCGGGGGCCCAGGGCTGGCTAGGTAATATCCTGTCTTCAGCTTCTTTCCAGTTTCCCAACTCCCTGTCCTTGCCCAAGAGCCTCTGCTCCCCTTTAACTCTCCCTGTGAGGCGGGGCCTTTACCTCCATTTTTTCCCTTTTGACACACACCGTTCTGCTACCCTGCCCCTGCAGACTCCCAGCCTCCAACACGTATTTCTGCCCTCATGGTCTCTCAATCCTGCACAGGCTCACCAGGAGAGTTCTGCAGCTGGAGACCGTCCTGGAAGGAGTCCTGTCCCAGGTTGACACTGTGGGCGCAAAGTTGAAGATCCTGGAGAGGAAGGGGTGGCTGGCTTCCTCTCCGGGTGTGGTAAGTGGCCCTCCACCTGGGTCCTCTGAACACCCCACAACTGGACTCCACCATCTTTAGCACTCAGTTGATGGGGGAAGAACATTGTGAAAGATTCGTCTCCAGGTTCCTGAGGAAACGGGTTCACAGTGGTCAGTGTCCCAGTGGAGGTGGGGACAGGGAAGCAAGGCCTGAAGGTGGTTGCACTGGTCTAAGAGCTGTCTTGGCCTCTAGGAGACAGACTGTTCTTGTCATTCCGGCTGCTAAAACACACTCGCACAGACTGGGTGGCTTATACACAATACAAACTGATTTCTCACAGGTTAGGCCATTCGGAGGTCTAAGATCAAGGGGCCAAGGGACCAGCAGTTAGCATAATGGCTATGTCGCTGGACTCCCATGTAGTCGACTGCGGCTCTCAGATAACTATAGCAAGTTAAAAATAATAATAAATAAAAATTTAAAATTCTTTAAGAAATTAGTTTATAGAGACCAGCAAATGGTGTAGCAGTTATGTCCCTGGACTCCCACATGGCTGACTGTAGTTGGAGCCCCGGACCTGCTGCCTTGAAACTCAAACTGGGCGTGTATTACTTATGATCCCAGGAAGAGAATGGATTGTGGCATGGTCATCCCTCCAAGGGGGTGATTTCTCACTGTATTTCCACCCCCAACCTCCACACATGCTCTAACACACAAAAAAAACCTAAAAAAAAAAAAAAAAAGATCAAGGGGCCAACAGATTCTGTAACTGGTAAGCGCCCACTTCCTCGGTCATAGACTTCCGACTGCGTTCTAAGTGGAAGGGGCAGGGAAACTCTTTTATAAGGATGCTAATCTCATTTGCGTGGCTCCATCCTTATGACCAAATCACCTACCAAAGGTGCCTCCTAATACCCTCGCACCGTGGGGTAGCATTTCCAACACAGGCATCTGGGGAGGGATGCAAATAGCATCTGTGAGAGCCGTCTGCGTTCTCTGGAATCGGATCCAGAGAAAAAGAGAGTGGGACACAAACCCCTCCTTCAAGTCATCTGTCCCTTTCCTTCCAACAGGAGGAAGAAGCGGTCTGGAAACACCTGCAGCCAGTCCCAGCTGTGACTCCAGCTCCGTGGGGAGTCAGGGTTGGGCAGGAGAGCAGAGGAGGAGCCCTGATGCACCACACAGTAGGCTCCTCTCTCCCTGCCCCCCGGGAGGCCACCTCTCCACACACCCTCCACTTCTAGGGTGGCAGGTCCATCACGGCTGCTGCCGAGTCGCCCCGGTGTCCGGTCTTGTGCCACAATGTTTCTGCATGTAGCTGGGCATCTTGCGTAGACTTGTCACTTGGGTTTCTGTGTGTAGCCACATAGTTCTTTGAAAATGCATTTCCCACTGGACTTCTTACTCCCTGTGCCCTGAACTCTGCTGTGTGAAAATAAAAGAACTGCCAGTAACAAACAGGATAAAGGAAGGGAGGGTAATGGCTCTCCCTAAGCACAGGGATAGCCATGGTTTGTGATAAAGGTAGAAGCCAAGCGCCTATGTCGTTCTAGGTGTATTTCTGCTTGCCCAGCAATCTTATTCTTCATGCCCAGTAAGCACCCATGGGGGTCCTGTCTTCCCCCTGTACGTTTGCCTATTGAAAGGGGTAAGCCTCCAAGAGGGGCTTCAGTGAGCTCTAACATTGCAGAGGAGTTAGTTCAACTAGATAAACGCTCTTCTGGAGGAAACTGCCTCCTGGAATTCCACTGAACACTTGAGCTGAGGGGATGTAAACTAGGAAGCAAAAAAGGAGCCTGAAGAGAACGGGGCAAGGAAAGGACCTCAGGATTCAGAGATCTTTGGGTAATATTTGGCAGGCTCTGATTCTGTTCTTCCATAGGACAACGTGGGTTTCCTTGGCAACTACCAATAAAACTCCTTAGGAAAACCAGGACTTTGCAGTTGATTCTGGGATTGTAGAGGGAAGAGGGGCTAGAACTGTGGGCCATCCCAGTGCCCCAGCCAGGGCGGGTTCACACTCTCTGGGAGGTGCAGAGTTCAGCTGTGACAATGTGAAGGAGCTGGGTTATCCCAGGAGTCCTGAAATAACGTCAGGCTCAGAGGAATGGTTTCAAATGGCGCACAGGATCACTGCACCATCAGGAAGAGAGGGGATTTAGGGAGACCCACTGAGGGCGGACAGAAGTTAAGAGGGCTGGGTATGTTCAGTTCGAGTGTGTGTCCTGGGTGTGCTGGGGCTGTGTACGGAGGGTGTGTGTGTATGTGGTCCACAGGCAAGGGGGTGGTGACAGTGGAGGGCAGAATGCACAGGGGCAAGACAAGAAAATCCTACACCAAGATTTTGCACCTTCCCTTACACCATCACCACTTTGCCCCATCCATCCCCTTTGCCCACTCCTCATCTCCCACCCATTAAGCACTATGCGCCCAAGAGCTGTGAAACAGCGAACAGCGATGAAGATAGTCCGAGTGTATTCTCAGCTCTAAAAAAGTGAAGATCTAAGCTCCTTCCAGAAAGGCTGTATCCACAGAAGAGGATTAGGTGCCAGGCTGCAGCGTATGAAACAGCGGTTGATGAGCCGGTGTTCATCCAGGACGCTGGGAGGGAAGAGTCCGCAGAATCAGGGATCACAAAGGTTCCCCAAAGTCTGGATAAAATTACCCCAAAGCATGGTATCATGGTAATTTCCCTGAGCAATCATCTGATGACTAACGCCAGCCGGGGCGGGGACAACCTCTCTCCGGTGACAGGTCGGTTGCCCACTCCAGGCTCGACTCACCAGACCCGTGAGCCGCGAGTCGTACGAGCAGTCTCTTCAGGGTGGGGCTGCATGAAGAAGCGCATCCTCCGTCCCTGGCGTCACGACTCTTGCAGCCTGTCGATTACGTCGCCTGCCTTTGCTTTGGCGCTGGCTCGTTTACGCTTCGTTCTAAGTCACACAGAGGGGCTGGGTTTGCCGAGGCGCAGGTTCACCGGCCGCGAACGCGGGGCGGGGCGCGCCCAGTGCGCGTGCGCAGACGGCCCCGCACCGGAAGCAGCGCAGAGCCAGGCATGGCGGGGGGGGGCGGTCCCGGCGACCCGACGTGACGAGCCCGCTCGAGGTACTCGGAGTGGATGGGGATGACGCGTCCTGTGGGGGACCTGGGGCTCCGGTGGGGACCCGGGGTGGCAGGGCTGAGTGTGTGGTCGGCTCACCTGGCGGGAGCGGCCAGGTCGGAGGGGCGCACCTGTGACCGCGGTCGGGTATGAGCGAGTGGCCGGTGCGGGTCAGAGCCGGCCTGGCAGATGAGCAGGGACGAAGTGCAGAACTTGAAACGATGGCCGGTGGAGAACGGAGCCGACCTGATGGAGGGAGGACAGGTGGAGGGAAGAGGAAGAGGCGTGCTCTGGCGGGTTAGGACCCGGCGCGGCGCAGGGCACTGACTGCTCCTCCCTCGGCGCAGACGATGCCGCCGTGGAGACCGCCGAGGAAGCGAAGGAGCCCGCCGAGGCTGACATCAACGAGCTCTGCCGGGACATGTTCTCCAAGATGGCCACGTACCTGACTGGGGAGCTGACGGGTGAGGCGGGTCGGGGTCGGTCTGGGTGGGCTCGAGCCCCGCGCACCCTGAGACAGGCCTGTTAGAGGTCTCAGGAGGTCGTGAGTAGGACAGAGAGAGGGCCATTCCGCCCCTGGAGAAGCTCATGAACCACGTCCATAAACAAATAATACTGGGTACCACTCTGCAGGCCTCTGAGTAGAGACTGACGGTGAGAAAATAAAGAGTTAATATCTAGCAAACATATCGAGCAACAGTAACGGAGCTGTGCTTCCTTGGGAAAGGTGTATTTTGAGCAAAGGAGCGAAGGGAATGATTGGCAGAAAAGGGAGACATGGTCTAACTCCTGCGTAAGGTGGTATAATCAAGCTGTTTGCTTGGCTAAAACAGAAGGTGTTTTAGAGGTAGAGAGAAATGAAATTAGGGAATGGGGAGCCATCTGCTGTTTTGGAGGCCTGTTTGGTTGACCTGAGGATTTGGTGACCCACACTTTAGACATGATTAGTCTGGGTCCAGTTTGTGTTCCACGTGGACACATGACCTGTGTATGAAGGAGAATCAGAAAGTAAAGTCTGGGGGCCAGCAGGTGGCGGTCGTAGCAGTTATGTGACTGGACTCCCATACGGCAGACCATGGTTCAAATCCTGTGGCTTGAAAATTATGCCGAGCGAGTGTGCGTACATGGGCAAAATCCCAGGAAGAGAATGGAGGAGATTGTGGGTGGCCATCCCCCCTGGGGGGTGATTTCTCACTTTCCTTCTCACTGTCTCTGTCTCTCCCCACCAAGCACACATGCCCTAAGGCAAAAACCTCTTTAAAAAAAAAAAGAAAGAGAGAAAGTGAAGTCTGGTCCAGAATGGCTTCTCTTAAACATTTAGTACATTGTTTCACTTCCCCAGGAAGTGTTGTGAGCTAACTTTGTGCACCAGCGTCTATGAAGAAAGGCTTGGTACAGAATAGAAGAGTTTGCAAACCTCTAATTTTTTAGCCTGATGATTTATTTGTTGGTTTATTTCCAAGTGACAGAGCCTAGGTTTGTGGCTTCTCTTTAAAAATTCCAAAAACTTAGCAATACTGGTCTCTCCTTCTTTCAAGGTATAGTTGACTAGAGCTGGCCTAGCCTCTGTGGCACGGTGGTGATGCAAGTACCCTGCAAGGCTGGAAGCTGCATGGCCAACTGTGGTTTGATCAGCTTGAAACCATGCTGGGCGTGAGCAGTCACCCCAGATCCTGAGGAGCTGGAGGACTGGGGAGAGAGGATCAAAGCGTGATGAGACTCTTTAGGGTGATTTCTTCTCTCTCCTTTCTCTCATGTACATGCAGTCTCTGTCATAAAACTACCTCTAATGCCTGTAGCTGAGCAGCTGTCTCCTTTGTTTATTTTGAGTGGTTTTTGCTATAAGGTACGTGCGCTCACCAGACAGAGAGACAGAAAGCAAGAAATCACCCCCATTCTCAGGACGCGGGGGATGGCCATGCCACAATCCTGTCTCCTCTATTCTCCTCTAAGGATTTTTGGGTGTACACACACACACATGCTTGGTGTGAGTTTTAAGCCACCAGATCTGGGACTTGAACCACAGTAGACCACGTGCTAGTCCAGCACCTTAACCATTACGCCACCTGCTGGCCCATTTCCTCTATTAGTAGTGGAAATGAAGTTTTCCATACCAATGTCTCTATCAAAACCTAGAAAGTACATTATGGACTAAGAGAATTACATATCCTTTCTTTGTGGAAGTGAATGCTTTTCTTACGAGTTTACTACGCAAACATCTACCTTACTTCACTCATTTATTCTCTGAGGGCATAGCATTGCTTTAGAGAAACTAATTTGATAGTAGTGGGAGTGCGGACATGAGGGAAAAGACCAGAAACAGATGAGCAATGCTTCTGTGCAAGAACATCAAAGAAGTGGACTTTAGGACTCACTGAAGTGGGTATGGAGGGATGGGAGCCTCTTGCTACGTGTTTCAGGTTTTCAACCTGGGTGGTGTGATCGAATAAATTAAGGGAGCTGGAAAGAGGAACCATGTTTGGTATGAGACTGTCTTCAGTTTCAGTTTGACTGTAGATACTACTAGGACACTCAGAATACTTGCACGTGTGAGTCCAGAGCTCAGAGACTTCCTAGAGCAGGAGAAACAGACTTGAGCGTTACCTGCGTAGTGGTTGAGTAGAGGCTGTACAGGATGAGATCACTAAGGATGAGCGTAGAGGTAGGGAAGATAACCTAGGCCAGAGCCTCTGGGAATGCCTGTCTCAGTTTGTTTTAGTAATAGTACTTAAAGCACTCAGGTTTCCAAATGATTTATTATAAACTTAATTTAAGCATATCATTATTTCCCTATGGTCCTCATTCTTACATGCACGAATGCTTTTTAGAGTTTGAGAGGAGGCTACACCAGAATGCCCATGGGGATGTACCACCAGTGTAGTCAGTTATGTGTCACATCTGAGAAAACTTGAATAATGATAGTTAAGAGCGTTGGACGAGAAAGGACCTGACATAGAAACCTAAGAAGAGTGGTTAGAAAGAGATTTAAAAAAATCATTGTAGTGGTCTGGCCCCATAGCTTAGTGGTTAAGAGAGCTGAATTTAAGACCAGCAGATGGCATAATGGTTACGTCACTGGACTCCCACATGGCCTACCTCAGTTCCAGTCCTGGACCTGGCAACTTAAAACTCACTCTGGGTGTGTGTGCGTGCGTGCCCAAAATCCTGAGAGGAGAATGGAGAAGGGATTGCAGTGTGGGCATCCTCCCTGGAGGATTGATTTCTCACTTTCTGTCTCTTTCTGTTTCTCTGGCGAGTGCACGTGCCCTATAATAAAAAATCTCTCAAAAGAAAGAGAGGGAGCTGGATTCTGTATGGCCAACTGCAGCTCAAGTCCAGTCCCTTGGCTCTGGAGACACACTGGGTACTGATGTATATATGCCAAAGTCCCCATAGAATGGAGAAATGGAGAAGAAGGGAGTGCAGTGTGGCCACACCTCAGTGGTGTATTTTTTTTCTCGCTTCTCCTCTCTCTGTCTCTCTCTGTTTTATTCTGGTGAGCATGTGTCCTGTGGTGATTTAATAAAAGAAAGAACCAGCAGTTAGCGTAATGGCTATGTCGCTGGACTCCCATGTAGTCGACTGTGGTTCGCGTCTCGGACCCGGTGGCTTAAATCTCACGCCGGGCGCGTGTGCGTGCATGCCCAAGATCCTGAGAGGAGAATGGAAGAGAAGGGATTGCGGCGTGACCATCCTCCCTGGGGGGTGATTTCTCGCTTTCTGTCTCTATGTCTCTCTCTGTCTGGCGAGCGCACGCGCCCTATAACGAAAACCTCTCCAAAAAAAAAAAAGAAAGAAAGAAAGATAATTAAAGTAGTCTTGGGGCTGGCAGGTAATTGAGGGTGCTGGACTCCCACATGGCCAACTGTGGTTTGAGTCCTGGACCTGGTGGCTTACTTTCTCTCTCACGCCTCGCCTCGCCTCGCCTCTCCTCTCCTCTCCGTGGTTCCTCTCCTCTCCTCTCCTCTCCTCTCCTCTCCTCTTCTCCTCTCCTCTCTCTCTCTCTCTCTCTGTCTATATCTCTGGTCAAATCAAAACAAACAAATAAAGTTAAATAAAATCATTCTTGGGACCAGCAGGTGGCATGGTGGTTAAGGCGCTGGGCACTCCCACATAACCAAACCATGGTTCAAGACTTGGACCTGTGACTTGCTTTCTCACTTTCTTTCTCTATCTCTTTATCTCTCTTTCTCTGTCTCACTCTGATCAAATTAAAATAAATGAATGAATAAATAAAGTGAAATAAATAATTTAAAAAATAGAATCATTCTTTAAAGAAAAAAGCAGTCTTAATATAATGCCATAGCTGTCAAGTAAATGAACATTTCACAAAAAAGGTAGGTCATAGTGTCAAAGACAGTGGAGAGGTTTAATAGGATAAGAACTGAGGAAATGCCATAGATTTGGTGGTGAGGAAGACTCGAATGGCCTTGGAGCAATTTCTGTCATTTCTCTCCACGCAGGAGCAGAGGCCAGACAGCAGGGGTTTATGTGAGTGAGCAGTGAGGAAGAGGATGTTGTGTCAGCTTCTATTTCAAAGTGTTTAGTAAGGAAGCTCTTTTGTTTTAGTGAGCAAATTATATAAGTGCAGCACTGGAGGGAGGGTTTTGAACTGAAGGAAACTTTAGTATATGTTTAGATACAGAGGAAGGTGGTAGGGTAGGAGAAGAGTTTGGAAATGCAAATGACGTGAATAGAGATGATTGAAGAGAGGCTCTGAAGGGGTTAAAGGGTTTGAGATCAAGAGTATGAGAGGGGTCATCTTGTTGAGGATAGGGACACTTCTTGCTCTTGGGAAGATACTAAGGTATAGAGAAGTTTAGAAATAAGGTGGAGAGGTAGAAGCAGCTTTTGTTAGAGGACTTGGCTTTTGAGAAAATTGGAGTAGAAGTCATTTACTTTGGGGATAAGGAAAACAGAATATGAGAAGTCGATAAATGGTTTGGAAAACGCACTACATAAAATGTAGAATTATGCTTAATAATAAATGAGTTACTAAGAAGTGATAAAGGGGACTAGCAGGTAGCATGGTGTTGAAGGTGCTGGATTCCCATGTGACTGACTCTGGTTCAAGTCCCATATCTGGTGGCTTGCTTTCTGAATTTCTCTTTCTCTGTCTCTCTCTAGTGAACACATGTGCCCTATGGCAAATTTTATTTTTATTTATTTATTTTTTGAAGAATTATTTTATTTAACTTATTTATTTCAATATGATCAGAGAGGGAGAGAGAAAGAGAGAGAGAGAGAGAGAGCGAGAAAGTGAGAAAGCAAGTCACCAGGTCTGGGATTCAAACCATGAGCAGCCATGTGGGAGTCCAGCACCCTTAACCACCACACCATCTGCCACCTCTTGCAAATTTTAAAATAATAATAATACTAACTAAATAATTCTTTTTTTTAAAAAAAAAAAAGTGATGAGGTCCTAGTTGATAGCATGCATATGTAATCATAAGTCACTTAACCACAGGGATAGTTTCTGAGAAACGCATCATTAGGCAATTTGTCATCGTGCAAATATTATAAAATATATAAACCTATGTGGTAGAGTCTAGACTGTATGGTAGCCTATTATAACTGTTTGGGATGAACTTTGTATGTGGGGGTCTGTCGACAGAAACATCACAAAGCAGCACCTGTGTGTGTCTTACGCAATGTCCCAAAGTTCGAGTATTCATGCCGTGCAAGGACCAAGACTGTTTTACCTCCTTTTCCCTAGGACGTGCATTTATCACCGTTTCCCTTTCTAACCATGATACTGAACCTTCTGGATGGTTTTTTTGGTTTGAATCGTTTGCCAATTATTTCCTGAGTTTCTCCTGGAAATCTAGAATACACGGGCTGAGTATAAATGTCATAGATCAAAAGTGGCTTGACATTTTGACATTCTCTAACTGCTGTCTTGAACTATCATCTGCCTATAATTCCACATTCTAATGATCTAAGACAAACCTTAAAGGCCTTACATCTTCTTTTTATTTTAAAGCTACCAGTGAAGACTATAAGCTCCTGGAAAATATGAATAAACTAACCAGCTTGAAGTACCTTGAAATGAAAGATATTGCTATAAACATTAGTAGAAATTTAAAGGACTTAAACCAGAAGTGTAAGTAATAATTTATAAATTAAACATGTTTATATTTAATGTTCTTTTGTGCTTGGGACTGTGGAGAAGGGGTGGGAACATGGGATCCCTGTCTTTCAGGATTTTATTTTCTAAAAATGAATTACAAAGTTAAGGTGAATTTCTTCCTCTCTGGAGATTAGCATGCTTTGGTGGTATGGTTATTTCTGCTTCTAAATCTTGATTTCCAGTTTTTTTCTGGTAAGGGAGTATGGAAAGGATGGGTGGCTGTAGTCTATAGATAGTCAATTGTCTTTACAATGAAATCCATATAGGATTACTCGTTAAAAAGAAAAGAGAACATTTATAAATGGAAAACATGGATTTAGAGTGGTCAGATATAGTTTTTCACTGACTTCAATTTGTGATCCTTGTCTTCAGGGTACTTTTTCTTGGTGTGGGAGGACCCAGGAAACTGAATCCTTAGCAGAAAGATTGCTCAAAAAGCCAGAAATGAGTAGCGAGATCGGTAGATGAGGGAGCTCGCCCGCTAGTTGGCTGACCCTGGAGCCTGGTCAGCGGGCTGCTGTCTTCCACGCAGCCGCCCGAGTGCTCGGAACTGTCACCCAGCCCATGTGCTTAGGCACAGCTGGAGAGACCCTTTCTGCCCTTGGTTTGTACTTCCTGTTGACGCTGTACAGACATGTGGCTCATTTTTGTCTTTGAAGATGCTGGGCTGCAGCCTTACCTGGACCAGATCAACGCCATCGAGGAGCAGGTAGCCGCTCTTGAGCAGGCAGCCTACAAGTTGGATGCATATTCGAAAAAACTGGGTAACGTTTGTATTTTTAAAATTATTTCTTTATTTATTTTAATTTTTATTATTATTATTTATTATTATTTTTTAATTTGACCAAAGAGAGAGAGAGAGAGTGAGAGAAGGGGAAAGTGAAAAAACAAGCCAACAGGTCCGGGACTCAAACCGTGGTCGGCTATGTAGGAGGAAATCCAGCACTTTAACCTAACCACTATTCCACCTGCCTGCCCCTATTTGTTTTGATTTAACAAAGAGTACCTCTTGCTAAGACATACTTAACTGGGACCAGCAGTTGGCATAATGACTGTGTCGCTGGACTCCCAGGTCCGGGCTTCAAACTGTGATTGACTACATGAGTCCAGCGACATAACCATTTCACCGTCTGCTAGTCCCCACAACAGGCTTTTTTTTTTTTTTTGGAGAGGTTTTTGCTATAGGGTGCATGTGCTTGCCAGAAAGACAGAGAGAGACAGAGAGACAGAAAGCGAGAAATCACCCCCCAGGGGGGATGGCCACACCGCAATCCCTTCTCCATTCTCCTCTCGGGATCTTGGGCACGCATGCACATGTGCCCAGCATGAGTTTAAGCCACTGGGTCCGGCACTTGAACCGTGGTTGACTACATGGGAGTTTTGTGACATAGCCATTATGCCACCTGCTGACCCTCACCATAGGCATTTTTAAAAGTTTCCTGGAAATGCTAATTTAAACATATCTTTGAAAGACCTGGTTTTAAAAATGATAACTTTCTTCCCCCTCCCCCACCGCAGAAGCCAAGTACAAGAAGCTGGAGAAGCGATGAGCTCTTATTCTATGGGGCAGTCTTTCTTGGTGTGGAAGAATGTTTTGTAAGAACTGAATCCTGAGGTTAATGAATTGTCGGAACTCCTCAGAAGGAAACTGAGCTGATCATCCCAGGACTATCCAGCGTTGGAGTAAACTGGAGGATGTGGCTACTCCTGAGCCTGCTTTGAGGCAGTACCCCTCAGAAACTCACACTTACAACTCGGAACCTTTTACTTGAATACTTCGTCATCCATTCAGGACAGAGACTCTCCAAGTTCAGGCTAAGCCTGGACTTACAGTAGACTCCAATGCGAGGGCCTGTTTTTCTCTGGGAGTGGTTGATTACTACATTATTTTCTTAAATGGATGGTTTTTGAGTTACTGTATAAATGTTTGTTTTTTTCTATTATTGATGCTAATGTATTAACAAGATTTTAAAGAGGAAAACAAAAAATGTGTTCTTTGCAGTTTATCACCTTGTTAATGTCAGCAATTTACTTTTCTGTACTATTACAAGTAGTAGGAAGTTTTAAAATAATATCAGACCGAGTCTTCCAGACTGAACAGAAATAGTGAGAGGAGCGTTTTGATAGCGTGGTGTGTGGGACAGGCCTCTTGCCCCTTTTCTGTGTGGATCAGATGTTGGGGATGGATGCCATCTTGATATGTGCTCCCTTTGGGAAATGGATAAAGAGAAAGACAAGGCATATATGTGTGTGGGGGGGGTGGAGCCTGTCTCCTAAAATAAAGCACTTTGTAGAATATCTTACTACCTGTGTCTGTGGGTCAGGGAGACTCCTGGGGACCTGATTGTCTTCCTTCTAAGGATGTCAGAACATAAGAGATACTGACATAAGAGATAGGCAACCTTACTCAGAGTAGGGTGTTAGCAGCTGGGAAGGTGTCTGAGGTTTCCGGGTCCATCTCCAAAAGAGTTTCTTACTGGGCCAGCAGGTGGTGTGGTGGTTAAGGTTTTGGACTCCCAAATGGCCGACCATGGTTCAAGGCCAGGAGCTACCTGGTGGCTTGCTTTCTCACTTTCCCTCTCTCTCTCTTTCTGTCTCTTTGGTTAAATTAAAAAATAATAAATAGGGGCCAGCAGGTAGCATGTTGGTTGAGGCACCTGACTCCCATATGGCCAGTCAGGGTTTGAGTCCAGGACCTGGCAGCTTGCTTTCTCACTTTCCCTCTCTCTTTCCATGTCTCTCTCTGGTCAGATTAAAAAATAATACTGCTGATAAATAGTTTAATAAATATTTCTTTTAAAAATAATAATAAGTGGGTCAGCAGGTGGCATAGTGGTTAAGGGTACTGGACGACTGGATGGTTGACTGTGGTTCAAGTCCCGGACCTGGCGTCTTGTTTTCTCACTCTCTCTCTCTCTCACACTCTATCCCTCTCTGGTCAAATTAAAGGAAAGAAAAAGAGGGAGGGAGGAAGGAAAGGAGAAAAAGAAAGAAAAAGTTGAATAAAATAATTTTTGTTAAGAGAGATTTTTGCTATACGGTGTGTGTGCTCACCAGAGAGACAGACTGAAAGTGAGAATTCACCCCCCACGGGGGCTGGCCATACTGCAATACCTTCTCTTCCATTCTCCTCTCAGTATCTTTGGGCAAGCATGCACGTACACCTGGCATGAGTTTCAAACCATCAGGTCCAGACTCAAACCATGGTCAGCCATGTGGGAGTCTAGCACTATAACCATTACACCATTCCCTGGTCCCAAAGTTAAATAATTCCTTTAGGGAAACCAGCAGCTAGCGTAATGGCTATGTTGCTGGACTCCTACGTAGTCGACCACAGTTCGTGTCCCGGACCCGGTGGCTTAAAACTCACGCCAGGCGCGTGTGCGTGCATGCCCAAGATCCCGAGAGGAGAATGGAGGAGAAGGGATTGCAGTGTGACCATCCCTCCTGGGGGGGTGATTTCTCACTTTCAGTCTGTGGCAAGTATGCTCATCCTATAGTATAAATCTTAAAACAAAAAAAAACAAGGACGAGACGGGACTGGATCTGGATGGTGGCTCAGCACTGTATGAGGCGGACCTGGATAAGAAACTACCTGGTTTGCACCTGGAGCCCTCCCCGAGTGCGCTGGGTGACCACCATCAGGCTTGCTGAAGTGGGAGTGGATTGCAGCGTCAACCCTGTTGGGGATGCTGTCTGTCTCTAATGGAAGTGTCGATCTGAAAAGGTAGACTGAGGCAAAGTATGTAAAGCAAGAAGAGTTTATACAGGCATAAGTTTGAGGGCTGCTGCGTGAGTAGACATGCTCAGTTGCCCCAAACTAGCTCACTGAGGTCTTGTAAGCCTCAAGAAGATTTAAAAGGCAAAAACTGGGACCAGCAGTTAGCTCAATGGCTATGTCGCTGGACTCCCACGTGGTCGACTGTGGTTTGCGTCCCGGATCTGGTGGCTTGAAATCACGCTGGGCGCATGTGCGTGCGTGCCCAAGATCTTGAGAAGAGAATGGAGGAGAAGGGATTGCGGTGTGGCCATCCCCCCTGGGGGGTGATTTCTCACTTTCTATCTCTCTGTCTCTCTCTCTGGCGAGCACACGCGCCCTATAGCAAAAAAAAACTAAAAATGGCAAAAACCACAAATGAGTTTGTGGGGAGGGAGGAGATTATGCCACTTGTTTAGGGACAAGGATCCATACAAGGTGTCTTCTGCCCAGGGTTGGACAAGGAATCTCTGGGCAAATGGCCCTGCAGAAGCCATCCTTGTGTCCGGTTACAGTGGTCTGTGTAGTACTGGGGTCCTGGTAGAATTCCTTAAGTAATAGTTGTTACGAGGAGTGCTAGCGGGAGAAAACACCTCCCCAGCCTTTTCTAGCTCATTTGGTCAGGGTTGATAAATGCCTCTATTTTGTTTCTGACACCTTTCACAGCAGAAATTGAGAGAGCTCCAGCGTGAGTGTGAAACTTGATTGGATCCTGAATGAAAACAAACACCAGGGCGCTGAGCCACAGAAGCCTGGGTACCATGTGATACTCAGGCCTTGAGTGGGGAGGGGGCCGTGAGCAGCAGCCGCCGAAGGACCTGAACGTACTGGCTGCACCCCTGTGACCTTGGCTGGCTGGGAAACGGGGAGGACCTTGACACGCCTTGACCCTGTTGGGGCCCCTTCCTCAAATAACATGAAATAAAACCAATGTCGGGACAACTGGAGAACATTAAATATGGCTGTATATTAGGTGCTGTTACTGAATTAATGCTACTCTTCTTGGATGTCCCTATGGTATGGTTTTATAGGGACATGTCTTTACTTTTACTTTTTTTATTTTTTAGGTTTTTGTCATACAGCACATACTCTCCTTGGAGAGAGACAGAGAAAGAGGGAAAGTGAGAAATCCCCCCTCTGGGGCTACAGTGTGGCCGTCCCCCCTGTTCTCCACTCTTCTCTGGGATTTTGGGTACATGCATGCACTCAGCATGATTTTCAAGCTGCACCATCAGAGACTTGAACTGCACAGTTGGCCATGTGGGATCCAGTGCCTTAACCACCATTCTACTTGCTGCTGGTGCCCCCCATTCTTTTTTTTTAATAAAAAAAAATCATACATCCTTTTTATTGTTAAATTATAAAGAGGTATCAAACTTGTGTGTGTTTGTTTGTTTTTTGGAGAGGTTTTTACTATAGGGTGCATGTGTTCTCCAGAAAGACAGAGACAGAGAGACAGAAAGCGAGAAATTGCCCCCCCAGGGAGGATGACCATGGCATAATCCCTTCTCCTCCATTCTCCTCTCAGGATCTTGGGCACACACGCACACGCACACATGCCCAGCGGGAGCTTAAGCCACTGGGTCCGGGACTTGAACCGCGGTTGACAACGTGGGAGTCCAGAAACATAGCCATTACGCTAACTGCTGGTCCCAAAATGTTTTAGAATCTTTATAATTTCTTGAAAGCTGTGCTCTGGTGCAACAGGTTGGTTTGTTTTTGTTTTTTTTTTTTTTTTGGGGGGGTTTTTGAGTTTTATAAGAGGTTTTTGCCTTAGGGTGCATGCATTCATTGAGGAGGGAGAAAGAATGAGACAGAGATAGAGACAGTGAGAGGAAAAGTGGAAAACAACCCCCCTTGGGGGATGGCTATGCTGCAATCCGTTCTCCTCCCGGAACCTTGGGCACACACACACACATGCACCCGGCATGATTTTCAAGTCACTGGGTCCAGGATTCGAACCACAGTTGGCTATGTGGAAGTCCAGTAACATAACCGCTATGCCATCTGCTGGCCCAAGAGGTATCAAAATTAAAAGCAAAAATGACATGTGCTGAAGATACAAGGGGAGAGGTTCTGGGGACAGCTCTGACCTTAGACAAGCGCCTAGGTAAAGAAAGACTTGGTAAGATTTCTGAACCCCACTACGTGCTTAAGAGTCATCCTAGCCATTGGCGCTGGCGCTATCCTCCTCCCCCTCCTCAGCCTCTTTTTCATCATCCTTGATCAACTCCAGCCGGTCACCCCACCGTCATTATCACCCCATCCAGCAGGTCCCCTCCCCAGAGTCGTCTGCACCCCTCAGGCTCCATCTCCACAGTCCCACCTGGGAGCCACTGCTCGGCTCCTCTGACCTAGCACTCTTCACCTCTGCAGTCCATTTGCTTTGTTCCTTTTCCATTTCCCCAGGTTTTCTAGAAGACACTTTGTTTTATCTGGGTTAACTCCTTAATGGCCTAAAGGTCCTCTCCTTTCACCTTTCCAGACTTGGAAGGAGAGCCTCGCTATCCACTCTTAGAATTGAAGCGTTCTCTCCTTGGCGAGGTGTTCCCTGACACATGCTGGTGTTTGGCGGGCATGACAGCCCGAGCCACAGGAGAAGGTGAGGAACATGGACGGGGTAACTGTACACCCTGTCCTCCTCATCCGGCTGAAGTCACAGTCTGAGTCAAAAGAGGAGCCGAGGGACCAGCAGATGGCTTAGCGGTTACGTTATGTCACTGGACTCCCACATGATTGACCGTGGTGTGAGTCCCAGACCCGGTGGCTTCAAAATCATACTGGGCACATCTGTGTGTGTATCCACGATCCCAGGAGAAGAATGGAGGAGAAGGGATTGCGGCCGGCCAACATCCCTGGGAGGTGATTTCTCACTTTCCCTCTCCCTGTCTGGTCTCTATCTGGTGTGTACACATGCCCTAAGGCAAAAACCTCTAGGGAAAACAAAGGAGCCCCATAGGGGACAGGAGGGGTTCTGGCCTGACCTGGCCATCTCCCTGCAGGTCATTTCACACCTGCTTTTCCTTGGTTCACTTTGGGAGTTGCAGCCAGGTTAAAACCTACAACCTGGCCAGCAGCCGTCCTGCCGTCTTCTCCTGCCACAGCAGTCCCGGCATTTCTCTCATTGACACATTGATCAGAGGCAGGGCCCTCACGGACACAGCAACCCACAGCTTTGCCGTATTTCAAGAAGTTGCCTCCAGTCAGGACTCCTGGACTACAAGAGGGTGAGGTTCCCAGTGAAGCTGGGAGTTCATGGAGCGAGGATCTGTCCTGTTGGTAACATTGTTAACCATTGAGTTTGCTGGTAAGATTCCTCACAAAGCCAGAAAACAAGGAGGGGCAGGATTCTGAATCCCTAGCTCCTGGGTTCCAGGTGGAGAAGCCGACTGTGATCGGAGGCTGGAAATGTGGCCACAACCACTTGGTCTTCAACTCTTCACAGAATTC
Organism: Tupaia belangeri chinensis; assembly: GCF_000334495.1. Lineage (NCBI taxonomy): Eukaryota > Metazoa > Chordata > Mammalia > Scandentia > Tupaiidae > Tupaia > Tupaia belangeri. The sequence continues at coordinate 5,654,821 of NW_006160052.1, read as the reverse complement.
CCCCCCTTTATTTAATTTAATTTTTTTTAGAGAAAGATTTTTGCCATAGGATGTTTGTGCTCACCAGAGAGAGACGGAGAGGGAGAAAGTGAGAAATCACCCTCCAAGGGGGATGGCCACACCACAGTCCCTTCTATTCTCTTTCTGTTCTCTTCTCGGGATTTTTGGGCACACACACATACATACACGTGCATGTTATGACTCAAGCCACCAGATCTGGGACTCAAACTGCAGTTGTCCAAGTGTGAGTCCAATGCCCTAATCACCACACCATCTGCTGCCCCCCACCACACACTTTATTCTTAAGAAATGCGTGCTGAGCATTGGAGCCTGTCCTCCCTTCTAATGATTCAGTGAGAATAAAAGTGCTCGGACACCTTGAAAGAAAGCCAGGGAAGCCAATTTGGCAACATGCTGGTACTTACTGAATCGAGGTGACTATTCGTTTACCTGTACGATAAAAACTTACAAAGGGACCAGCAGGTGACCTGGTAGTTAAGGGTGCTGGACTTTCATGCTGACCATGGTTTGAGTTCAGACCTGGCAGCTTGCTTTCTCACTCTCTTTCTTACTCTGTCCCTCTCTGGTCAAATTAAAATAAATAAAGTTAAATAAAAAAATGGGTCCAGCAGATGGTGTAATGGATACGTCGCTGGATTCCCATGTAATCAACTGCAGGTTCGAGTCCCTGACCATGGCTTAAACTCACGCTGGGTGCGTGTGCGTGCGTATCCAAGATCTCGAGAGGAGGAGGAGAAGGGATTGCAGCGTGGCCACCCCCCTGGGAGGTGATTTCTCGTTTTCTGTCTCTCAGTCTCTCTCTTTCAGGCGAGTGCACGCACCCTATAGCAAAAACCTCTCCAAAAACAAAACAAAACAAAACTTACAAAGAGCATGGAGGGTGTGTCTTTCACATTAGACACTATCGCTAGATTAGGGCCCAACATTGCACCAGGAACTTTCTAGCAGCTAACTAAATTCAATTAACCCGACATTAAAAAACAAAACAAAAAAAATTAGAATTCATTCGATCATTTCTTCCTTTGCTCCTCTCCCTTCTTGAGACGCAACTGTCTGCGCGAGACTTTGGTCCCTCGGCGCTCTCCGTAGTTGACTGAGCCCTCATTGGCTGGAGGACGCTGACGTCTTCTCGCCGTGTGGCCGCCGTTTTCCGAGTGCTGTCTGTTCGGGTTCCGGGTTTTCGGTGGTCTTCCTACCCCAGGCACTCGGGACCGATGGCTCAGAAACCGCTGCGCCTGTGAGTGACTGTGAATCGGAAACCCGTGCGCTCGCGTGTGCGCGTGTGTGTACATGTGTGCGCGTGTGTCCGCGTGTACGTACAGAGACGGGCAGGGCTGTTTCCCGTGCCTGGAAAGGAGCAGGAGGCAGGGGCCGAGGGCGCGGGGCACCGGGGAGCTCCAGCGGGTCTGCCCGCCGAGGGGCCGTCTCTTCTCCCGCTTTCCCCCGAGGACTCTTGGCGGCTCTGGCTGGGACGGGCGGAAGCTCCCGAGCCAGGTCTCCTCCACGGTGGGCAGTCGTGGCCTCGCATCTCCCGTCCGCTTCTCCCCTCACCCCACCTACCTGTTAACTAAACCCTTGACATCGGCCCATTGCTGGGCCCTGGGCGGTGCTGGACAGGATCCACAGCTAGGACCCCGGCTCTGCGCACTTTTGGGGAAGGAGGACAGGGGGTAGAGAAGAGCGGGCTTCATTCATTCACTCATTCATTCATTCATTCATTCTGCAAGTTAGTTTTTGAAGGCCCATAGTGTGCCGGGCACTGTGCCGGGCGCTGCATACACCGAGTTCCTGCGGTAATGGAGTTTATGTCTAGAGGAACAAAGAATCCAGATAAACGTGGCACTGCGATTGTGATAAATGCCAGGAACTAACGGTTCACTACTGGGAGGGTGTGTAATAGGGGCATTCGGTTTAGTGGGAGGAATCAAGGCAGGGTTCAGAGAGAGTGCCTCACTCTGGTTAGTATTTTTGTCTTTAACTTTAAGCCTTTGAAATCTAAGAATGCTTCCTACCTAGCAGAAGGTCAGACTTTCGTTTTGGAAGGTGGTTCTGGCTGCAGTCCCGAGAACAAACCAGAGCCAAAGTAGAGGACAGCTAGGATTAGGTAGAACGATGGCAGAGGAAAGGGCAAGAATCCAAAGTTTGTTAAGAGGTGACATCAAGGGCTTGGTGATGGCTTGAGTGTGAGTGAAGAGTCGGCTCTGTTGGGCATAGATTTCTTTCTTCACATGGGGTTGAGAACAGTGGGGAAAGGCCCAGATGAGGCACCCATGAATTTGGAGGTGGCTTCTGATATACGATCCCCCAGAAATCGTCATGGTCCCGTGTCACAGCAGCCGTAGTAAGTCAGGCTCCTATGGGAGCCCCAGGAACTGGTATCCGACGGGGACTAGAAGACTCCCTCGAAGAGGTGGTGCTCAGAAGATAAATGAGAATGCTTAATAATTTACGGCAGAGTTTGCTCTGGTACTGTAGGGGTTTCTGAGGTTTCGAGAGGAGAGTCAGTTTCTGAGCCGGTCAGGAAGGCTTCAGAAATGCGCTGGGCCTTGAAGAAGGGGGAAAACGTCGACTAAGGATGGGAATGGTGAGACTGTTCGGAGCGGTAACTACTCCAGGGAATGACGGGCAGAGAGCGGGTAACTGATAGCACAGAAGGTTTCCCTTTGGGGAACTTGGGGAGAGCACCGTGAGGACAGTCCAGGCCTGAGCAGCACCGTGTGTCTGCAGCCAGTGGAGAACCTCTTAGGGTTTTCCAGAAAAGAAAATTAAACTGGGACCAGCAGTTAGTGTAACAGCTATGTCACTGGACTCCCACACGTCCCGGACCAGGTGGCTTAAAACTCACTCCGGGCACATGTGCGTGCGTGCCCAAAATCCTGAGAGGAGAGGAGAAGGGATTGCGGCGTGGCCATCCCCCCTGGGGGGTGATTTCTCGTTTTCTGGCTCTGTCTCTCTCTGCCTGTCTGGCTAGCGCATAGGCCCTATAGCAAAAACCTCTCCAAAAGGCAGCATTTGAGGAAACAACCTCATTTTCTCCATTGTGCTGAAATACTTTGTATCCTACACCCAGATCATTCTGTTTCTCTCTGACTAGGCCTCCAGGCCTCCACCGCGGCAGATGACTTCCCTTCTGACTTCTCCCTCATTGCTCGTCCAACTTCCTTACTCCAGTTTGTGTTCAGATTAGAATTTCTCCTGTTTCTCTCCCCCCATCTGTTAGTTATTGCCCTTCTTATTAATATTTTTGCTTATAATCACTTTTTCCTCCAGACTGTCTTTCACTCTGTTGTTAAGATGATCTTTTTAAGCAGGTGAGGTCATGTCTCCACCCTGCTTGAAACTGCTCAGTGAAGGGTACAATGCAAGCATACCAGCAGAGCATACTGACAACACTGTAAGAACTAGTTCAAGATGAGTTAACAGACATTAAAAAATGATGTAAGGAATGGGGGGGTATGCGTATAAATTAGAATGAGAAAATCTCAGAAGTGAGATGCTAGAACGGACGAATTCATTGCTTAGGGCCAGTTCACCTTGTCAACCTCAGCTCATGCCATTTCCTACTTCCTGCCCCATCACACGCTACACCTCTCTCCTACTATAGCCCTTTCTGTATAAACTGATAATGATGAAAATGTCTTCCCTTCCCTAATTTTCAATTCCTTGAGACTTGAACTGAGTCTCCCTCCTTACTGTACTCCTAACATTTCTAGTACAGGTTTATGGAATGAGCGACCGCAGCCTTGTACTAGATAATGCAGTAGAAACTAAAAAGGAAAAAATAAAAAAGAAAGAAAAGAAAAAGAAAAAAGAAAAAAGAAAAAAATAAAGAAAAAAAGAAACACAAAGGACAGATTGAGCGTGGGAAATGTTTGGAAAAGGGTATTGATAGGACTCAGTGACTGGATGGGGGGTTTTTGAATGTGGGGACAAGTCAACAATAGACCCATGCACAAATTTAGGATTGAGGAGAAGTTGGGTGACTGTGGAGGATTTGATAAGCTCAGTTTTAGATGACGAGCTAGAGGTGTGTTGAGACCTTTAGCCACAGCTGCCCAGTGGGCAGTGCTTGGTCACAGGCGTTGAACCTCACAAAGTAACTACAGGAAGTCTGAATCACATATATCTACCTATTCCAGAAGATTAGAATATTCCCAACTCAGACTGTTGGTGTTTCGTATTTTCTCAGTTGCCATAACATTTATCTCTCATTCACAGCTTGGCTTGTGGAGATGTTGAAGGAAAGTTTGATGTTTTATTCAATAGAGTTCGAGCAATTCAGAAGAAAAGTGGAAACTTTGATGTAAGACATTTCTTTTATACTGGGTTTAATTTTACTATTGTCAAACATACCAAAGTAAAGGCTGGGCTCCTTTATTCATTTCTTGAGGGAAGACATGCTTTCCTTTTTTGGTAGACTGAGTTCCTTTGGTGAGCAGAGGAACTCAGTAGCTGTTGACTGCTGGGAAGGAGGTAGACTTCCTTACTGTGGATCTTTTTATACTTCTCCAATGTGAACCCTGTTACTCAGTTACTGTGTAGAGAACTGAAACAGACTAGCAACACCTCCCTAGGTGATTCTGACCCCTGGGTTTGGCATCAGTGCATGGTCTGAGTTAAGTCTGATGGTATATGTGCAAATGCTTCACAAGCTGAAGAGCCCTACACAAGCATTATGTAGAGCTGCCAGCTAGACTATGCATTCCTGGAATACAGAGGAATATTTTAGGTACAGGATAATTTGTTCATTGAGTTAGAGGTTGAGTAAAAATAATAGGCCAAGTGGATTTGTATCTCTGAGTGTATCTGATATTGTAAGTTTATATGCAACAGAGAGATTCTTTAAAGGCCTGTTTCCCTCTCACTGTGTACTCTGAGGAAGAAGGAAGGGGGAGAGAGCCATGGGATGGCGGAGTGGGACCAGGACTATTTGAGGAGCCCTCAAATTCGACTTCTTTTGAAAGTTCAGTTCCCTGACTCCCCCTTCTCCATCTCCAACTTGAATTTAACAGGCAGTGAGCAAACATTTAATAATTCATAGAATCAGTAACAGGTATAGTTGCTTCCAAAGAACTGTGTGTTAAAGTTCAGCAAATTGGTTAAGAATAAAAACCTGATATGAGACCGTTAAGCAGGATAATTAGCTAAATGCTATCAATGATAATGTTGTTTGATATGTAAAAAACTCATATATCTGTTTAAAAAACTCATTTTAGCTGCTGTTGTGTGTAGGAAATTTCTTTGGCTCCACCCCAGATGCCGAATGGGAGGAGTATAAAACTGGCGCCAAAAAAGGTATAGAAATATTTTTATTGAATGTACAGTTTCTAATGATATTTTAAAGGCTACAGATCTTTCTGGGTTGTTGTCTGCTGCAGTTATTTAACCTTTTGATTTTGCATTGATGGGGAAGGAGAGCCTATGCTTGAGGCAGGTGAGTGGCGTGATGGTTAAGGTGCTGACTCCCACATGGCCGATCATGGGTTGAATACTGGGCCTGGTCAGATTAAAAAAAGAACAATAATAACAAATAAAATAAATAATTCTTTTTTTTGTTGTTGTTGTAAAATTTTTTTTTTAACATTCTTTTTTTTTTTTTTGGAGAGGTTTTTGCTATAAGGTACGTGCACTTGCCAGGAAGACAGAGAGAGACAGAAAGCAAGAAATTATCCCCCGGGGGGATGGCCACACTGCAATCCCTTCTCCTCCATTCTCCTCTCAGGATCTTGAGCATGCATGCACACACACTGAGTCTGGGACTCGAACTGTGGTCGACTACATGGGAGTCCAGCGACATAGCCATTACGCCAACTGCTGGTTCCTCCAAAATAAACAATTCTTAAAAAAAAAAAAAAAAGAATGCTTATGCATAATCTTCATGTTCACATTTTTCATTTGGTTCAGTTTGGTTCTAGAAAAATAATACTCTTCTACATTGGCAGGAACTGAATAAATACAACTGTATGTGTCCTTTCTTTTTCCCAATTTTAGTATTTTTTCGTTTTATTTTTATTTATTTATTGCCAGAGGGCATGTACACTTGCTAGAGTTAAACAGAGAGAGGGAAGGTGAGGCAGTACCCCCATTGGGGCATGTTGACGCAATCCTTTCTCCTCCATCTCATCCTCCTTAAGGGATTTTGGGCATGTGTGCATATGCACCCAACATGTTTTTCAAGCTGCCAGGTCTGGGACTTGAACTGCTAGGTTGGCCATGTGGGATCCAGCTGCTTTAACCACCATACCACAGCTGGTGCATGTGTTTTTTATTTTATTTTGCTTTTCCCCTCAAATTATTTACTTATTTATTTATATTGCTGGAGGGCTCATGTGCTCGCCAGAGAGAACAGACAGAGAAGGAGAAACTACCTTTCAATGGGATACGATCTGCTACAACCTCCTCCCCATTTTTCTATCCAGTCAGGATTTGGGGCATGCATTACATGTCCCCTGCATGTTTTTCAAGATGCCAAGGCTGGGATTTAAATTGCAGTGTTGAGATTTGGCTCCCTTACCCACTAGCCTACGGACTGGCACTTAACTCTCCTCTGTAAAATGTCAGTTTGTCAGTCTAGCTACATCATTTGATAGTCAAGCCCTAAAGTTGGGTGTAATCTGGGACTTGAACTGCTAGGTTGGCCATGTGGGATCCAGCTGCTTTAACCACCATACCACAGCTGGTGCATGTGTTTTTTATTTTATTTTGCTTTTCCCCTCAAATTATTTACTTATTTATTTATATTGCTGGAGGGCTCATGTGCTCGCCAGAGAGAACAGACAGAGAAGGAGAAACTACCTTTCAATGGGATACGATCTGCTACAACCTCCTCCCCATTTTTCTATCCAGTCAGGATTTGGGGCATGCATTACATGTCCCCTGCATGTTTTTCAAGATGCCAAGGCTGGGATTTAAATTGCAGTGTTGAGATTTGGCTCCCTTACCCACTAGCCTACGGACTGGCACTTAACTCTCCTCTGTAAAATGTCAGTTTGTCAGTCTAGCTACATCATTTGATAGTCAAGCCCTAAAGTTGGGTGTAAGATATCCTTAATGTTACACATGCTCCACGTTTAGTATTGCTGTGGGGGAATGGACAGACACCTTATGCTGTGAGTAATTTTCCTAAAGGGATGCATTTCTCAAGTTTCAAAACAAATTCGATAACTATGGCGTCATGTCTGTTTCTCTCCCTAGCTCCTATTCAGACGTATGTGCTTGGTGCCAATAACCAGGAAACACTAAAATATTTCCAAGATGCCGATGGGTGTGAGTTAGCTGAGAATATTACTTATCTGGGTAAGCTGATATTTTTTGTTTTGTAATGAACATAATAAAGTATTCTAGGGAATGAGTCTCCCAGGAAATTTTTGGTTGGATTCTTCTGCCATTACTGCCTGAGAGAAAGGAGGTTAAGGGTTCTTTCTCAAAATCTGTGTCTATGTATGCCCTTAGGACAGTGGCGTTTTCCCTTGTTGTCTTGTGTTCCCACACACAGCACTACTCCTTCAGGCGACCAGCAGGGTCAAGTTTTTGTCACCTTGCTTGATGTATGCAGCTTACTTGTTAGTTAGGCTCCTGACTAGCTAGAGTTCTAGGCTTCCCTCGAGGGTTTTGGCAGTTCAAGTTTTTTTTTTTTCTTTTTAAAAAAATATTTATTAAATTTTATCTATTGTTATTATTATTTTATAATTTGACTGGAGAGAGACACGAGGAGAGAGAGAAAGAGAAGGGGAAAGTGAGAAAGCAAGCTCTCAGGTCTGGGTCTCAAACCGTGGTCAGCCATGTGGAAGTCCAGCGCTTCAACCACTACGCCACCCGCTAACCCACGTTTTTAGTGCCAGTTCATTGTCGTCCCTTTGTTCTTTTTGGGTTCCAGGTCTACTCTTTAATTCCAGTTTAAAGGTGTTCCTTCCACAGCCCTCAGTATTGCCTTTAGTGGTTCTTCCAGTGTCTGGCCCTTTTAGGAAGCACTACCAAATTTTCTTCTGCCTCCTTCCCACCTTCTATTCATGTCCTGCTTCTCAGGTTATTTAACTTATTTTTTTCTTATTTTTTGGAGAAGATTTTGCTATAGGGTGCGTACGCTCTCCAGAAAGACGGAGAGAGAAAGAGAGACAGAAAGCGAGAAATCACCCTCCCGGGGGTATGGCCATGCCACAATCCTTTCTCCTCTATTCTCCTCTCAGGATCTTGGGCACGCATGCACATGTGCCCAATGTGATTTTAAGCCACTGGGTCCGGGACTCGAACCACGGTCAACTACATGAGAGTCCAGCAATACAGCCATTATGCCAATGGCTGGCCCCTCAACTTATTTTTCTCTAAAATGGCTTTAGCATCCTTCACATTTCCTCTCTGATGGCTTCATTTCTCTAGAAAGTGTGTCCATATTTTGGGACCAGCAGATGGCATAATGGTTACGTCACTGGACTTCCATGTAGTTGACCATGGTTTGAGTCCTGGACCCAGCAACTTAAAACTCATGCCAGGTATATGTGCATGTATGCCTGAAATCCCGAGGACAGAATGGAGGAGAAGGGATTGTGGCGTGGCCATGCCCCCTGGGGAGGTGATTTCTCTCTTTCTGTCTCTCCAGCGAACACATGTGGCCGATAGCGAAAAATCTCTCAGAACAAGAGAAAGTGTCCATATTTCCGTTGCTGTGAATGTCCCTACTCTTCTTCTTGACCTGTTGTTTCTGTGTATGGCTATGGCCCTCACGGAAACAATCTCGTCTTGCTCCAATCATGTGCGTCTCCTTTAGGTGAGATTTTATGTGTTTGCTGTCATTGTCATTTTTTAAAATTTGCCAGAAGGTGTGTATGCTGGCCAGAGAGAGACGAGACAGAGAGAGGGAGAAAGCACCCCATGGAGTGTGTTCACACTGCAGTCCCTTTGACTCCATTTCTTTAGGATTTGGGCCTTGCATGCACCCATGCCCAGCCTGTTTTTCAAGCTGCTGGGTCCAGAATTTAAACTGCAAGGTCAAATCGATATTGAAGAGAGTAGGTTTTGGGGAACTGGTCCTATAAAGATGAGAAGTAAAGCTGAGAAGAGGATCAGATTGTTAAGGGAAAAATAGAGTGAGAAGGGAGGCAGGTGGACGACAGTGTCCGTGGGGTGGCGTACCTTCATCCAAGGCGGAGGTGAAGAGAAGTAAAATCGCTTAGAAGACTGAAGAGGTCAGGTATGGTTAGGTTCGTAGAATCTAAGTGAAGAGAACGTGGTTTCAGGAGAAGAGACCTGTCGTGCAAAGTAGAGAACACTTAGGTTTCCTCAAATGCCTTCTCTTCTTCCTCTCTGTGTTACATAAAGCCATCAGTTTCACGGATTTCCCCGAAAGCACTGAAAGGCTCTGTAAGCGCCTGCAGACCCAGTGTTCCTGAGGCCCTGACCGTCTTTGCAGTGCCTTCTCCAAGTTGCCCTGACTGAACCTTCTCGTGCTGCCATTTTGACCCCTCTCTGCCTGTCGTTCCTTGAAGTAGTTACCTCTCCCAATAGTCCCACCCTCCCCATTCCGAGTCTAAGTTTTCCCCCTCCTTCAAGGCCTGCACACTGCTGAAGCCTTCCTGATGATTCAGAAAGCCACTTTCTTCTAGGACGATTATTGGCCTTATTGGAGTGGTGGGAGAGAGAGACTAGATTACCTTGGGTTAAGGGATTAAGAGGCCAAGCACTTAGTGCGGGCTACTCTTGAGAAATTTTAGACTGAAGAAGAGAGACTTCTCAGGGTTGAGCATACTCTATTTTTTTCTAAAAAAAAGAACGAGTTGAGAAGAAGAGACGCAGTAGGTGAAGAGGAGGTGAAAATCGGTAGAGCAAGGCCTTGGAGGTAACAGCAAAGAACGGAATCAAAGCCATAGCCAGGAGTAACTTTAGAAGAAAGTCAATTCCTCTAATTTTCCCAAACAGTTTCTCTTTCTTTTCTGTCCCTTGGGAGCTGCTGCCTGCCTGATGAGCACCTGTTTTCTAGCTGATAGCTTCCTTAAGACTGCAGGGGTTTTTCTTGTTTTTGTTTTTTTTTGGTCTCTTTTGATGTCCAAGAATCAGGTTTCTGTTCATCCACGTAGAGTCTTCTCTAGAGGACAAAAGGCCTTTTCTTTTCTGTCCCGGAGAGGGATAGAGCAAGAGAGAGGGAAAGTGAGAAAGCAAGCTGCCAGATCCAGGACTCGAACCGCAGCCGGCCATGTGGAAATCCAGCAGCCCTTACATCCATAGAAGTAAAGGCACTAGATCCAAATGACCATCTGCGTGGTTCATGTCCTGGACCCAGTGGCTTAGAAACTATGCTGGGCGTGTGTGTGCATGAGCCGAAAATCTCAAGAAGAGAGTGAAGGAGAAGGGATTGCAGCATGGCCATTCCTCCTGGGAGATGATTTCTCACTTTGTCTCTCTATCTCTTTGTTTCTCTCTGGTGAGCAGGTGTGCCCTACAGCAAAAACTTAAAAAAAAAAAAAATCAGTGCTACCTAACATTTTGCAATAGTATGTGCAAAGCATGTGGCATAGAAACATCTGTTTATGTGAGATCCTTTCAAAAGCTTAGCAGAAATGCTGTGGTGGCCGTCAGCCTCCATGTTCCTTCAGGCGTATGGAGTGACAGGGACATTGCAGAGCCGGGACACAGGGAGAAAGATCCATTGCCACAATCAAGGCATTTCATGCTGCACTTTTGACTAAAACTTGTCCTTTTCTCTTTGAACCCAGGTCGGAAAGGCGTCTTCACTGGAAGCTCGGGGCTGCAGGTCGCGTACCTGAGCGGGACCGAGTCCTTGAGCGAGCCAGTTCCAGGTTACAGTTTCAGTCCCAAGGACGTGTCTTCCCTGAGAACAATGCTGTGCTCAGCACCCCAGTTTAAGGGTGTCGATATCTTGCTCACATCCCCGTGGCCCAAGTATGTGGGGAACTTTGGGAATTCTTCTGTGAGTAATGCCTGTTCAGTTGGACTTTCTAAAAGCAAATCTTACTGGCTTACATTGGACTTTTTTTCCCTTCCTATATTGAGTATCTTAGCTCTTGGTACCTTTCACTGGAAGTCTTTTGGGAAATTTTTAGGATTCTGAAAGCTATATTGATGAAAAGCAAAAGCTGCTTTAATAGAAGTGTGGTTCACTGATGCCATGGCAGCAATCTTAATTATAAATGAATGGTTCTTTAAATAGACCCTTTTTTGGGAGAGATTTTTGCTACAGGGCGTGTGCATTTGCTGGAGAGACAGGGAGACAGAAAGCAAGAAACCACCCCCTGGGAGAGATGGCCATGCCACAGTCTCTTCTCCATTCTCCTCTTGGGATTTTGGGCATGCATGCACACACACCCGGCGTGAATTTTTAAGTTGCCGGGTCTGGGACTTGAACCACAGTCAACTATGTGGGAGTCCAGCAACATAACTATTATGCCATCTTCTGGTCCTTCAGAATTTTAAAAAAATTGAATTATGGGGGCCAGCAGTTGATGTAGTGGTTGCGTCGCTGGACTCCCACACAGCTGCCTGTAGTTGGGGTCCCAGACCTGGTGGCTTCAAACACTCCCTGCCAACTTCAGCACCATGTGTTCAGCACCCAGGGAGGCCAACACTGTGAGGGAGAGTGCTGAAAGGGAAAGGCCCCAGTTATGTTTACCCTCTTGTATGTGAGGTAGTGCTGGTGACAGCGAGGATAGAGATCAGAGCTGGGGACATTCCAGAGAGGGGCCACTGAAGCAAGGTGGGAGGAGGAAGCATGATGCTCTGTGAGGAACGATGAGAAAACGAGACCCCTTCCTTCTGGAGGGAGTTTAAAGGGAATGTTGATCAAAGTTTATAAATAATCATACAGGGACCAGCAGATGGCATAATGGTTACGTTGCTGGACTCCCACATGGTTGACCACGGTTCGAGTCCTGGACCCGGTGGCTTAAAACTCAGGCCAGCCTCCTGTGCACGTGTCCTCAAAATCCTGAGAGGGGAATGGAGAAGGGATTGTGGTATGGCCGTCCACTCAGGGGTGATTTCTCAATTTCTGTCTCTTTGTCTCTCCTGTGAGCTCATGCAACCTATAGCAAAGGTCTCTCTAAAAATAAGTAAATAAATAACCATACAAAAATTATTTTTAAAAATTTTTGCTGTAGATGTGTTCACCAGAGAGAGACACAGAGAGGGAAAATGAGAAATCATCCCCCATGGAGACAGCCATACTACAATCCTTCTCTATTCTCACCTTGGGGTTTTGGGCACACACGCACATATGCCTAGCCAGAATTTGTTAATTGCCAGAGGGTGCACTTGTCAGAGAGAGGGACAGAGAAAAAGAGAAAACACAGAGGGAGAAAAAAGCACCCCCAAGGGAATGGTCATGCCACAAGCCCTTCTCCATTTTTTCCATCGTGTCGGAATTTGGGCATGCATGCACATGCACCTGGCATGTTTTCAGGCCACCAAGGCCGGGTCTGGGACTTGAACCATGGTTAGCTTTGTGGAATTTGCTCCCTTAACCACTAAGCTACAGGGCCAACCCACCATGCAAAATATCTATGGGGGAGAAAACAACGTAGTTCACCAGCCCCTAAGAAACTACAGCTGACTTCAAGGCTAGTTCTCTGCTCTTTAGCAGAAAGTCGAAAGAGGCAGGCGTAAGTCAGAAGGAAGGTCCTTGGGCCCAGCTGTGGTGGCATGCTGTCTGGACAGCATGGATGGCCCGGGTTTGGTTTCTGATCCAACCCAAAGGTTTGTGCCTGTAATTCAGCCACCATGGAAGCCGGGGCAGGAGGGTAATAGTTGGAGCCTGGCCTGGCAACAAAATAAAACTGTTTCAAAAAGAGCCAGGCATGGTAGCTGCACTTGTAGTCCCAGCTGGGTGGCTGAGCAGGAGGACTGAGAAACAGTGACACTATGGGAAATAAACATCTAATGTCTCTATCTCCAGCTAATATCTTACAATAGAGTTTATTAATAATGTTATAGATGAGGAATTGTGTAATTGCTTATTAACAGAAGCTGGGGATGTTCTGAGAGAAAGCTGGTCTTTTGATAAACTTTGTAATGGGGTGGGGTTGTGCCCTTTCACAAACCACCGCTTCCTTGACTGAAGCAAAAGAAAGGATTGCAGGTTTCTGTGATGAGGCCTTAAATATTCCACACCAAATATTCTGATGATCCTAGAGACCCTGAAAGCTAACTCTTTGTTTTTTGTTTTGTTTTGTTTTAGGTTTTTGCCACAGAGTGTGTGCGCTCGCCAAAGAGAGACAAGAGAGACAGAGGGAAAGTGAGAAATAACCTCCTGGGGGGATGGCCATGCTGTAATCTCTTCTCCGCCATTCTCCTGGGATTTCGGGCGCACATGCACACGTGCCCGTTGTGAGTTTCAAGCGGCCAGGTCTGGAACTCGAACTGCAGTTGGCCATGTAAGAGTCTAGCGCCATAACCACCATGCCACCCGCTGGCGCCTACTTTTCATTTTCTGCATTGACTGTAACTGCACTGTGAGAGCTCCAGGTGCTCTGTAGAGCGCCTTACAGAAGCAGTCTGGCCACTAGGGAGAGTGGGCTTCCCAGAAAATGTTGTAATAATCAGCTTAGGTATTAGTACGAAGGAGTTACTTTTAACTTCTGGTACCCAACACTTGTTCTTATTTCTGCTTTCATGATAATCCAGTTTCCTGATGTGTTTGACTTTTCTCTGACTACTATAAGTGTGAAATTTGCTGTACAGTTCCCTTCTGCCCCATTCATGTCCAGGTATAAATTACGAAGATAGTCCACAGTGTCTTGTTACTGCTTTGCATTGTTGATAACTCTTGGGTCTGGATGGATAACTGAATTTTATTTACTAGGGAGAAGTGGATACCAAAAAAAGTGGTTCTGTGTTGGTCTCCAGTCTCGCCACGAGCTTGAAACCAAGATACCATTTTGCTGCTTTAGAAAAGACCTATTATGAGAGGCTTCCATATCGGTGAGTAGCATTTTGTTCTTTTTGCTTTTTGAAGACTTCACCCTGGGTCTTTTGCGTAAACTTCTCTTGTTCATTTTTAGCTGTTTAATATCTTGGTTCCTTTTGGTTGCTCAGGCACTAAAATGATTAACTCTGGAGCCATTCAAGTTCTCTGAGTTTGTTTCCTAATTTGAAATACAAGGGGTTAGACTCAGTGTTGCTCTTTATAGCACATGGGGTCCTGTTTTTATCTGATCGAGCAGATACTCTTTGTATAGTCTTGAAAACTCAGTTCTAGGTGTAATCAGAGTATTTCAGTTTGGGATTAAGAACTTGTATTGGGGCCGGCAGGTGGCATAGTGGTTGAGGCCCTGGACTCCCACATGACTGACTGTGAGTCTTGGATCTGACTGCTGGAAACTCCTGCTGGGTGCATATGTGTGGGTACCCAAAATTCCAAGAGGACAATGGAGGAGAAAAGAATACCACATGGCATTCCCTCTGGGGGGTGATTTTTCTCTTTTTCTCTATCTATCTATTTCTCCAGTGAGCTCACATGTCCTATTACAGAAATCTCTTAAAATAAAAAAAAATAATAACTTTAATTTTTTTTTTTTTTGGTTTGGATTTAGAGGTATATTTTTATTTATTTATTTTTAAGAGAGGTTTTTTTGGCTGTAGGTTGCATGTGTTTGCTGGGGAGACAGAGAGAGGCAAAGAGACAGAAAGTAAGAAATCACCCCCCAAGGGGGAATGGCCACACCACAGTCCCTTCTCCTCCATTTTCCTGTTGGGATCTTGGGCACGCATATACGTGCACCTGGCGTAAATTTTAAGCCGCTAGGCCTGGGACTCGAACCATGGTCGACTACCTGGGAATCCAGTGATATAACTATTATGCCATTTGCTGGTCCCACATTAAATAAAATAATTCTTTTTTTTTTTTTTGGAGAGGTTTTTGCCATAGGGCGCGTGCGCTCGCCAGACAGACAGAGAGACAGAAAGCGAGAAATCACCCCCCAGGGGGGATGGTCATGCCGCAACACGCGCCCGGCGTGAGTTCTAAGCCACTGGGTCCGGGACGCGAACCGCGGTCGACTACGTGGGAGTCCAGCGACATAGCCATTACACTAACTGCTGGTTCCCTAATGCTCGTGTGTTTTGAATGGGAATGGTGCAGCCTTTTTAGAAAACTGTTTGGCATTTTTGACCCAGCAATTCCACTCTTATTTCAGGAGAGATAAAGACGTATATCCATTTAAAACTTCTACACAAATGATCATAACAGCATTATAATAGCTGAAAAGTGGATCTAACCAGTTGCCTATCACCTGATGAATAGATCAATAAAAAGTGGTATATCAACAAGGTGGAAGTTATTTGGCAATAAGACGGGTCAGAGTATTGATACATGCTACAGCATAGTTGGACCTTGAAAGCAGTATGCTCAGTGAAAGAAGCCAGACACATAATACCACATATTACATGATTCCGTCTATGTGGAATGTCCACATAGTCAGATCTATAGAGATAGAAAGTAGGTATCCGTGGAGATGGAGAGCTTGAGGCTAGCCCATGGCCTGATGGTGAAGGTGGCCAGATCCTACGTGGCCAGATGTATGGCTCAAATCCCAGACCGGGACAGCTTGAAAAGCATACTAGCAATGTGTGTTTGTGCCCAAAATCCTGAAAGGAGAAGGGGGGATTGCAGCATGACCATGCCCCTTACAGAAGAACTTTTTTGCTTTCTTTCTCTCTCTCTCTCTCTGTCTCTGTCTCTTTGGTGAGTGTATGTGCCCTCTGACAAATTAAGGGTGGGGGGAAGAGGTTACTTAGGGCTAGTTTGAGGTGAATAGGGGATGATTTCTCACTTTCCCTCTTTCTGTTTCTTAAGATGCTCACCAGAGAGAGAGCAACAGAGACAGTGAGACGGAAAGTGGGAAATCACTCCCTACAGGGGGATCACCATGCTGCAATACCTTCTCCTTCATTCTCCTCTTGGGATTTTTGGGTGCACATGCACATGTGCCCGGTGCGATATTCAAGCTGCCAGGTCTGGGACTCTCACTTTGACTGACCACGTAGGAATACAGCACTTCAACTACCATGCCAAATGCTGGCCCCTAAACTTTAGGTCTTGAGAGAGACCCACACATATATGCACACAGGGACCCCTAACAGGGTCTCATTGTGCTCTGTACCTCACCCTAGCATTCTAGCCAGCCATGATCATGAGTATACCTGTGGGCAGGCGTGACGTGTTCAGGTCAGCCTGGAGTCAGACTCGGGGTCTCCCCGTATGGCTCCAGCATCAGACAGTGGCACCCTCCCGTCTGTGCCGTCACAGCTAGGCTTCTTTCTGGTGTTCATTATT
This sequence comes from Tupaia belangeri chinensis, assembly GCF_000334495.1. Lineage (NCBI taxonomy): Eukaryota > Metazoa > Chordata > Mammalia > Scandentia > Tupaiidae > Tupaia > Tupaia belangeri. Next base: position 5,638,521 of record NW_006160052.1, on the reverse strand, counting down.
TTAGTTTTTAATACACAGAAGAAGAGGGAGTAGTGAAATGAACCCTCCCATGACCTTGAAAGAGCTTCAACACTTATCAACATTTTGCACATTTTTTTTCATAAAGCTGTCTAAGGGCTTCCTTAATTCATTTATTTAAGTATAATTTACTGTAGGACACATATGCCTACCCTAGTGAGACACACACACACGGGAGGGGGGGAGTGAGAAAGCACCCCACAAGGATGGCCACGCCACTAGCCCTTCTCTTCCATTCTCCTTTTGGGATTCTGGGCATGTACAAACACTCACCCAGCATGTTTTTCCAAGCATTTGGGTCCAGTACTCAAATCGTACTGTCAACCATGGAGAATCCAGCCACCATAACCACTGAGCTCCGGGCTGGCCCCATTTTGCCAATGTTACAACTTTTAAAAAAAAATTTTTTTTTTTGAGAGGTTTTTTCACTATAGGGCGTGTGCACTCGCCAGACAGACAGAGAGAGACAGAGAGACAGAAAGTGAGGAATCACCCCCCAGGGGGGATGGTCACGCCGCAATCCCTTCTCCTCCGTTCTCCTCTCGGGATCTTGGGCACGCACGCACATGTGCCAGCGTGAGTTTTAAGCCACCGGGTCCAGGACATGAACTGTGGTCGACTACGTGGGAGTCCAGCGACATAGCCATTACGCTAACTGCTGGATCCCAATGTTACAACTTTTTTAAAACCAAAAGTTGAAGTTTTGGTATTGTTCAGAGATGTAATCTTATCATTTCCTAATGATAGCCCTGTGGGGTGGGGATTGCTTCTCGCCTAGATGGGATAGGTAACATTTTCTCAGTAGATAGGTGACTTATCTGGGATTATGTGACTTAGGGGGATGGATTCAGGACCTCTGCTCTTTTTATGGCCTCATGGAGTCTGCATATTTCACAACTGTGAATCCGAATTGCAGTGTTGCTAGCCTGTTCTCTCATATGTTCTAGAAACCACATTGTTCTACAGGAAAGTGCACAGCATGCTACCCGCTTCATAGCCCTGGCAGACGTTGGAAATCCAGAGAAGAAAAAGGTAAAGATTGGATTATGTGGTGGTAGGTTAATCATCACCTGTGGCATAATGGTTACATCATTGGACTCCAATGTAGTTAACTGCAGTTCAAGTCCCGGACCCGGTGGCTTAAAACTCACACCGGGCTCATGTGCATGAGTGGCCAAAATCCCAAGAGGAGACTGGGGAAGAAGGGACTGTGGTGTGGCCATCCCCCCTGGCAGGGGGTGATTTTTTGCTTTCTGTCTCTGTGTCCTTCCAGCGAGCACACACACCCTATTGCAAAACACTCTCTCTCAAAAAAAGTTCATCTTCCTGATACATGTCTACCTCGCCCAGTCTGCCATTCATGATTTCCTAGGGCCAAGAGTAGCCTCCTGTGGATGGAGATAGGTAAAACGAGAGCAGTCGGCCAAGTGGAAGTAGGTAGGGAGCTGACCTGAAGACAGCACCATGGTGTGGATGACAAAGTACACGAGGGTGATAGGCTCAGAGGTAGAAGCAAGGGCTACAGAGGAAGCTCTTTGGGCCGCATTGTGATGGTTGTCATTGTCCCCTTGTCTGAATGACGACCCCTGCCTTGTGCAATGGCTGGGCTTTGCTTTGTGACTCATTACTGGTCATCTTTGGTTAGTTAGCCCTGGAGAGGGCACTTAATTGGCATTTGTGTATTCAGTGAGCCCCAGGTGGGCTGGTTGCTGTTCCCCTTCTTTTTTTTTTTTTCTTCTAAAGTATTTTATTTATCATCATTATTTTAAAAAATTTGACTCGAAAGAGACAGAGAGAATGAGAGAGAGAGAGAGAGAGAGAGAGAGAGAGAGAGGGAAAGTGAGAAAGCAAGCCACCAGGTCTGGGACTCAAACCGCTGTCGGCCATGTGGCAGTCTAATGCCTTAACTCCTATGCCACCTTCCAGCCCCACGGTTGCTGCTCTTCTAATTTTATTCAGTTTCGGATGTTTTGTATGACATTTTTACAATGAAATAGTTAACTACATTTGGAGTGATACTATTTTCTCTAATGTTGTTGTTATTTTTTTTTCCTCGAAAGTACCTTTATGCATTCAGTATTGTTCCTATGAAACTAATGGATGCAGCGGAACTGGTCAAACAGCCTCCAGATGTCACTGAAAACCCTTACAGAAAACTTGGGAAGGAAGCCTCCGTAGGAAAGCAAGTTCCTGCCCCTGAGGTATGTTCTGCTCGAGGGTGGCATCTGGACGGGATTGCCCGTGACGGCTGTGCTTCTTAGAGTTGGACTTTAGTGCATAAGTGGAGTCCTTGGGATTAAAATCTGCTCATTTTTTTACTGTGAAGTCAGGGTAGTGTTTAGGAATCTAAATAGATTTCAGCTAAGCTCATTTTCTTTTCTTGTATTGATAGTTTGAGGCTAACAGTTTCAAATGTTCGGTCTTCTTTTATCTATGCTTAGTTCATATGGTGAGGTTACAGTTTCATTTATTAAGCCTTTTTCTTGTCCAAAGTTGATCATCTGTTTGTCGCTTTTTAGGTGAAGATCCAGCTTGGTAGCAATGTAATTTAGATTTTATAATGATTACTGATACACAAATAAGATTCATCCTGAAGAATTTTTATTTTCTAGAGGGCCATGTGTTTGCCAGGGAACAGAGAGAGGGAGGGAAAGTGAGAGCGACCTCTCCCTGGGGCATGGTCGTGCTGCAGTCTCTGCCTCTCCTTTCAGGATACTGGGCACAGATGCACGTGCACCCAGTGTGTTTCTCAGTCTGCCGGGGCCAGGGCTCCAACTGTGCTGTCAGCCATGGGGCATCTAGCTGCCCAACCTCTATGCCGCTGGCTGGCCCAAGAAATTTTCTTATTAGCAGACTCTTATGCAGTTAATTCTTTCCCCACAAGGAGTACCCAGTTCCCTCATGGTCTGCTTTTTCAGACTTCTTTCTTTCTTCACAAACAGACTTTTTTTTTTTTTAATAATTATTTACATAATTTTATTATTATTATTATTATTATTATTATTATTATTATTATTTTAATTTGCTGTAGGGCACATGCATTCACCAGAGAGACGGAGAGAGAGGGAAAGTGAGAAAGCAAGCTGCCAGGTCTGGGACTTGAACCTTGGTTGACCCTGCGGGGATCCAGCAACTTAATCACCATGCTACATGCTGGCACAAGAGCAGACTTTTACCTCTTTAATTAAAGCTGAATTAGAATTGTTTGACCTCTGACATTGTAGGATTATATTCTGTCCCTATTGAGAGAGAAAGGAAAAGGAATTTAGGGAGCGCACATTGTTCTAAGAAGAATTGCTGTATAATTTGCATTTTAAGTTGTTTTTCCAAAGAGATGAATTTGGCAGTAGCTGGGTATGTGTGGAGGTGTGTGACAAAGTTCTGCCATCAGGGTTGGGAAGGTCCTTTTGTTTCCCAGAATATGCAAAGAAGGCTGAGGGGAAAGGTAGGCATGGCAGAAATGTTCCCTTGGGTGTCAGTGGTTGGCTACTGGTCTAAAGGTTAGTGGAATGATAGTTACTCTTCTGCCTTTGCCATTCCAGGAAGAATCAGCCTGTCAATTTTTCTTTGATTTAAATGAGAAGCCAGGAAGGAAGCGATCTTCCACAGGCCGAGATAGTAAATCGTCTCCTCACCCAAAGCAGCCTCGCAAACCTCGTAAGTACCTTGAGCAACCACTGTTATTTGAGGTTTTACTTGGAAAACGGCATTGCTAAGAGAGTCTCTTCTAGGAGAGGAAGATTGTACAATGAGTCATTAGGGCCAATAGTAAAAATAAAATAATATAAAGATGGCCTAAAAAAAAGGCCTGACTTTAAGGCTCTTCCTTTAAAATCTCCTTTCTTTTTTTTTAAAAAAAAAGAATTATTTTATTTAACTTTACTTGTTTATTTATTTTAATTTGATCAGTGAGGGACAGAGTGAGAGTGAGAGAGAGAGTGAGAAAGCAAGCCACCAGGTCTGGGACTTGAACCATAATCAGCCATGTGGGAGTCCAGTGCCCTTAACTACCATGCCCCCTGCCGGCCCTTCTTTCCTTTGTATCTGTAAAACTCCTTCCTTGGGCTGGCCCTGTGGCGTAGTGGTTAAGGGAGCGAGATTCCACATAGCCAACTGCCCTATCAGTTTTCAAATCCTGGACCCAGAGGCTTTTAAAACAGGCTGCACCTCCAATTCCCAACAGTATGGAGGAATGCAGAAGAGATTCTTGCGTGACCATGCATGCCCCTTTGGGGGTGCTTTCTTCTCTCCTCTCCTCTCCTTCCCAGCCACTATCTCTCTCTTCCTCTTTCCTCTCTATTGACCATATGCACACTCTTTTTTTTTTTTTGAGAGATTTTCACTGTAGGGCATGTGCGCTCGCCAGACAGACAGAGAGAGACATAGAGACAGAAAGCGAGAAATCACCCCCCAGGGGGGATGGTCACGCCGCAATCCCTTCTCCTCCATTCTCCTCTCGGGATCTTGGGCACGCACGCACACGCGCCCGGCGTGAGTTTTAAGCCACTGGGTCCGGGACACGAACTGCGGTCGACTACGTGGGAGTCCAGCGACATAGCCATTACGCTAACTGCTGGTTCCCCATATGCACACTCTTGACCAAAAAAAAAAGGGAGAAATCTTGCATTTATTTGATTGAATTTTATTTATTTATTTAAATTCGACCAGAGAGGGACAGAGTGAGAGAGAAAGTGAGAAAGTAAGCCACCAGGTCCAGGATTCTTTCTGCCGTGTGGAAGTCCGAATCCCTTAACCACCATGCCACCTGCTGGTCCCCTAGTATATGTACATAAAACAATAGGCTAATCAAACTGGGAGGAAGGACTTCAAGACTGTTTCATTGATACCTTCTTTCTCCACTCCATTTTTTTGGTAGAGGTTTTTGCCATAGGGCGCGGGCTCTCACCAGGAAGACAGACAGAGAGATAGAAAGCGAGAAATCACGCCCTGGGGGGGATGGCCACGCCGCAATCCCTTCTCCTCCATTCTCCTCTCAGGATCTTGGGCATGCATGCACATGTGCCTGGCATGAGTTTAAGCCACTGGGTCCAGGACTGGAACCGCAGCCAGCTACATGGGAGTCCAGCGATGTGACCATTATACCATCTACTGGTCCCCATTCCTTTTTTTTTTTTTTTGTTTTTTTACTTTTGGGCACGTGCGCTCGCCAGACAGACAGAGACATAGAGACAGAAAGCGAGAAATCACCCCCCAGGGGGGATGGTCACGCTGCAATCCCTTCTCCTCCATTCTCCTCTCGGGATCTTGGGCACGCACAACACACGCGCCTGGCGTGAGTTTTAAGCCACCGGGTCCGGGACACGAACCGCGGTCGACTACGTGGGAATCCAGCGACATAGCCATTACGCTAACTGCTGGTTCCCCCCATTCCCTTACTTTTAAGGTTGACTCGCTGGGGAGACAGAGAGACAGAAAGTGAGAAATCACCCCCCCCCCCAGGGGGGATGGACATGCTGCAATCCCTTCTCCATTTTCCTCTCAGGATTTTGGGCATGCCCTGGTGTGAGTTTTAAGCCACTGTGTCTGGTACTCAAATTGCAGTCGACTGCTGTTTGACATAACCAATACTCTTACTGGTCCCCAGTGTTCTTTCTTTATACCTTGCTACTGTGGTCAGTGTGTGGTTGCTTGCGGATCCCTCTCCTATAGGTCAATTACAGATGTAGAACTTTCTGATAGAGGTTTAATGTCACTGGCAATGGTGGCAGAGAGTCCTAGTAAGGAGGATGGTGGGCCTGGCCCATTGGAGCAGTGCTGTGGGCCACTCTTGGCAGGATGTGAAGATAAGCAAGGCCCAGCTCTGCAGGGTGATCTCGTGCTGGTGGTGCTCGGATCGCAGTAACACTTGCCTTTCTTCTCCCATGAAGCACAGCCTCCGGGACCCTGCTGGTTTTGCCTGGCCAGCCCTGAAGTGGAAAAGCATTTGGTGGTCAACATTGGCACACACGTGAGTCACTCCTGTGGACCTTTCGTAGAAGAGATGCCTATTTGCTTTATTGAAGCACCATCTACTCATTTTCAGTGTGCAATTCGATGGTTTTTAGTCAGTTTGCTGACTGAACCATCACATCGTATAGTGCCGGAACATCCCAGCACTCCAGTGAGGTCTCTTAAGCCTGATTATGGTGAATCCCTTTGCTTGTCGTATCCCAGGCAACCAGTCTGCTTGCTACCTCCAGCTGTTTGCCTTTTCTGGACATCTCATGCCACCGAATGGCACATATGTGGTGTGTTGTTTCTGGCTCCTTTTACTTAGCATAATCTTGAAGCTGTTCAATACTACATGGTGTAGCACGTAGTATTTTACCCCTTCTTACTGCCAAATAGCATTCCATTATGAGCACATTTTGTCTGCCTGTCTGTCCGCTCATCAGCTGATGGATGGATGTTTGGGTCGTTTCTACTTTATGCCTGTTAGGAATATTGCTGCTGTGAAACATTCTCATTCGAGTTGTGTGACATATATTTTCATTTCTTTTGGCTAGACCCCTAACCAAAAATGGAATGAATTGCTGAGTTATGAGGCAAATTTACCTTTAACTTTTTAGGAAACTATTAAACTATTTTCTTTATTTTTAGTTTGCTATAGTATGTCTGCAGTTCTAGGGAGAGAATGAGAGAGAGAGCAGAGGGGAGAGAAAGAAATCACCCCCACCCCCCACCCCAAGGGGATGGCAATGCTGTAGTCCCTTCTCTTCCATTCTCCTTCTGGGATTTTGGGTGCACACGCACATGTGCCCAGTGTGATTTTTGAACTACTGGGTCTGGGACTTGAACCATGAAATCAGCCATGTGGGATCCAGCTGCTTTAACTTCCATGCCACCTGCTGACCCTAAACTGTTTTCTGTAATGATGGCGCCATCTTACATTCTCACCACAGTGTGAGAGTGTCTGTTTTTCTACATCCTTGCTAACATTTATTGTCTTTTTGACTATACCAATCGCCTGTTTTGTAAGATAGCTCCCTCTTCACTCTCTCACAAATAGGAATGGTTTTTCTAGGGTGATGTTTTTATGTACTTCTTGAACCCCCTATGTTTTTAGTTCATAATACTTGGGAGCAATGTGTTGCTTTTGTTAATTTCTGAGTATCTGAAATAAGGACCAGGGTCAGTAGGTGGTGTGGTGGTTGAGGCACTGGACTCTCACGTGGCCAACCACAGTTCGAGTCCCAGACCTGGTACCCTGCTTTTGTACTTTTGCTCTCTCCTCTCTGTCTCTCTCTGGTGAGCCCACATACCCTATATCAAATTATTATTACTATTTTTTTTTTTGGTAGAGGTCTTCACATTAGGATATGTGTGCTTGCCCGAGAGAGAGATAGAGATAGAGAGATAGAGGCAGAGACAGAGATGAGACAGTAAGAGGGAAAGTGAAAAATCAACCCCCCCATGGGGGATGGCCACGCTGCAATCCCTTCTCCTCCTTTTTCCTCCTGGGATCTGTGGTATGCACACATACCCTACCAGTGTGAGTTTCAAGCCACCATATCTTGGACTTGACCCAAGATCGGCCATGTGGGAGTCCAGCAATATAATTGCTATCGTTCCAAAAGGAGAGTCTTCTGTTGCTTATTCACCTATATTGTATTGAAAATGTTGATACTCTTTTTTTTTCTTCTAAAGTTTATCTCTCCAGTTCCTCAGTGAGTGAGAAATTCAGAGAGACAGAGCCTCCAACAGGGTTTGCTGTTGCAGTTGCCCCCGGCCCCCTCTTCAGCCAGCTCTGGGTCATGGGCATGACTGTGCCCAGCATACTCAGGGTGGCCTCTGGACTTGAACCAGAAACGTTTCCTCGTGGGATTGCCTTGCAGAGTGTCACATTTGACCACTGTGCCACTGTGTGGGCCCAATATTTTTATAGCTTTAGATTCAGAAATTGAGCTTATCCTTTTTGCCAAGCCAGTCAAGAATGATCATGCTTTAATTTGTTTCCAGTATGTATCCTAGCATTATTTTAGACTTTGTCATAGTAAATGAGGAATAAATGACTTCTTCCTCCAGCCTTAACTTTGAGCCTAGCATACTAAAACTGTATTTTGGATTGTTTTTTTCTAAAGGACCTGTTGACCTCTTGTCTGCTCACTCACGGTGTCTTCCCTTCAAAAAATGCCCGAGCAGGACCAGCAGTTAGTGTAATGGCTATGTCGCTGGACTCTCATGTAGTCGAACGTGGTTTGAGTCCCAGATCCAGTGGCTTAAACTCAGGCCAAGCGCGTGTGCGTGCGTGCCCAAGATCCTGAGAGAGGAAAATGGAGGAGAAGGGATTGTGGCATGGCCATCCCTCCTGGGGGGTAATTTCTTGCTTTCTGTCTCTCTGTCTCTCTGTCTTTTTGGCAAACGCATGTGCCCTATAGCAAAAACCTCTCCAAAAGAAAAAAAAAAATGGCAGAGCAGTAGAATAGTCCTGTATGTTTTGGTTTTGGCAGAAATGTTTTTAGGTACTGTTAAAGGCTGGCATCCATTATTGGGAATCATAGTCTTCATCTTGTTGGATGTATCTAAGTTTGAGCTGTCCCCTTCTTCCTTTTGCCCTATTAGGTTGTTTGTTTGCTTTTATTTTGTAAAGTTTAACCAGCTTCATAAGGCTATGGGAATACTGGATGCAGATCATGTTATTTTGGCCTTTTCCTATGAGCCTGTAGGGGATGTAGTGGTGGTGAGAATGTAATTGGGGATGGGGCCGGCAGGTGGCGTGGTGGTTAAGGGTGCTGGACTCCCATATGGCTGACTGTGGTTTGAGTCCCAGACCTAGTGGCTTGCCTTTGCTTTCTTGCTCTCTCACTTTGTCTCTCTCTGGTCAAATTAAAAAATAATAATAATAAAATAAATTTAAAAAATATTAGAATTGGGGGCCGGCCCATGTAGCTTAGTGGTTAAGAGAAGTTGGATCCCATATGGGCAACTGTGGTTTGAGTCCTGGCTCTGGTGGCTTGAAACACGCCAGACATGTGTGTGCGTGTGCTCAAAAGCATACTTATGTGCTGTCCAATTGAGTTGCTCCCACTTCATTTAATACTTGCATCGAAATGTGTAACATCTAACGGCACTCTTCAGCAGACACTGTTGCTGTAACCTCTACAATGAGAGTTCATTGTGGCAGCAGCTGAGTGGCACAGGAATGACCAAGAATAGAAATTGGAGACTTGGGGACCAGCAGGTGGCGTGGTGGTTAAGGCCCTGGACACTCCCACATGGCCAACTGGGGTTCAAGTCCTGAATCTGGTGGCTTGCTTTCTTACTTCCTTCCTCT
>NW_006160052.1:5607612-5629211 GCF_000334495.1 Tupaia belangeri chinensis | reverse complement strand
TAAAAAAAAAATGAATGAATAAATAAAAAATAAAATAAAATAATTATTAAAAAAAAAAAGAAGAAATTGGAGGCTTTATATTAGTTTCCTTTTGAGGGCTAGTCCCTTAGCCATAACTAAGTGCCACACAGGGGAAGCCAGATCCCACATGGCCAACAACAGTTTGAGTCTCGGCCACAGTGACTGGAAAATCACCTAGGTGCCCACACATGCTCAGGATCCGAACGGGATGTAGAACTGGACAAGAGGGGATCTCAGCAAGACCAGGCCCGTGGGGGACGCTCCTCCCTGCGTGTACACACATACCTTCTGACTTAAAAAAAAAGTCTCTGGAACATTACATTTACGTTTGTATGTATTTCTTCCGTAAGCGGGAGAGAGATAGGCAATGTCTTGATGAAATGTCTTGATGCTGCAGTCTACCTCCAGCCTCAGCCAGCCCCAGATTACGGGCACATGTGTGCCCAGCATGTTCAGGGATATCTCCAGAAGCAAACCTGGACCCTTCCAATGTGGGTTCCCTTGCAGAGTGTCATGCTACCGCGGCCCACCATCCGTCCCCTCTGCTGAGCGCTTTCGTGGCTTCGGCTTGGGCTCCAGGCTTTGCCCCTAGAGAACCGAGGTGACGCCTCCATGCCTCGGCTCTCTGTGCCTCTCCTTCAGTGCTACCTTGCCTTGGCCAAAGGCGGCTTATCTGATGACCACGTCCTCATCCTGCCCATCGGACACTACCAGTCGGTGGTGGAGCTTTCAACAGAGGTGGTGGAGGAGGTGGAGAAGTACAAGGCTACGTTGAGACGGTTCTTTAAGAGTCGAGGGAAACGATGTGTTCTGTTCGAGAGAAATTATAAGAGCCATCACCTCCAGCTCCAGGTAGGTGGTCTTTGCCCAGGAATGTGGAAGGACACCATCGGGACCCTGATATCAGTAAACCAATATTTGAATAACAGTTCACTTCATTTTTAACATTTAAATGATTTACTATGAATTCTCATGTTACTGTTTAAATAATGTTCATCTAAGAGGCGATAACCCCAGAGATTTTACAGGGAAGTGCCTGATTTGTACCAGTGAACAGTCCAGACCCGAAGAGAGTGGTTTAGGACGGGAATGGGTCACTGAGAAAAGCTCAGGAAGCCACGGCCGTGGCTAGATCAGTTTGGAAGGGTAGTATTTTGTGTGGAGGCCCAGCCTGAGGGAGGGCTCACAGCTCGACATTTGAGAATGTGTGTGGATAATTTGTTTGCAGTTGTGGTGGTTTTCTTTCTGGCGCATTTGTGAAGTTTTCAGATGGGCCTAACTCTACCACATATACGACGTCGGAGCTGGGAAGGGCTGGGTGGCAAACAGGACTCCCTGAAGCCTTTCCTGTAGCAGAGCTCGGCTCCCACAGGTGTCTCATAAGTTTAAGTCCTTACAGACAGGCTGACACCGGCCCGTCTGGCCTGAGGAGAGTCTGTGCTGAGGGGTGTTTCTCTGCCCCCGTGATGGATTTGCTGCTTCTCAGAGACAGTGGGCACAGCCTCTCTGGGACCTGTGCAGAGAACTTCTCTCCCCCCACCCCCTAGGTCATTCCTGTGCCACTCAGCTGCTGCGCCACTGGTGACATTAAAGATGCCTTCATCACCCAGGCACAGGAACAGCAGATAGAGCTGCTGGAGATCCCGGAGCACTCTGACATCAAGCAGGTGAGACAGGAGGGGCCGCAGATGGTCAGGGAGCAGGGCTTTTCGACACTTGAGTCTGAGGTACTGTCAAGGCATGCCAAAAATGTTAAAGCAACAGTGGACGGTTTGGAACTAGAACACAGGATAATGATTACCCCGGAGATGACAGTGGCATTACAGCCAGGTCTTAGTGCTTTCCAGGGAAGATTAGACATTTCCTAAGGTGGGAACGTGAAAGGAGGTTACTGATAGTGTTCTGCAGTTTGACTCCTGGTTGCTAGAGGGTGTGTGCACCCACCAGAGAGAAAGCACCCCTCCACCCAGGGGGATGGTCACGCTGCATTTCTTTCTCTATTCTCCTCTTGGGATTTTTGGGACACGTGCACATGTGGCTGGTGTGTTTTTGAAGCTACCGGGTGTGGGACTCAAACTGCTCAGTTAGCCACGTGGGATCCAGTCACCTTAACCACCATGCCACTGATGGCCACATTTTGACCGTTTAATTCTATTACCTCTGAGCAACGTAGAATCTAGCTACATATATATTGTTTTTCTTTACTTGTGACTGCGTTATTTGCCAAAGTAGAGCGTGATGGAGGCGAGCTAGAGTTAGACGTTTACTGAATGTTCTCTAACTCTGTAGATTGCGCAGCCAGGAGCAGCATATTTTTATGTGGAGCTCGACACAGGAGAGAAGCTTTTCCACAGAATTAAAAAGAATTTTCCTTTGCAGTTTGGAAGGTTTGTATTCTTTCTTTTCAATGTATTTTCACTAGACCTTGGTGGACAGTTGGTGAAAAGTCAAAGAGGAGACAGTGCTTGCCCCAAGGGACTTGTAGTTGTGGGCAGGTGAGATTTTTATACGTGTTCCAGCGATGTGGTTCAGAATGTGAAGGGTATTATGACAGAGTTTGGGGAACAATGAGCTTTAGACATTCAGTGACGGGAGCACTCATTTCTGCTTGGTGAAGTGCTTCACGTGAAGATTGAAGTTGAGGGCTAGCAGGTGGCATGATGGGTAGGGCTCTGAATTCCCACGTGACCGACTGAGGTTCAAGTACTGGACCTGGTAGCTTGATCAATCACAACAAATAAATAGATAAATAACCATTTTAAAAAAAAGTTGAAGTTGACCTTGAGTGAGAGATTAGAAAACGGATTGGAGTGAGGGAATTCCAGCCACAGGGCCTGAAGTGCGTCCCACTGACTGAGCCTGTGCCGTGTGCTGTCACTGCACACATTGCCTCATTTACCCTTCCCACTGTACGCGAGGCGCTGTCATCCCGAGGTACCAACGTGGAAGAGGAGGCTCAAGAGCAGTGCCTTTTAGCACTTCTCCCCGTGGTGGAAATGCCTTATACCTCAACACTGTCCAATACAGTGCTTGAGGAGTATGGCTAATGTGATTTGGGAACTAAATTTTTAATTTCATATAGTTGTTTTTTTTTTTTTTAAGAGTTTTTCTTCTTTTGCCTTAGGGCATATGCGCTTGCTGGAGAGACAGACACATACAGTGAGAGGGAATGTGAGAAATACTCCCCAAGGAGAATGGTCATGCTGCAATCCCTTCTCCTCCTGGGACCTTGGGCATGCACGCACATATGCCTGGTGTGATTTTCAAACCACTGGGTCTGGGACTTGAACTATAGTTGGCCATGTGTGAGTCCAGTGCTGTAACTGCTATGCTATCCGTTGGTCCCAATTTCATATAGGTTTTTTTTTTTTTCTTTGAGAGGTTTATTTTGCTATAGGGCATGTGCACTGGCCAGAAAGACAGAGACAGACAGAGAGACAGAAAACGAGAAATCACCCCAAGTGGGGGATGGCCACGCTGCAACCCCTTCTCCTCTATTCTCCTCTTGGGATCTTGGACATGCACGCACACATACCCAGTGTGAGTTTAAGCCACCGGGTCTGGGACTCAAACCTCGGTCGATTACATGGGAGTCCAGCAACACAGTCATTACGTCAACTGCTGGTCCCAATTTCATACAGTTTCAGTTGATTAGAATTTGAAATTAAATACCTGCCTGACTCTACCACCTGGTCCTGAGACTGTACGTTTTGACTTCTTCATGTTCTTCGTGCAGGGAGGTCCTGGCCAGTGAAGCCATTCTTAATATTCCTGACAAGTCTGACTGGAGGCAGTGTCACATCAGCAAGGAAGAGGAGGAGACCTTGGCTCGCCGCTTCCGGAAAGACTTTGAGCCTTTTGACTTCACTGGAGATGACTAAGCAAAGGGAATGACACTGGATGAACTTCACAGGAAGCAGTAGCAGCCTGTTTTTAAAGAAACGACGGTCTAGCACAGTTTTCCTGCCTCTTTTTTTGGGGTGTGCATTCCCATGGAACTTGCCTACAGAAGGAGGCCTAGGATTGATTATTTTTTGGGAAAGTCATTCTAGGGTAAAAATCCTATGTTAGAAGCATGTCTGTCATCCAGTTCCTAGAACAACTTGTGTTTATCAACATTTTCAAAATATCAAATAAAACACAATTGCTTTTTCATGGTTCAAAAGTGTCGTATGTTCATGCTGCCTATGACCATTGAAAAGAGACAGCGTGTGTAGTTGGAGAAGCCAGAGCTTTAGGCCCATCCGTTATTCCAGAATCACAGAGTGGTTTCTCCCTGAGATGGAGAAGGGCTCAAGGCCTTTGTAATTTTTCTAGTAGATTCACCTTATTTTTATGTAAGAGCCCATTTCAGTCCAGATATTCTACTCCTGTGTACCAGATGCTGGTTTAGGTTCCAGGAATATAGTCATGTCCCAGCATGGTCTCTGCTATCCCAGAGTTTACCATCTAAATAGGAAGAGGAGCGGCAGATTTAAGAAAAGATGAGTTTTACTTTGGACGTGTTTTAGATGCTTGCAGGATGTAATGGATGTGTCCAATGTACTGTTGGATAATTCTAAGGGTATAGGTCATAGATGAAATGGTGAGAATAGATGAAAATAAAATAGCATGAATGCAGTCCTGAGCTGAAGATCTCCTGAGAAATACCAGTATTTAAGGAGTGGTTGGAAATAGAGACCTAGTAAGTACACAGAGGAGCAGAGAGGTTCCTAGTAGAATGTTGTACCTTAGGAGCTAAAAGAAAAAGAATTACTCCTAGATTTTGAACATTTAGGAGATACCATTTAACTTAATCCTCATAAATCTCTGTGGTATTATGTCTACTTTACACTTGAAAAACAGACTTGCGAACCTCGAGTTTGCAAAGCCTTGGGATCAACCAGCATAGGATTTTAAAAAATTAACTAGACGGGGCCGGCAGGTAACTTGGTGGTTAAGGGCGCTGGACTCCCACATGGCCGATCATGGTTCAAGTTCCAGATTTGGTGGCTTGCTTTCTCTGTTTGTCTCTCTCTTGCTCTGTCCTTCTCTGGTCAAATTAAAATAAATAAATAAAGTTAAATAAAAAATAATTCTTTGAGGAAAAAAATGAACTATGCATCTTGGGGACATTTCAGAAATGAACTATAGGACCTAACCTGTTTTCCCTAAAGATGGTCAGCCCCATCTGTAGCCTCAGGTCCTCAGAATCCCTCCTTAGCCCTTCCAAGTGAGAATTACAAGATTGCAGGCCCATCTGTGAAGGCTGGACACACTATCTAGCACTGGCTATGCTGTACACACAGCAATGGAGAAGCTTTCCCACTGTTCTAACATTTTTTGTGCAGTCTGCCTAGCTCTAAAAGATGTGTTCTCAGAGGCACTATTTGCTGTCACCTCCAGATGTGATAGTCTAACTCATACTGCGCACATACGGAAACGCAAATCTGTACACACATCACTGATGACCAACATCCACTCGGCCAGTAACGCGGAGCACTCAACATTCTCTTGGCACTGACACCTTAAGAGAATCCCACACTGACTCATAGGAGTCATTGAGATCTCCAGGTTTCATAAAGCCAATGACCTACTCAGATGGAAAACTGGGAGCTGGTTCTCCCATGCCAAAGAAATCCTATACCAGAGCACTTCTTTTTGCCTCATCCACATTCTGGAAGCTTACTTTGCAGCCTGTGGCATGCAGCACAAGGCATGGATCAAAATGAATTTCCACATGTATAGCTAAATACTGCCTCCACAAACCTGGCTGGACTGCCAGACAGTAGGCCCCATGAGGCATTTAGGAGAAAGGTCCTGAAGTCCAGAGGGCCGTTTCTTTACACAGGGCATTTGGGATTGCAGCGTGGTGGAAATCCCGGGACAGTATAGGAAGTGTTTAGCCAACTATGAAGTCATCAGTGAGCCTATTACGCAGGATTCTCTGCAGTTCTGCAGATTGCACACATTTTAAATTAGTAGCTTTTGCCATTACAGGTTCAGCTGGTGGTTGGGCTGGAGGGTAGTTGGCAGGGACCTTATGGAAGTGTGAGTGTAGACTGCTGAAAACGATACACTTTAGAAAAGACAATACTGGAGAGGTTGGTTTGGAAAGTGATTTGAAGGGAATTTAGGTTTGGTGATCTTACATTTTTGAAGACTAGAAAAACACATGTGAGTCCAAGACTACCAAAACACATGAGGGGGCCGACAGATAGCGTGGTGGTTAGGACTGCTGGACTCCCACATGGCTGACCGCGGTTCGAGTCCTGGGCCTGGCAGCTTGCTTTCTCACTTTCCTTCTCTGTCTCTCTGGTTAACTTCAATAAAATAAAATAATGACAAGTAATTAAATTAGATGAAATAATTCTTAAAAAACACACACACATCAGAATCCTCCCAGCCAAGAAAATGTCCCCGGGAATTAAGATAGCAGATTGGAAGCGCCCTGCAGGTGTCCTCGCTGTTGCGCCCGCTCCAGCAGCACTCCGGGAGGGCTGGGGCGGGGCCTTTTCTGCGGCAGTTACCGGAAGTGACGTAACGTCTACATCTCGCGAGAAGAAAGACGCGCGAGCCTCGGCGGCCCGGAACCGGCCTTGGAACAGCGGAGGATCCTGAGGCCGCTCGCCCTCCCGCCCCATGGAGCGGCCCCCGGGGCTGCGGCCGGGCGCGGGCGGGCCCTGGGAGCTGCGGGAGCGGCTGGGGCAAGGGCGGGGGTGGGGGGTTCAAGAGAATATGGACTTTAAGCATGAAGATAAAGTGAGCTAAAATCACAAGCAAGGTGGGCAGGGAGCTGAGTGAGATTGTCGGTGAGACCGCGGGCAGTCTTTGTGGCCAGGGAGCCCGTGTGTGTGAGAGGGAGAGAGGCGGGCAGGCCGGCCGACAGACATCCTGGGTCCGAGGTTGTCTCTGAGGTCCTGCGGCAGCGTGGTGAGAAGCTGTTGGGGGGACTTGGGCGTCAGTGTCAGGTGTAAACAGGGGTTTGGTGAGCGTGGCAGTGCGTCCAAGTTTCTTTGTGAACGGAGAGTGTCAGAGTGTGTGTGTGTGTGTGTGTGTGTGTGTGTGTGTGTGAGCACGAATGGGTGAGAACGTGGGGCTGAGGGGTGCTGTCTGTTGGAATGTATGTATGTCCGTCCCTGTGTGTGTGAGCCTGGAGGTCGGGTGACATGCGTGGGGACTGGAGTCGGCGAGGACGGCTTCATGGTTGGCCCACAGTTAGATTTTGGAAGCATAGAATTGGGGATGCGTTCCATTATGAGGATAAACGGGTGAAAATGATCGTGGTTTCGCTGGAAGGAGGTAGATTGGAGGTGGGGAGCTCTGGCAGGTGGAAGACAGCTCACATAGACTCAGGAACTTCGATTTGATTGACAATTTTTAACTACTGTAGTAGTAGTTTAATAGTCATGTTTTATGTCTTTTTTATTTTTAATTTTGGAGAGGTTTTTGCTATAGGGCATGAGCGCTGGCCAGAAAGACAGAGAGAGAAACAGAGAGACAGAAAGCAAGAAATCACCCCCCAGGGGTGGATGGCCCTGGGGATCCCGGTGTGAGTTTAAACCACCAGGTCCAGGACTCGAACCGCGGTCGACTACATGGGAGTCCAGCGACATAGCCATTACGCCAACTGCTGGCCTCAAACCATATATCTTTTGATATACTTATGAAAGCTAGGAACGCTTTCTCCAGAAAAATGTACAGATGCACATTCACACAACTTATGCATTGCCATATGAGTTCATGCTATATTTTTCAGTTAAATAATTATTTTATTTAACTATATTTATTTTAATTTGACCAGAGAGGGACAGAATGAGAGAGGCCAGAGCGGGGGGGGGAGGGGGTGAGAAAACAAGCCTCCGGGTCCAGTACTCAAACTGTGGTGGGCCATGTGGGAATCCAGCATCCTC
This sequence comes from Tupaia belangeri chinensis, assembly GCF_000334495.1. Classification (NCBI taxonomy): domain Eukaryota; kingdom Metazoa; phylum Chordata; class Mammalia; order Scandentia; family Tupaiidae; genus Tupaia; species Tupaia belangeri. Next base: position 5,621,298 of record NW_006160052.1, on the reverse strand, counting down.
AACTACTGTGCCACCTGCCAGTGGAATTCATGCTTTCTTAACGGACAGGTTAGGTGAATAGACCCTAAACTAGTAATCCCTACTGTGAAGCCTTTGTTTTGTTATCTGTAAAGTAGGTATAATAGTGTATGTAAGTTTTCGATGTGTTTGAGAATTAAATAAGATAATATGTAAAACTATAATACCTGGCCTGTGAAAATCCTCAAATGTTAGCTCCTGGGCTCCAGCTACTGCTGTGTTCATAATCCTCATCATCATTAATTGGCTTTTAAAAAGGAAATGTCAGGGACCAGCACATAATGGTTATGTCACTGGACTCTCACATAAGGGACTGTGGTTTGAATCCATCCTGGCTGCTTAAGTTCAAGTGACGGGTGTGTGCTTGCGAGCCCAAGATCCCAGGAGTAGAATGGAGGAGAAGGGATTGCAGGGTGGCCATCCCCTGGGGCTGATTTCTTGCTTTCTATTTCCATGTCTCTGTCTTTCCGGTGAGTGCACATGCCCTATAGCAAAAATATCTCTGAAAAAAAAAATGTCAAGATAAAAGTGGCATTTTAGGAAAATTACTTACTTTTTGCATCAGTGAAAGTATTCATAAGGTGATATGGAAGCATGGCAGAGAAACTAACAAACTTTTCCTAGGGAATAGGATAGCACTTTTCAAAGTTTTTTTTTTTTTTTTTTGGAAAAAAACAAACAAAAACCCCCCAAACAAAGTATATTTTGGGGGCTGAAGGGTGGCACAGCATTAAAATGCATCACTCACTGAGACTGACCCACATGACAAGACTCTGGGTTTGTGCACAGACCTTCATAAGTGAACAGGCTACATGCATGGCCATGATCCAGGGCTGTTTGATGGGGTGTAGATTGCAGCATCAAAACCCTGTTGGGGCTGCAGTTCTTCTGTCTCTCACTGTTTCTTTCGTTCTCTCTTGCTTGCTCATGGAATAATTAAAATTTAAAAATTATTTATTATTTATTTATTGTAATATGACCAGAGAGGGAGAGAGAGGGGGCTGGGGAGAAAGCAAGCCACTCAGTCCAGGACTGGAACTGCCGTTGACCATGTGGGAGCCCAGCATCCTTAAACACCACACCACTTGCCAGCCCCTAAATAAATAAAAATTTTTGAAAGTATGCTTAGAAAATCAAATCCCGTGGAAAAAGGGTACCATTGTTGAATATATTGTCTAAATGCAGCATATAATATTCCTTTATTTATAAATACATATTGAGATCTGTGAAAAGTAAAGAAACTAATTTTTTAAAATTATATAATAATTATTTAATTTTATTTATTCATTCATTTATTTTCATTTAACCAGAGAAAGACACACAGAGAGAAGGAAAGTGAGAAAGCAAGCCACCAGGTCTGGGACTCAAACCGTAGTTGGCCATGTGGGAGTATCCAGAGCCTTAACAATGTCACTTGCTGGCCCCTATTTTTTTTTTTAATATAGATATTTTTATTGTAGGGTGTGTGCAATTGCTTGACCAGATGAGAGAGCATGAAAGTGAAAAACCACCCCTCGTGGAGATGACCACACTGCAGTCCCTTTTCTATTCTCTAACCCTTTCCCCATTCTTCTAGGATTTTTTGCACGTGCATGCATATGCAACCAGCATGAGTTTCAAGCCTCCGGGTCCAGGACTCAAACCATGGTCAGCCATGTGGGAATCTAGCACCTTAACTGCTATGCCACCTGCTTGCCCCATAAAACTAATTTTTAACTTCTTATTTCCCAATTTAAAATTTTATAGAACATACATAAAATTTACCATTTTAACCATTTTTAGATGTATGGTTCTGTGGCATTAAGTACATTGACTTTGTTGTAGAACCATAACCACTGTTCATTTCTAGACTATTACAATATTTTAAATGCCAAACTTTTTTTTTTTTAGTTTTGCTATAGGGTGTATGTCCTCATTGGAGAGAGAAACAATGACAGACAGAGAGAGAAAGCACCCTTTCAGGGGTGATGGCCATGCCACAGCCCCTTCTCCATCCTCTTGGGATTTAGGCATGCATGCTATGAGCCTGATGTGTTTTTCAGGCTGCCTTGAACTCAGAACCATGCAGTTGGCCACATAGGAGCCAGCCACCTTCATCAACATGCCACTAGCTGGCCCAACACAATTTTTTTGCTGAACATCTATAAACTTTCCACAGAACATTTTTTGTTCCAGGTAGAATTTTAGAGTGATGAAATATAAACTGAGGAGTTAAGGATCTTAGCAAGTGGGATCTTTTTGAAATAGGTAACTTCCCATCTTATTCATATGAGAATTTAGAGCTTAAGTTTGTTCATGGTTGTGTCAGATTGTCTCCATGGTAGTAAAAGCTTACATAGGAAATGGGGCCAGCAGGTGGCATAGTGTTTAGGTGCTGGACTCCCACATGGCCGATCATGGTTTGCATCCTGGACACAGCAGCTTGAATATCATGACAGACACATATGTGCGTATGTCCAAAATCCCAGGAGGAGAATGGAGGAAATGGGATTGCAGGGTGGCCATTCCCCTGGGAGTTGATTTCTCATTTTTCTTCTCACTGCTTCTCTGGTGAGCACACACGCCCTATGGCAAAAACCTTAAAAAACAAAGCTTACACAGGACATACCTATAACCAGGTACCTGCTCATAACCAAAGAAAACTTGGCGGGCCTGAAGCCTGTGGTCAGTCTAGTTCATAGTCTGTCCTCGCTCCTTCTTTGTCTGTCAACTGTCATAACTAACTTATTTCTCCTTTCTACCCCTCCAGCTCCCAATTCAGACTATTCCATTCAAGCTGTGTCTTACTTGCCCACCTATAATTTTGTTTTCCTTTCCAGTCCCTGGGATCTTCTTTCCTTATTCATATACAGACTTTACTACACCACTAATTTGTGTCAGAGATCACACATTTTGGAAGTTCTTTTGACCTTCCCATAGTATCAGAACAGTATATTCTGGTTGGTACTGACTGTTGTTTTTGGGCTGCATTATTATATTTCTAGAATATGATGAGGTCTGGCTACTTTCTGTAATGTGCAGGGTAAGATTAATTTCAATCATAATTGGCTAAGTTGCTAGTCAGAAGCAAGAGCTGTTAGGTTTATTTTATTGATATGGAAACAGAAGTACAGTGATGTCACTTAATGGCAGTAGTATGTTCTGAGAATTGTGTTAATAGGTGGTTTCATTGTGGCATTAAGTACATCACTTTGTTGAACAACCATCACCACCGTCCATCTTCAGAACTTTTTCATCTCCTCAGACTGAAACTCTATACGCATTAGATAGTAGCTCCTTATTTCCCTCTGTCCCCAACTCCTGTAACACCGTTCTATTTTCTGTCTCAGTGGAAGTCTTTTTTTTTTTTTTTTTTTTTTGCTGTAGGGCACATGTGCTCTCTGGAGAGAGACAGTGAGAGGGAAAATGAGAAATCACGCCCCAGGAAGTGCTGGCCACACCGCAGTCCTCTTCCCTCCGTTTTCCTCCTGGAATTTTGAGCATGCGTGCACATACACTGCTGTAATTTTCAAGCCATTGAGTCCAGCACTCAGTCCATGGTCAGCCACGTGAGAGTCCAGCACTTTAACCACCACGCTACCCTGCTAGCTCAGGAATTCATCATTTTTAAAATCTTTTCGATTCGTGTTCCTCTAGAGTCTTAGAAATCTCTCAGCAACGTTCCAGGTGCAGCATGCTCTTCCCCAATGTAGATCATTTGACAAATAGGCCTGTAATGAGGAGAGAAGAAATACTCTATAATAAGACCTGGAAACAGCATCATTTCTTTTCTAAGACTGATTTAGCATTTGCATTTATATTTTTCAAGATCTTCATGTTATGGAGGAAGCCATGTACCAATATTTCACTTACATTTCTCAAAGCACTTGGAGAAGTAAAAAGGATGTGATATGATTTAGTTAGCTGATTATTGTGCTGGATGCTGACTACCAAAACCAACAAGAACAGTATTCTCTGCCCTCAAGAAGATCCCACATCTAGTGGAAATGAAGTGTAGTGCGATCATCACAGATTGTATTTACCCCAACCTGGTGGGGGGCCTGTTGTGCTCTTAGGGCACCAACATCATCATGTACATGGTCTGTCGTTAAAACGTCATTATGAAGTGCATGACTGTATAGCCAGTACTAGTGAGTGTTTTTTTTTTTTTTCTCATGTCATTTGAAATGCAGAGATTAGGATCTAATTGTGGAGTTTTTTTTTTGTTTTGTTTTGTTTTTTTAACTAGATTTGGTGTTATTTAAAACTATTCCTTGACATTTTGAGGCCAGGGATCCCTGAATTATTCTCTTCATTTTAGATATGCTAAAGATTGGGGCATTTGTTAGTTGTTCTGATTAATCTCTGCAAGGAGTTTGCTGAGGAGACAATCTTTGTAATATTTTTTTTAAGAGATTTTTGCTATAGGGCACATTTGCTCACCAGAGAGAGAGAGAGAGAGAGAGAGAGAGAAAGTGAAAATCACTCTCCCCTCACCCCCCGGGGATGGCCACACTGCAGTCCCTTCTTGTCCATTCTCCTTTGGGGATTTTATGCATGCACATACACCCAGTGTGGGAACCAGCAGTTAGCGTAATGGCTATGTCGTTGGACTCCCACGTAATCAACCGCGGTTGGAGTCCTGAACCCAGTGGCTTAAAACTCACACCGGGCGCGTGTGCGTGCGTGCCCAAGATCCCGAGAGGAGAATGGAGGAGAAGAGATTGGAGCGTGACCATCCCCCCTGGAGGGTGATTTCTCACTTTCTGTCTCTCTGTCTCTCTCTGTCTGTCTGGCGAGCGCACGCACCCTATAACGAAAACCTTTCCAAAAAAAAAAAAAAAAGAAAGTCAGTTTTAAAGCATTGGTTTAATAGTTAATAGTCTCATGATTTATGTAGCAAAAGTGTTGGCTCAAGAGACTAGTGGATAAATGTGTTTAATTAACAAAGCTAAAAAAAGTTTCATTTTCCTAGGTTGACATTTCTTTAATAGCAAATAAATCTACACAAGAACTTAATTTATTTTTCTGTTGATTTTCTGTGTTGGCAGGAACTTGATCGCAAAATAGCAATTAAATCTTGTCGCCTAGAACTAAGTACAAAAAACAGAGAAAGATGGTGCCACGAGATCCAGATCATGAAGAAGTAAGTGTATTTCCCAGTTCTAAAGCCTAGCCAGATGTCATCCTAGTGAAAGAGGCTCGGAATCTATTCTTCTCAGGATATTGTGAAGACATAGTCCTCTCTCCCATTAAATATATATGCTCCATTTCAAATAATAGCATCACATTATGATTACAACGTTTAATTTTTTAAAAATCAGCTAGGGATTATCAGTCTCAGCTATCTGGAGACACAGTTTATTTCATTCTGGCTCATGGGCGGCACTCTCCTGTTATACTTTCTAATTAAACAACAGGTGCGACTCTCATTTCTTTTGTACCTACGTTTGTTAAATAGTGTATCTGTTGCTTTGTAAGAAAATTGCCCCAAAATTTGGTGACTGAAAACCACAAAAATTTAGTATCTCAGAATTTTCTTGGTTTAGGAATTTGGGAGTGGGTGGTTCGAGCTCATGGTCTGTCCTGAGACATCGTAAGTTGTTCAGTGGACCTGTAATCATCCAAAGGCTTGACTAGGCCTGGAGTATTTGCATCTAAGCTCATTTATATGGCTTTTGGCAACAGTTCCTTACCATGTGGATCTTTTCATAGAGAAACTTGAATGTCTTCATGATAAGGTAACTAACTTTCCCCACAGAGGGTGATCTCAGAGAGCAAGCAAGATTAAAACTGACATATCTTTTACGATCTTTTCTTGGAAGTTACATTCCATTTTTTCTGCAATGTTCTTTTCATTAGTAATGACTCACTACATATAGCTTATACAGAAGGAGAGGAGAATTAACCTCTTAAATTGAGAAGAGGATATATTTTAAAACTTCTGCAGGTGTTAAGTGCTTTAAAGCAGTGATCCCCAACCTTCCCAGCACTAGGGACTGGTCTCGTGGAAGACAATCTCTGCACAGATGGAAAGTGGTGTGGTGTTGGTCCTGGGATAACCTACGCATACCATATCCACCGTGTACCCCATTTCCACCACTTGTGCATTTCAGTGTATGATGAAACAACCACACATTCGAGTTTGAGCTCCCATGAGAATCCAATCCTGCTGCTGATCTGACAGGAGGCCAAGCCCAGGCAGCAGTGTGAGTGATGGGGATCAGCTGCAAACATAGACAAAGCCTCCACTCACTCACCCACCTGCTGCCCATCACCCACTGCATGGGTGGGTTGGGTGGGGTGGCTGGCAGGTCAGGGACAGCACTGGTTTGTAGTAAGAGAGTTGGGTAGCCCTGCTTTACAGGGCCCAGCCTCAGTGGTTATAGATAGTAATGCACTGAACTGCAGTGCTGGAAGACACATGGCTGGCCAGAGGTTTGGGTCCCTGGCTAGTTGACCTGATGTATAGCCAAGAATTTGACAAGCTGGAGAGCTGGAGGAAGGGGACTGCAATGTGATGAAATCCTGTTGGATTTCTGTCTTTCTTTTTCTCGAGTGTGTATACATACTCTATTGTGAATAAAATAAATAAAACTTTAAAAAAGTATTTTATAGATCATTCTTACAGCCATCTCAGCAACCCTGTATTTAGTTATTATCCCTATTGTAGACGAGGAAGTTCAAGCTCATAGAGTCACATAGCTAGTAGTTTTGGTAGTCTGGGTTTGAGCACTGACTACATTGTTTATGCTCTGTTTACTTTAATGATTCTCAAACTTGGCTATGTGGTAGACATATTAGGAAAGCTTGGGGCGAGCAGTTGGCGTAATGGCTATGTTGCTGGACTCCTATGTAGTTGACCACGGTTCAGGTCTCAGACCCAGTGGCTTAAACTCACGCTGAGCATGTGTGCGTGCGTGCCCAAGATCCTGAGAGGGGAATGAATGGAGGAGAAGGGATTGCAGCATGGCCATCCCCCTTGGGGGGTGATTTCTTGCTTTCTGTTGCTCTGTCTCTCTCTTTCTGGCAAGCACTTTCACCCTTTAGCAAAAACTTCTCAAAAAAAAAAAAAAAAAAGAAAAGAAAAGAAAGAAAGCAATATATAATGTGACTTTGTATTTGTGCATAGAATAAAAACTGGAGAGAACTATGCCCAAATTTTAAGTCTTTACCTCTAGGTGACATTGTGAGTGAATATGGGAGAGAGGATGATATTGGCTTTGGAACCAGACTGCCTGAATCAAATCTTGACTACCTACTTGCTGTGTGATCTCATATTACTTAGCTGATTTGTTCTTCAGTTTTCTACTGTGTGATGAAACTATTAATAAGTCTACCTCTAAGATTATTAAGACAAATAAACAAGTTAATATATGTAAAATATTTGCTGCTTGGCACATAGATGTGTAATAGTGATGGTATTTTAAAGTATGTTTTTCTTTTAAAATGATTAATTTTAACTACTCAAATTAGAAATTAGAATATTACAAATAATACCAGTCTTCTTTCCTCAGCTCTCTCTGTCCTCCTAATTAACTACCATTTCAAATCCAGCCCCTTTTCATTGGGAAATTTTTTTTTGATTATAATGTTTTCCTCTTGTTAGGTTGAATCATGACAATGTTGTAAAGGCCTGTGATGTTCCTGAGGAATTGAATTTTTTGATTAATGATGTGCCTCTTCTAGCAATGGAATACTGTTCTGGAGGAGATCTCCGGAAGGTAGCGTGGATGCTTTGAGAAGATGACATAGTAGATCATGAATGTTAACAGTGTTTGAACCACATCCTGTGTGATAATCTAAAATAAGGGTCAAAAACTGTGTTTTATAAAGTTTTATTGGAACACATGCCATGCCCATTTCTTTGTCTTTCCTTACAGCTGCAGATTTGAGTAGTTGTGACAGAGAGACCACACGGTTTGCTAAGCCTAAAGTTTCTTTTCTTCAGATTTTTGCTATAGTGTGTATGCTCCTTGGAGAGAAAGAAAAGGAAAGCAAGAAATTACCCACCAGAGGGAATGACCACACCACAGTCCCCTGCCCTCCACTTCCCTCCCAGGATTTTGGGCACACAGGCACACGTACCCAGTGTGCTTATCAAGCCTCCAGGTCTGGGACTTGAACTATGCAATGGTCCATTGTGATCTAGTACCTTAACCACCATGCCACCTGCTGGCCCTGAGCCTAAAGTTTTTAATATCTGGCCCTTTATAGAAAACATTTGCTGATTTCCAATTTAGAACATGCATTTTTATTGTTGTTAGCAAAATGGGCCTGTACTGACAGTGTTAAATTAAAATAATACTACTAAGTATATTAATAAATAGCATTGGATAGCCATAAAAAGTTTTCTCTGTTAGAATTTTTTCCCTCATTTTGAATATGATCATATCACTTTTGTTCTTTTTTTTTTTTTTAAGAGGTTTTTGCTATGGGGCGTGTGCGCTCACCAGACAGACAGAGAGACAGACAGAAAGCGAGAAATCACCCCCCAGGGGGGATGGCCACACCGCAATCCCTTCTCCTCCATTCTCCTCTCGGGATCTTGGGCACGCACGCACATGCACCCGGCGTGAGTTTTAAGCCATCGAGTCCGGGACATGAACCCTGGTCAGCTACATGGGAGTCCAGCGACATAGCCATTACGTTAACTGCTGGTCCCACTTTTGTTCTTGTTGTTGTTGTTGTGGTTGTGGTTTTCTTTTTTTTTGGGGGGGGGGGGGTTTTGGGGGCATGTACTTGCTAGAGAGAGACAGAGAAGGAAAAGTGAGAAATCACTCCCCAAGAGGAGGGTGGCCATGCCACAGTCCCCTCTCCTTCATTCTCCTCTCAGGATTTTGGGAATGCACACACATGTGCCTGGCATGATTTTCAAGCCCCCATGGTCAGGGACTCAAACCTTGGTTGTTCATATAGGAGTTCAGCTCCTTAACCACCATGCCACTTGCTGGCCCCATATGGCTACTTTTATATACTGTGTATCTGAGATTGCTAACTTTTTCCAATTTCAAATACTTACTTGAGTATGTATTTAGTAATTTTTTTCTTTTTTTTTAATCATGACTTATATTCTCATATTAGTATTCTCTTAATGTGTAGTGATTAGTATGTGTCTCTATTGTTGCCCAGCAAATTGTAGTATACATTTTTAGATATTTTTTTCTTTTTTAGCTACTCAACAAACCAGAAAATTGTTGTGGACTTAAAGAAAGCCAGATACTTTCTTTACTAAGTGATATAGGTATGTAATCAGTGTTAAGATACCTTTATAGTTTACCGTTACTTTGGTTCATAAAAATTCTGTAAACTGCTTGGAAGTTTAGAGTTATTCATATACTGTACAAAGTATATTTTTAACATCTATTAGAAATTACTATCAAAATCTAGCTATTACTATTGATGCCAAAATAAAGCTAGGATATTTTGTTGTTTACTTCTTATTTTTGGCTAGCATTCCTTTGTCAACTAGAAGTTCCAATTGCTGACAAAAAATGGTGTGAAATGACTTCATTCATTTGACACAGTAGTTCTGTTTACAGTGGATTTGTATCTTGGGAGAATAATTTCTTTTTAAATATATTTATTTAATTCCTTTTGTTTTTTTTGTTTTCATTTTTAGAGAGATTTTTGCTGTAGGGCATGTACACTCACCAGAGATAGCAAGCAAGAAGTCACCCTCTAGGGGGGGATGGGCACATTACAATTTCTTCTCCTTCATTCTTTCCTCAGGATTTTGGGCACATATGCACACATGCCCAACATGAGTTTTAAGCTGCCAAGTGGGGACTTGAACCATGATCAACTATGTGGGAGTTCAAACTGTAACTCACCCAGCGTGAGTTTTAAGTAGCTGAGTCCCAGGACTCAAACCACAGTCAACTATGTGTGAGTCCAGTGACATAACTACCAAGTCATCTGCTGGTCCCGAGAAATCTTTAAAATAACCAGTACCTAGGTCTTGGGAAGAAGCTCAAAAGTCATGGCTTTGTGTCCATGTATATTTCAGTATTGCTTCTTTTTCTGGGTGATGGGGGCCACAGTAGTTGAAGAGGGAGATTTAGGTAGGAGGAAAAGGCTACAAAGGGGTCTAGGGTTTTTTTCCATTGGTTTTCCCATTTCTTTGTAATGTTAATTTTAACAAGTGAAATGAGAAAATATTGTAATCCTGCAATATTTGTTTACTTTTACTATATTTTCTGGAAGAAAATCTGAAGTACTGTAGTTTATTAGTTGTATGGTTGTGATTCATATAACTCTGAGTATAAAAACAGATGAATTCAAAATGTAAATGGAGTATTATTTACTTAAGTGGTTTTTTTTTTTTTTTGGAGAGGTTTTTGTTATAGGGCACATGCGCTCGCCAGACAGACAGAGAGAGACAGAGAGACAGACAGGAAGCGAGAAATCACCCCCCCAGGGGAGATGACCACGCCGCAATCCCTTCTCCTCCATTCTCCTCTCGGGATCTTGGGCACGCACGCACATGTGCCCGGTGTGTGTTTAAGCCACCGGGTCTGGGACTCGAACTACAGTCGACTACGTGGGAGTCCAGCGACATAGCCATTACGCTAACTGCTGGTCACTTAAGTGTCATTTTTTTTTTAAGAATTATTTTTTAATTTAACTTTATTTATTTATTTAAATTAGATCAGAGAGGGACAGAGCAAGAGTGAGAGAATGAGAGGGGGTGGGGGTGGGAGTGAGAAAGCAAGCTGCCAGGTCTGGGACCCGAACTGTGATCAGCCATGTGGGAGTTCAGCGCTCGCTCTTAATCACCACACCACCTGCCAGCCCCTATGTAAGCGTTTTCTATTCAAAATATGTTTTCAATTTTATTTAGGGTCTGGAATTCGATATTTACATGAAAACAAAATTATACATCGAGATCTAAAACCTGAAAACATAGTTCTTCAGGATGTTGGTGGGAAGGTAGGTGAAACCTGAAGAAATGTCCCATGCCTATTGAATGCAGTGTTCCTGATTAGTCAGTCTTTGAGCTTTGGTGTCCTTGCTGTGTGCCCGTGGTACTCTATACCTTTTCTATTTCAGTCCTCTGCACTGAACTGCAGTTCCGTATTTAGTTTTTGTTTCCTCTGCTGAACAGTGGCTCTGTTAGAGAAGGAACTGCACCTGTCTTGCTCACATCTGTTTTTCCAAACAGTATCTAGCAGAGATAGGCAGTGAGTACATCATATCTAACCGTTACTAACGTTATGAAGAATTCTTACCCACACATCCTGGGTTCACCTTACTTTAATGGAAAAAAAAGTATGTGATTGTCTAAACTCATTCTCTTTCCTCCACATCCTAAGTTCTATATTTAATTAAAATTTAAAACCTTGATTTCTCAGTTTCTAAATGAGCCATCTTGAGAAAAAACAGAAATTGTGTCATGACTCCTAAAGCCTTCATTTTCATCAGGATGATTTGATTAGTTTTCTTATTTCTAGCATCTATTCTTTCTATTCCGATTTAAAGTTGAGTCTGAATCTTGTGTTGGATTATGTGCTGTCTCTTTGGTTAATCAGATGGAAGTGATGGACCCTTTATGAGGCTGCTTCTTTTAGAAACTGTTGATGTATGCTTGGCACCAGTTATGTCTGCTTTTTTTATATCCAAAGACTTAGGGATTTTTTGAGGTTAGATAGGTGTTTACTCATATATAATCTACTCTAAAGCAATGTGCTTTGTGCTTCAAGTTCGGAAGTCACCCTTAACTTTGTCTTCCACTTTAATGGATCGAGTTTATTCTGAATATACCAAAATAAAACGTAATAGCCTGTCTATATTTAAATTTTGCCATCTAACAGGCTCTATGTTACATTTTTGCTTTCACTATTTCATTGAGTACTAATAACAGTTCTGTGAGATAGGGACTGTTAATAATCCCATATATAGGAAACTGAGAAAAGTAAGTTAACTTGATCAAATTCACATGGCTAGATAGTGATAGAGCTCAGACTTGAAACAAGTTATTCATGTTATTCCAGGGCCCAAGTTCTTATGACCACCCGCTCTACAGCTTTATGAAAAGTTGCCTTTTCTTTTCAGATATCACAACCATTTAATACTTACTCTGTCTTATTCTTTGGCAGATAACTCATAAAATAATCGATCTGGGTTATGCCAAAGATGTTGATCAAGGAAGTTTGTGTACATCTTTTGTGGGAACACTGCAGTATCTGGTGAGATGTGTATTGTTTCTTTGAATTTAAGTGGATAAGATTCTCATTCTTACTTCTGAAGCTCATAAATATATAGTAGATGTTCAAAAATAAAGCAGCCTTTCCCTTTACAGTGTTGGCATTTAAAACATTTTCTTTTTATAAGGCTCCAGAGCTCTTTGAGAATAAGCCTTACACAGCCACTGTTGATTATTGGAGCTTTGGGACCATGGTGTTTGAATGTATTGCTGGATATAGACCTTTTTTGCATCATCTACAGCCATTTACCTGGTAAGAAATGGACAAGAGTTTTGGCATGCTTAATGGAATGGAATTTTTTTTTTTTAGTTGTCTGCTTTTCTTCCTTTTTAATAACGTAACTATCTTTTAAGCATGCATTTGAATAGAATTAAATAGCAAGAAATCTTAAAAGTGTTTGTGAGAATCAGACTGTCAACAGAGGTAACTTTTGTTTTTACAGGCATGAGAAGATTAAGAAGAAGGATCCAAAGTGTATATTTGCATGTGAAGAGATGACAGGAGAAGTTCGGTTTAGTAGCCATTTACCTCAACCAAATAGCCTTTGCAGGTAAGTGCTGTTTGCTTAAGAAAGTTTGCCTCAGTTTCACCAGGGCTGTAAAAGAACAGTAGAGTAGTTGTCTGTTGAAATTAGTGCTAGCCAGTAGAACTTCCTGGGATGAGACTGCTCGCTTTCTGTGTTGTCAGCACGAGGCTGTTGAGCATTGGTAAGGTAGCGAGTGTGACAGAGGAACAGTTGTAAACAGCCACTTGTGACTGTTTAAGGTACTGGACAGCACAGGTCTAGCAGTACTGTGTTGGCGGAAGTGCCAAGAGGACTCTTGGGATAGTGAAGTAAACGGGTTCCTTGGAGAAAGGAATTGGACTCATCTGTTGGAATTGGCAGTGACTAACTTACCTATGTGGGTTTTGGGGTTGTTTTTTATGAAAAAGTATTGTTCCTATCATTTCATTAATTATTCAAAAGTTAAGATATAAAATAGTGTAGTGATGAGAAAGGAAATATATAACAAAATGACCTTTTTAACACAACTAAAGGAAAACTGGAACATAATGATTTTCGCTCTATTTTGTACATTTTCTAGTTTCATAGTGGAACCCATGGAAAACTGGCTACAGTTGATGCTGAATTGGGACCCTCAGCAGAGAGGGGGACCTGTGGATCTTACTTTGAAGCAGCCAAGATGTTTTCTATTAATGGATCACATTCTGAATTTGAAGGTTAGTTTTAATGGGGTCTACTTCAGAAAATCTGTATTGAAGTTATTAATAAGTTTATTTGGAATGTAAGCATAAGTATTTTTTAATAATCTTTTCCAAGTGTGGTTTTTTTTTTTAAATCCTTAGTGTTAAAAGTTTTTTGTTTTGTTTTGTTTGTTTTGTTTTGTTTTGGGCTAGAGGACATGTACACTTGCTAGAGAGACAGGGCAGTGAGAAAGCACGCCCTATGTTGAATGGCCCCCCACAATCTGTGTATCCATTC
>NW_006160052.1:5591407-5607602 GCF_000334495.1 Tupaia belangeri chinensis | reverse complement strand
ATGATGTTGGGCATACACACACATGTGCTTGGTGTGTTTATCCGTTCTCTGTCCTTCCCTCCTTTAGGAGTTTGGGCACACACACACACATGCCTGGTGTGTTTCAAGCCAGTAGGTCTGGGACTTGAACCACACAATTGGCCATGTGGGATCTGGAGCTGGCCCAGAGCTGATGTTTTTTCATTTGTTTAGCCAGCCTTTCAGTTTGCCTCTAAGTAGTCTTTATTGATTGCTCCTTTGAGTAAAAAATATGTTGAATTTTCCCCTTTACATTTGGTGCCATTATCACCTCATGCACTTAGGTCTAATCTACTGTATTTGGTTTGGTGAAGAATGTTCTTAGCTGCCTTTCACACCTCTGTACTTACTCCCATCCTATAGTTCATAGTTCACCTCATCTTTCTGAAAATGCTTTTTTATTTTTCTGTTCAAGAAACTAACTTAGCTCTTTTTTTTTTTTTTTTTTTCTTTTAAGAGGTTTTCACCTTAGGGTGTGTATGCTTGCTGGAAAGAGAGAGACAGTGAGAGGGAAAGTAAGAAATCACCCACCAGGAGGGATGGCCATGCCACAATCCCTTCTTTTCCATTCTCCTCCCAGGATTTTGGGCATGTATGCACACACACCCAGCATGATGTTCAAGCCACCAGGCCTGGAACTTGAACTGTGGTCTGCCATGTGGGAGTTCAATGACATAATTGCTACGCCTGTAACTTAGTTCTTTGTCTTCCAACTTAGGTCTGAACTGATCTGCTTGTCTTTTGGGGGTTTTTGTAATGGAGTGTACCCCAACCAAGTGCTTGCTTTGTACCTGCTTCTCTTAATGTTTACCTCACTCAGGACCAGATTGTCATTCACTGCTCCTTATCCCGTCACACCCATTGTCTATCTTTGCGTTTTGACAAATGCTGTCCCTTCTCCCTGTATGATCTCTGTCGCTGTGCATCTCCTTGCTTACGTTGGCCTATCTTCAATTCTTCTTCAAATGGTCTCTGCCGCTCAGTTTCTCACTTAATCATGTGTACTCTATTTTCTAATTATTTTCAACTTCCATTCATGCCTCTCCACATAGACTATTGTCTTCTTTAATGCTGGGATTTTTTTTTTTTTGGTGGGGGGGAGGAGAGGCTTTTGCTATAGGGCATGTGCACTCACCAGAATGACAGAGAGACAAAAAGAGATAGAAAGTGAGAAGTCACCCTCCACGGGGTGGTTGAGGTGATGGACTCCCACATGGCCAACTGTGGCTTGAGTCCTGGACCTGGTGGCTTGTTTTATCACTTTCCCTTTCTAGCTTTTTGATTTGATTTTCTTATATCATCTCAAGAAATAAATCATTTCTCAGTGTCTTAGCAAAGCAGAACTTGGTGGTACCTTTCAGTTTGGTGTCACCTCTGAGAAGTTTTGGTTTTGACCACATGTTGCAGATTGTTTTCTCCTCCCTAAACTTAGCATGGTGATCATAGCACTACTACTATTTCAGAGGGGTCTGTGAGCACCTGCTTGTCATAGAGCCTGGGGAAAGAGCCCTCACTGTGGCATTCATGGACCGTAGGTCTTAGGTCAGTTTGCAGCACAGTTACTTACCTACCTGTGAATCTGAGCACATACTGACCTTCTTTATCTCAGGGTCAGGTTATCTTCCTCAAGGAGCAAAGTTGTAAGGTTGTACAGAATATGGAATATAGGATACTGTTAATAGTAGTTCAAGAAACTTTTGGGATGCTTCCTAGACATGATAGTAGAACTGAATTTTTTTTCTAAATAATTATTTCCTTTATTTTATTTATCATTATTGTAATTTTCAATTTGACCAGAGTAAGACACAGAGAGAGAAAGCAAGAAAACAAGCCACCAAGTCTGGGACTTGAACTGTGGTCAGCCATGTGGGAGTCCAGCGCCCCTAACCACCATGTAATCTACTGGTCCCCTAGAACTGAAGTTGAAGAAAAAGTAGACTTGATTCGGACTAAGGTCAGGGTGGGAGAGAGGTACTGGTAGGGGAGCATCATGAGCAAAGTACAGAAGCACAAACAGAAGAGATTCGTGTTACTGTGGGACACTTTTCTAGAGTGTTTTAATATCTATACATATTACTATACACATGTATATAACATATATATACATATATATTTTATAAAACATACATATTAATATATATATATGCAAAGATAAAATGAGGTCTGTCTAATCCTTTTGAAAAAGATAGCAACAAAACAGTTATGGAAATATTTCCCATTTAAAAAACAGTTTAGAGTGGGACCAACAGTTAGTGTTAATGGCAATGTCACTGGACTCCCATGTAGTTGACCGCAGTTCATGTCCTGGACCCGGTGGCTTAAAACTCACGCCGGGTGCGTGTGCATGCGTGCCCAAGATCCTGAGAGGAGAATAGAGGAGAAGGGATTGCGGCGTGGCCATCCCCTCTGGGGGGTGATTTCTCATTTTCTGTCTCTATGCCTCTCTCTGTCTGTCTGGCAAGCGCATGCACCCTATAGCAAAAACCTTTCCCCCCCCAAAAAAGATAAATAAAACACAAAAAAACAGTTTAGAGAATCTGATTGTATGTTTAATTTTCAACAATTATGGAAAACCTTTAAATATGTAGAAAGGCTGGAAAAAGTATTGATTTATTAGACCTGCCAGTGAAGATTAATGGTGCAACAAAAGTATTCTTTTTTTAAAAAAGAGACATCTAGGGACCAGCAGTTAGTGTAATGGCTATGTTGCTGAACTCCCATGTAGTCGACCGTGGTTTGAGTCCCAGACCTGGTGGCTTAAACTCACACCGGGCGCGTGTGCATGCATGCCCAAGATTCCAAGAAGAGAATGGAGAAGAAGGGATTGCAGCATGGCCATCCCCCCTGGGGGGTGATTTCTCGCTTTCTATCTCTCTGTCTCTCTCTATCTTTCTGGAGAGCACATGCACCCTATAGCAAAAACCTCTTTAAAAAAAAAAAAAAAGAGGGACATCTAATTTTTATTTTAGAATTGTTTTATTTAACTTTATTTATTTATTTATTTTTAAATTTGACCAGAAAGGGACAGAGTGAGAGAGAGAGAAAGAGAGAAAGCGAGCCACCAGGTCTGGGACTTGAACTACAGTCTGCCATGTGGGGGTCCAGCACCCTTAACCTCACAATGCCACCTGCTGAAGTATTCTTTTTTTGGCCTCTTCTTTTGTGTCTCTAAATGAAACTATATCATAATAGTCTTTTCTTGGTTCTTTTTTTTCATTATCACTTTCTCTACTTAGGCAATGTCTTCAGCAGTATAGCTTGACCTAAGACAACATACCTATAAATTATGTACACAGATTTATTTCTCCAGTTGTGACTTTTCTGTTAAGTGTATATGTATATTATAACTATACTTAGGTGTCCCACTAGTACTTAAGACTTAATTTATTTAAAAATAAATTTAAAAATAATTTTATTTATATAAAAATATTTGGGGACCAGCAGATGGCGTAAGGTTATGTTGCTGGACTCCCATGTAGTTGATAGCGGTTTGAGGCCTGGACCTGGTGGCTTAAAACTCATGCCGGGTGCATGTGCGTTCATGCCCGAAATCGTGAGAGGAGAATGGCCATGCCACAATCCCTGGATGGTGATTTCTCACTTTCTGTTTCTCTGTCTCTCTGTTTCTCTGGTGAGCATACACACCGTGTAGTTAAAAAAAAAAAAAAACCTCTCTTAAATAATAGCGGAGGGAAGGGCTGGCAGGTGGCATGGCAGTTAAAGGCACTGGATCCTCACATGTCCAGCCAGGGTTTGAGACCTGGACCTGGTGGCTTGCTTTCTTGCTTTTTCTTTCTCTTTTTGTCTCTCTCTGGTCAAATTAAAAAAATAATAATAATAATAAGAGGAAATGGAATAACATAAATAATTAATTCTTTACCAAAAAAAATGGGGGCCAGTAGGTGGCCACTATCTTCTGTTATGCCCTAGAGGAGAATCTTTTAGATAAATTTTTTACTGGATTACTTGGATTCTCTGATTATATTTACCCATTTTTGCCTCTCTGCCTCTGCCTTATTGTTTTCTGCCTAAAAGAACCTTTCCTTTTTCAATCTTTCCTTCTTCCAATCTTTCTTCCTTTTTAACATTTAGCTTAAATAGTGTCTTCTTTATGAAGTACTATCTTTTTCCTGTCAAGTAATCTTCTGAATCTGAGGCTGGTTCCCTTAACCACTAGGCTACCAGGCCAGCCCTTTAAAATACAAATTTAATTGCTGTTATAAAGCACACAAAGCAGTAGAAAACAGAATCATAACCTCCTTTCCAACTCTGTGAATGCCTCCACTAGTTTCAGCCATTGTTTACAAAAAGCCAGCGTGTTTCATCTATAGCTCACCCCAAGGTCCCCCACACCATTTGTTTTCTAAATTAGATTTAGTGGTAAATTAATCTTCGTGACATATAAAAATAACTTATATTTAAGGTATACAGCTTGATGCTTTGATATACACTGTGAAATGATTACATTTCAGCTAAAATTAACTTACCTATCGCCTCTCCGTTTGTAGTTACCATTTTTGTACCCTGTGACTAACATGAGCACATTTCCCCCGACACACCATTCTACTCTCCACTTCTGAGTTTGACTGTTTCAGAGTCCATGTGCAGTGAGATCATGCAGTATTTCTCTTTCTGTGTCTTGCTAATTTCACTTAGCATAATGTCCTCCAGATTCATCCACGTTGTCCGAAATGGCGAAGTTCCTTTTTTCTCTTTATTCATGATTCAGCGTGAGCACACACATACAAGAGTAAGAGAGAGGAAGATGAGCACCCTCCACAGGGTCTGGTCATGTTGCAGTCCCCTTCCTCCAATCCTTTGGCCTGTCTGATTTGGGGTACTCACGACTGTGGTGTTTCAGGCTGACAAGGATTCAAATAGCAGTTTCCATGTGGAAGTCGGCCCACCCTTTTGTTCAAGGGCAGATAATATTCATTGTGTATATACGCCACATTTTCCCTATCCACTCATCTGCCAAGGGCATTTAAATTGTTTCCTTATCTTGGCTATTGTGAATAATGTTGTAATGAGCATGGAAGTGAAGATAATCTCTTTGTAATTCTGTTTTCAGTACCTTGGCATATATACGAGAGAGAGAGAGAGAGAGAGAGAGAGGGAGAGAGAGAGGAAAAGTGAGAAATTACCCTCTAGGGGGATGACTATGCTGCAGTCCCTTCTTCTCCATTCTCCTCTTGATATTCTTGATTTTCAACCTGCTGTGTCTGGGGCTTGAACCATGGAGTCGGCCATGTGGGAATCCAGCACCTTAAGTATTACCCTACCTGCTGGCCCAAGACTTTTCTTTGACTAACCCTGGGTCCTTAGGCAAGTTACTGCTCTGGGATTTGATTGCTTGATGAAGTTAACAAAGCTTTTCCCTGTTTAAGGAGAGTCTCAGCACTTCTATCAGATTCTTATTTTTTGAGGCAGTGTGGGACAGTTGAGCAGGTAAGAGTTCAGATCCAAGCTCTACCAGTTGTCAGCTGTGCGACCCCTAAAAAGTTAACTTTTAGAACGTTGATTTCTCTCTGTTAAAATGGAGATTAAGAGATTTAATTAATGCAGATGTTAAGTGAAAGCACCTTTTAGTTGGCATCCGTTAGACTTCATACATGGGAATATCTAGGTTTATGATAATGTTTTTCAAAGTAAATTTTTTTTTGTTTTAGTTTTTGCTATCAAGTGTGTATACTAGAGACAGAAAGCGAGAGAAAGTAAGAAAGCACCCCCAGGGGAGCTGACCATGCCACAGTTCCTTCTCCTCCATTCTCCCCCTCTCTGGATTTTAGGTACATATACACATGTGCCTGGCATGCTTTTCAAGCCAATAGGTCAGAGACTCAAACCATGCAGTCAGCCATGTGGGATACAGCCGCCTCAGCCTCCATGCCTTCTGCAGGCTCTAAATTTTTTCTTTTAATTAAAAAATTATTTATTTAATTTTATTTATTATGATCATGATTACTTTTAAATTTGCTATAAGACATATGTACTCACCAGAGAGAGAAGGAGAGAGAAAGTGAGAAGGCAAGCCACCGTGTCTGGAACTCAAACCGGGGTTGGTCATATGGGAGTCCAGCGCTTTAACCACCATGCCACCAAATGTGTTTTTTTAATTGAGATTTTTCTTTCTTTCTTTTTTTTTTTTTTTGAGAGGATTTTTGCTATAGGGCACGTGCGCTTGCCAGACAGAGAGAGACAGAGAGACAGAGAGTGAGACATCACCCCCCAGGAGGGATGGCCACGCCGCAATCCCTTCTCCTCCATTCTCCTCTCGGGACCTTGGGCACACACACACATGCACCCGGTGTGAGTTTAAGCCACCAGGTCTGGGACTCAAACCGCGGTCGACTATGTGGGAGTCCAGCGACATAGCCATTACGTTAACTGCTGGTCCCGGGATTTTTATTTCTTGATTCAGCATATCTCTGGGACCTAGAAATTTTACTTTGTTGGAAACTGATGTATATTGTAGTAATTAAATAAATTTTATTCTTTAGTTTTCAGAATGTCATTTTATAATTAAAGAAGGAGCTCTCACTTTAGAGATTGAGTGAATCCTGTTTGTT
Source organism: Tupaia belangeri chinensis (assembly GCF_000334495.1). NCBI lineage: Eukaryota > Metazoa > Chordata > Mammalia > Scandentia > Tupaiidae > Tupaia > Tupaia belangeri. The sequence goes on along the minus strand of NW_006160052.1, from coordinate 5,601,015 downwards.
TACTGTAAAAATAATACATTTCCTTCATATTCTCCTTTTAGTACCTTGTATTGAATCTTTTGCATAGAAAGTGATCTGTATGATATATTTTTCTTATTTTTACAGATAGCACATATCCTAAATATGACTTCTGCAAAGATAATTTCTTTCCTGTTACCACCTGATGAAAGTCTTCATTCACTGCAGTCTCGTATTGAACGTGAAACTGGAATAAATACTGGTTCTCAAGAGCTTCTTTCAGAGACAGGAATTTCTCTGGATCCTCGGAAACCAGCCTCTCAGTGTGTTCTAGATGGCGTTGTAAGAGAATTCTAATATATCTAGAATATAAGAAGACATCTGTTTGTAGAGGGGTTGCATGCCCTGAATTTTTTGACACATACTTAGAATCCTTTGGGGGGGGACGTGGCACACATTTTAGAATAATTCTTTTTAGTTTTGCTCTGCTTGTAACTGTTACTGTCTTTGCAAGTTAAACAATATAGAAATGAAATGTCTGTTGTTTTCAACTTTGTAAGGCTCTTGATTTGGTGCCAGTTTTCTCTTCCCACTTTTTTTCCTTCTTCTGTTGAAGCCTAGAACCTTGAAGTTAGCCCAGCAGTCTCACAGGGCCTGCCGGAGGATAGATAGGTAGTAAAACGATTGTAGTCATACTTTTATTTTCCATTTTTCCTTTTGTTACTTTGTTGAGCCATATTTTACATATCATATAATTCACCCATAATCTCCCATTTCAAGTGTACAAGTCAGTGTTTTTTTAAAATAAATTTACCAAATTTTGCAGCCATCACCATAAATCAATTTTAAAACATTTCTGTTTTGTTAATATAGTTTATGTCCATTCACTGTTACTCTCCATTCTACCCACCCCTGAGAACCACTCATCTTTTTATATCTACATCTACCTTTTCTAGACATTTCATATAAATGGAATCATACACTGTACAGTCTCCTGTGTCTGACTTCTTTCACTTAGCCTTATGTTTTTGAGGTCCATCCATGTTGCAGCGTGTATCAGTACTTCATTCCTCTTGGTTACTGAATAGTTGAATTGTGTTTCCATTGTGTGGATGTATACTTTCTTGCATTTGTTTTGGGTCTGGTAGTTGTTTTCATTTTAGCCCATGCTGAAGCTTTTCTTCTCTCTGTGAATGTTTAGACCGAAATCTCTAAGGTGTGTGTTAATGCACACCACTTTGTTCATTTGCGCTGCAAAATAGGGAATCTGGTTCTTAAGTATTTAGAGAGCCTTGGGTTTTCAAAGATCTTCAAGCAGAATTTTAATTGTTTGTTTCTTTTTTCAGAGAGGCTGTGATAGCTATATGGTTTATTTGTTTGATAAAAGTAAGACTGTATATGAAGGGCCGTTTGCTTCCCGAAGCCTGTCTGACTGTGTAAATTATATTGGTGAGTACAGTTATCTAGTGGCTGAGCTTTCAGCCTAAAATGGTGTGATTTTGCCTCAACGTGTTTAGTAGAAATGGTGTTTGATCTAGATGGGGTTAAAAAATGGATTTATGAAGTTTGGAAGGTAAAAAGTTTATAATTACCACTGGGTAGAGCCCTCAGGAGATGACTTGAGGATAGGGCTCTCACAGGGTAATGAAACTGTATTGATAATTAAACTTACTTTTTAGGTTGTCCATTATCTAAGCTTGTTTAAACGTTTATTTCACCTTATCCTATGAATTCTACTTGATGTTCAAATGCTTGAAATTTATCCTGTAAAATTATTCTTTTGAAGCATTTAAGTGCTCAGTTTATATCTAATCAAGCTGAAATCAAGTACAAAAATTGTAGAACCAAGAGAAAAATTGGACATAGGGGCTAAAATTTGTATCTTTCCTATTATATTTTTAGAGGTTTTCTTTTGAAAAAAAATTTTTTTAAAGAATTATTTTTTGTTTAATTTTATTCATTGTCATTATTTTATTTTTATTTTTTTGAAGTTGACCAGAGAGAGACAGAGAAAGTACAGGAAAGTGAGAAAGCAAGCTGCCAGGTGGTCAGCCATGTGGGAGTCCATCTGCCTTAGCCACCACGCCATCTGCCAGCCCTTGAAAAATATTTTTAAGAATTTATTTATTTATTTATTTAAATTTGGACTAGAGAGAGAGAAAGAGAAGGGAAGTGAGAAAGCAAGCCACCAGGTCCAGGATTCGAACTGTGGTCAGCCATGTGGGAGTCTAGAATCTCAACCACCACGCCACTCACTTGCCCCTTGAAATTTTTTTAAATTAAGATTTATTGGGTTATGGGACCAGTAGTTAGCGTAATGGCTATGTCACTGGACTCCCATGCAGTCGACCACGGTTCAAGTCCTGGACCCAGTGGCTTAAAACTCAGCCAGGCGCGTGTATGTGCGTGCCCGAGATCCCAAGAGGAGAATGGATTGCAGCGTGGCCATCCCCCTGGGGGGGGTGTGATTTCTTGCTTTCTGTCTCTCTATCTCTTCTCTGTCTATTTGGTGAGCGTATGCACCTTATAGCCGAAACCTCTCCAAAAAAAGAAAAGATTTATTGGGTTGTCTGAAAAGTTAGGACTTTTTTTAATGCTTTTCTATGCAAAAATGTGTCATGTGTTTTCCAGTGACCCAGTAGTTAATATATAGTGAAATGTATAGTTTGATTATTTTTAAAAACTCTTACTATTATTTTTTTATTAGGGATGAAAGGGGAAAAGAGAGGTATTCTTTTTTCTTTATCTTTTTTTTTTCTTAATTGTGAGAGTGTGTGTACACTCGACAGAGACAGACAGTGAAGGTGAGGGAGAAAGCAGTCCTCCCAGTGGGGCGTGGTCATGCCACAGTGCTTTCTCCTTAATTTCTCCACCTTGTTGGGATTTGGGGCACACATGCACATGTGCCTGGCATGTTTTTCAAGTCACTGGGCTGGAATTTGAATTGCCATCAGTCGTACACACACACACACACACACACACACACACACGTATCCTTTGTTATTAACATCTTATGTTAGTATGGCACATATGTTACAGTAATCACCCAGCATATTACATTAATGTCTAGATATTTTTCAAATTTCCTTAGTATTTTTTTCTTTTTTGTTTGTTTCTTTCTTTTTAAAATTTTGCTAGAGTGCATGCACTCCCTAGGGAGAGAGAGAAAGTGAGAAAGCACTTCCCAGGGGGTGGCCACAGCACAATTCCTTCCCTCTCCTCTCTGGACCTTGGGTACATGTACACACGCACCTGGCGTGCTTTTTGTCTTCGTGTCTGGGACATGAACTCTGCCGCTGGCTGTGTGGGAGCCGTCCGCCTTCACACCACACCGCTGGCCCGCCCTCCGGTTTTTATCTGATGCCCTTTTCTGCTCTAGACCCCATCTGGGGTGCCATCTTACATCCACTTGCCGTGTCTTCTTCGGCTGCTCTTGGCTGTGACAGTTGCTTACACGTTGCTTGTTTTCGATGACCTTGACAGTTTTGAAGGTTAATGGTTATTGTTTTGTATGATTTTTTTTTTTTTTTTTTTTGAAATTTGTCTTTTTCTTTTCTCACGATTAGGCCAGGTTACAGGTGTTTGAGAGAAAGATCATTTTAAAAAGTGACGTTTTCATCACATGTAAAAGACACATATTGTATCTATTGGTGTTGACTTTGATCAGCTGGCTAAAGTAGGAATTTGTTAGGTTTCTCTGCTGTAAAGTTTAATCTTTTCCCTCCCTTCCCATACTGCATTCTTTGGAAAGAAGTTGCCCTGCACAACCCACACGTAAAAGGCGGGGAGTTGTGCCTCCTTCCTTTAGGGTACACCATCTACATAATTTATTTGAAACTTACAAATTAATTAAATTAATTACTTTATTCTGATACCACAAGATTCTCTGAGTTCATCTTTTTTTTTTTTTTTAAGAGGTTTTTGTGAGATGGAAAGTGAGAAATCAGCCCCCCAGGAGTGATGGCCACTCTACAGTCTCTTTTCTTCCTGGGATCTTGGGCATGCACACACATGTGCCCAGCATGAGTTTTCAACCCTCCACGTCCAGGACTCATACCATGGTCAACTCTGTGGGAGTCCAGTGATGCAACCATTATGCCATCTCAACTTTATTTAAATGACCAGAGAAGGACAGAGTGAAAAAGCAAGAGAGAGAGAGAGATAGAAAGCCACCAGGTCCAGGACTTGAGCCATGGTTAGCCATGTGGGAGTCTAGTGTCCTTAACCACCACGCCACCTGCTGGCTCCCAAGAATTATTTTATTTCACTTACCAGAGAGGGGTAGAGTGAAAGAGAGAGAGAGAGAGAGAAGGTGAGAAAGCAAGCCGCCAGGTCCGAGACTCAAACCATGGTTGGCCATGTGGGAGTCAAGCACCCTTAACCACTAGGTCACCTGCTGGCCTCCTGAGTCTTTACTTTCTAAAATATATTATTTTGGGGAGTGGAAGAGAGAAGAAAAGTGAGAAAGCAAGCTGCCAGGTCTGGGACTCGTACCATGGTCAGCCAGGTGGGAGTCCAGCGCCCTTAACCACCATGCCGCCTGCTGGCCCCTTCCCTAGACTTTAAACATTTTTTGACTTTTTTGGGACCAGCAGTTAGCATAATGGCTATGTCACTGGACTCCCATGTAGTCGACCACGATTCGAGTTCCAGATGCGATGGCTTAAACTCATGCCGGGCGCGTGTGCGTGGTGTGCCCAAGATCCCGAGAAGAGAAAGGAGGAGAAGGGATTGCGGTGTGACCATCCCCCTGGGGGATGATTTCTCACTTTCTGTCTCTCTGTATCTCTCTGTCTTTCTGGCGAGTGTACATGCCCTATAGCAAAAACCTCTCAAAAAAAATTTTTGGGGGGACTTTTTTGGTGCTCTGTTATATAAAGTCACAGGAGGAAGTGTGGGTATATAAGAATAGAAGACAGGTTGAGTCTATTCAAATCTACTCAGATAATTAGTTTTCTCAATGTGAACACTAGTGTAGCAAGTTTTTCTAACCTTCCTCTGAAGATTTTTATTGGAAAATAATAAAAGAAGTGTACAAGGGAACTTAATTTGTGGAGGGGCTGGCAGGTGGCATGGTGGTTAAGGTGGCTGGATTCCCAAATGGTTGACCGGTATTCAAGTCCTGGACCTGGGGGTTTGAAAATCACACAGTGTGTGTGTGCACACATGCTCAAAATCCTGAGATGAGAATGGAGGAGAAGGGATTTTGGCATGGCCATCCCCCTGGGGGTGATTTCTCACTTTCCCTCTGTCTCTCTCTATCGTCTCTGGAAAGTGCACATGCCCTGTGGAAAGAAACTAAAAAGAAATTTTAAAAGTTTGTGGGAAAGTTTAATTAAAATTGAATTGCTTATTTTGGGGCAAAAAAATGTAGAGACTTACGCATAGTTTTATCATAGTACACATTCATCAGTTTTATGAAGATTCTTCCCTGTACTTGCTGACTTGAAGTATAAGATACATCTTTCTCTCTCCTTTTTTTTTTTTTTTTTTTTTTGGTATAAGGACTATGTTCTTGCTAGAAAGAGACAAGAGAGAGAGAAGGAAAGTGAGAAATCACTCCCCATGGGAAGGGCCACACTACAGTCCCTTCTCCAGTCTTTCAGGATTTGGGCATGCACATAAATGTGCCTGGTGTGATTTTTAAGCGATTGGGTCCTGGACTCAAACCATGGAGTGAATCACGTGAGATCTAGCCACTTTAACTTCCTTGCCACCTGCTGGCCCATAAGGTAAATCTCTTTTACTTTTTTTTTTTTTTAAAAAAAGCTTTTTGCTTCAGGGTGCGTGTGCTCACCGAGAGAGGGACAGAGACAGTGAGAGGGAAAGTGAGAAATCACTGCCCCCCGGGGGGATGCCATGCCATAGTCCCCTCTCTTCCATTGTCCTCCTGGGATCTTGGGCATGCACATGTGTGCCCAGCGTGATTTTCAAGCCACCCGTCAGTGATTCAAACCTCATTTGGTCATGTAAGAGTCCAGTGACATAACTGCTATGCCATCTGCTGGCCCCAATAAATCTCTTTTAATGTTGGAGAATTTTGTGATGTTACATGTGATTTCATTGAATTTAGCATATACCTACCATGATTTTCAGAAAGTGTTGGGTAAAGTCTGGCAATGAAGAAAGCCTATCTTATTAAACTACCATTTATTCCGTGTTTTATTCAATTTGGGTTGGTGATCCAAGAGATGAAATTTAATATTCAGAGGCAAGAAGACTTGGTGTATAGTGGAGGAGATGGACCTGATTTACAACTTAAAAGAAATAGAGAATATGGATTAGCAGAAAGAAAAAATGTATTTCAGCTCGGAGAGACGCAAGAATAAAGACTTTTTTAGCTTTTTTTTTTTTTTTTAGAATTATTTAATCTAATTTTATTCATCATCTTTTTTTTTTTTTTTTTTAATGGCGTGAGCTAAAGAGAGAGAGAGAGAGAGAAAGCAAGCCACCAGGTCCAGGACTTAAACTGTGGTTAGCCATATGGGAGTCTAGTGCCTTCACTATCTCGCCACCTGCTGGCCCCCCCAAAAACAGTTTTAAGAATAATCTCAAGCTCACAGTAGTGATTGTCTGAGGCAAGGCATGTATATTGTAGGTACTCAGTAAATGCATATGGAACTGAACTAAAGGGTAACATGGTTCTTCCTAGCATCAGCCTATAGCATCTGTGGAAATGCTATTCACGTGGAGCTTGTTCTCTGGAAATCACAGAGCATGATAAATGAACTCTAAATCTTCAAAAGTAACTCTCCTTCCCTTCTCGTCACCTTCTCGTGTGCAGTACAGGACAGCAAAATACAGCTTCCAATTGTACAGCTGCGTAAAGTATGGGCTGAAGCAGTGCACTATGTGTCTGGGCTCAAAGAAGACTACAGCAGGCTCTTCCAGGGACAAAGAGCAGCAATGTAAGCAGTTCTTATGTTTAAAAGCACAGTGTTACAATACCCTATACTCAAGCATTAATCTTGCCAGTTTCACTAATCAATATTCCGATCAATACTAACATAATGGAGTCAGTTTAAAATGTAGTATTCTGAGTACACTTGCCAAGTTCTTACTAATGGTCTGAAACCACCCAGTTGCAATGACTTGAGAGCAGTCGTTCCTGAACCGTCCTAATGTAAGAAGATTGTATGTTATGGAGTATTGGGAGGCCTCATAGTCGAGTGGTCCCACATGGCTGACTAGGGCTTGAATCCCAGCTCTAGCAACTTGAACAAACACACTGGGCTCGTGTGCGTGTGTGTGCTCAGATCTCGACAGGATGAAAAAGCGGAGAAGAAAGGATTGTGCATGACCATGCCTCACTGGGGGCACTTTCTCCCTCTCCCTCTCTATTTCTGTCTCTTAAGAATATGCACCCTCTAAATTAAAAAAAGGAAAGAAGAATATAGTAAAATATCAATATTTGGAGGCTAGATTCTGATTCTATAGATCAGCTGTCTCTCAAAGACTAATAATAAAAACTTAGGCATCAGATTTATAACAATTTACAGTTTTACATTTTTGTCCAAGGTTTCTGAATGCTGACATCCTTTTTTGTTGTTGTTGTTATGATTTAGGTTAAGTCTTCTTAGATATAATGCTAACTTGACAAAAATGAAGAACACTTTGATCTCTGCATCACAGCAACTGAAAGCTAAATTGGAGTTTTTCCACAAAAGCATTCAGCTTGACTTGGAGAGATACAGCGAGCAGATGACTTACGGGATATGTGAGTATCTGAGTAATGTATAAAGCAGGGCCTAGTCCTCGAAGTCATCTGTTGTTTTGCCTCTTGACTTACAGCCAGTTGTCCTATGTCAGAACAAGATACAGGATAATTTAAATCATCATAAACCATGTTTTTTTTTTTTTTTTTTGTATTAGTTTTGTTTCTTTTTAACCCCTTAGTTGAGTAACTTAGTTTCACAACTGGATTAAAATTTAGCTCCGGAAAAATACAGAAGTGATTTAAGAATCTGAATTTTAGGTCTGCCCAGTGGCCTGGTGGATAAGGAAGCCAGATCCTACATGCCTGACTGCATGGTTTGAAAAACATTCTGGCACAAGTGCATGCCTGCCCCAGATCCTGACAGAGTGGCAGAATAGAGAAGAGGGAATTGTGGCATGGTTGCACCCAACTGGAGAGTGCCTTCTCCCTGTCAAGTACATGTGCCATACGGCCAAGAAAGAAAGAAAGGAATCTCCAATTTTCTGTTTGTTTATTTTTCTTTTAGAGGTTTTTGCTTTAAGGGGCATGTACTTGCTGTAGAGACCAAGACAGTGAGAGGGAAAGTGAGAAATAACCCCCCAGGGGATGGCCACCCTTCAATCCCTCCTCCTCCATTCTCCCCTTGGGATCTTGCACACGCACACATACGCACCCGGCGTAAGTTTCAAGCCACCAGGTCTGGGACCCCAGCCACAATCAGCCATGTGGGAGTCTAGCAATGTAACTGCTACACCATCTGTTGGCCCCTTATTTGTTTATTTATTTTTTTACCAAAGGGTGTATGTGCTTGCCAGAGAGAGAGAAAAAAACAGACAAACAAATAAACACCTTCTGGGACCGGCAGATGGCATAATGGTTATGTTGCTGAACTCCCACGTAGTTGACTACAGTTCAAGTATCAGACCTGGTGACTTAAAACTCACGTCAGGTGCATTCATTTGCGTGCATGCCCCAAATCACCAGAAAATGGAGGAGAAAGGATTGTGGTGTGGCCAGCTCGCCCCTGTTGGGGGGGGATTTCTTGTTTTCTGTTTCTCTGGCATGTGGATGCACCCTGTCAAGTACATGTGCCATACGGCCAAGAAAGAAAGAAAGGAATCTCCAAATTAGCAAAAATCTCTCTTAAAAAAAAAATAAATAAAGGGACCAACAGTTGGTATAAGGGCTATGTGGGTGAACTCCCACGTAGTCAACCGCAGTTCGAGTCCCAGACCCAGTGACTTAAACTCATGCTGGGCGCGTGCGTGTGCGTGCCCAAGATCCTGAGAGGAAAATGGAGGAGGAGGGATTGCGGTGTGGCCATCCCTCTGGGGGGTGATTTCTCACTTTCTGTCTCTCTGTCTCTGTCTTTCTGGCGAGCGCACACACCCTATAGCAAAAACCTCTCCCCACCAAAAGAAAAAAAGAAGTCCAAAACAAAAAAACACCCTTAATGGGGTATAGTCATGCTGCAATCCCTTCTCCAGTTCTTTATCCTGTTGGGATTTTGAGCACCTGTGCTCATGCCCTTGGTATGTTTGTCACGTCACTTGGATTGGGATTGGAGCTGCAGTCAGCTATGTTGGATTTGGCTCCCTTAACCAATAGGCCATGGGGCTGGTCCAAATCAACGAATTTGAAGCCTCATTTTTATTTTTGTTTTATTTGTTTCATATGAAAGAGAGGTAGGGCCAGCTAGTGGTATGGTGGTTAAGGCTGCTAGATCCCAATGGCTAGCTGCACAGTTCAAGTCCTGGACCTGGTGGTTAGAAAAGCACACTAAGTGCGTGTGTGTACATACATGCCCAAAATCCCAAGAGGAGAATGGAAGAGAAGGGATTGCAACTTGACCACCCACCTTCCTGGTGGGAAGGGATGTACTTTTTCACTTTCCCTTTTTCTTTTCTCTTCTCTCTGCCTCTGATGTGCCTCATAGCAAACTCAAAAAAAAAAA
>NW_006160052.1:5570740-5591373 GCF_000334495.1 Tupaia belangeri chinensis | reverse complement strand
TAGGGCCTCGGTAGGGCTTCAGTATTGTACAGCGGCACCTTACCACCCGTGCCACCACAAACCTCATGTCTTTTATTAGTTTAAGTTAAATTAATTATTTATTTATAAAAATTATTTATTTAACTTTATTATTATTTTTAAGTTTGTTATAGGACATGTGTCCTCACCAGAGAGACAGAGAGAGAGGATAAGTGAAAAAGCAAGCCACCAGGTTCAGGACTTGAACCATGGTTGGCTGTGTGGCAATCCAGTACCTCAACCATCATGCCACCTGCTGGCCCCTAATTTTATTTTTTAAGAGAGATATTTGCTATGTGGCATGTGAGCTCACCAGAGAGGCAGAAAGTGAGAAATCATCCATCAAGGGGGATGACCATGCTGTAACCCCTTTTCCTCCTGTCTCCTCTTGGGATTTGGGGCACGTACACACATACGCCCTGAGTGAGTTTTACGTCCCCGAGTCTGGGACTCAAACTGTGGTTGACTACATGGGAGTCCAGCAGCATAACCATTACGCCATCTGCTGGTTCCTTTCATTTTTTTTAGTTTGCTGTAGGGCATGTGCATTTGCCAATAGACAAAGCACCTCCCCAGGGGTATGGCCATGCTTTGATCCCTTCTCCATTCTTCTCTCAGGATTTTAGGCATGCATGCACATGTGCCTGGTATGTTTTTCAGGCTGCTGGGTCTGAAACTCGAATTGCATGCTCAGCCATGTGGCATCCAGCCACTTTAACCATGATGCCACTTGCTGGCTCTCTCTGTTTTTTTTTTTTTAATTATTTTTTATTTAATTTTATTTATTCATTCTTTTTAATATGACCAGAGAGAGAGAGAGGGAGGGAGGGAAAGTGAGAAGGCAAGTTGCCGTATCTGGGACTTGAACTGTGGTTGGCCATGTGGGAGTCCAGCACCTTAACTACTGTACCTTTCTCTGGCTCCATATAGTTTCTTTTATTTTTTTAAAAATTTTTAAATGATTTATTTAATTTTATTTATTCATTCTTTTTAATATGACCAGAGAGAGAGAGAGGGAGGGAGGGAAAGTGAGAAAGCAAGCCACTAGGTCCAAGACTGGAACTGTGGTCAGCTATTTGGGAGTGTCCTGTGTCTTAACCACCTTGCCACCTGCTGGCCTCCTTCATATGATATTTTTTAGTAACCCCCTCAAATACACTAACATAGCCAGAGGAATCTTGAAATACTTATTTTTCTGTAAATAATCAAATAATTCCAAGTTTACATTTCCTTCCAAACCACATACTGTGAAGTCTTGCCTCTTTTTATTGTATACAGTCTCTAAATTTTGAGCATTTGACTATAAACTTATCTATCTTCAGATGAATCAAGAAAATGTAAAAAGCAGAGTTAAAATTAGAATAAACAGAATGGTTCACCATCAGCATTCCTGTTTCTTTTTTTTAGAGAGACTTTTGTGCCATATGGCGCACACGCTCACTAGAAAGACAGAGACAGAAAGCAAGTAATCACCCCCCCGGGGTGGATGACCTTGCCATAGTCCCTTCTGTTCCATTCTCCTCTTGGGATATTGGGCACACGTACATCGCCTGGCATGAGTTTCAAGCTACCAGGTCCAGGACTCGAACTGTGGTTGACTATGTTAGAGTCCAGTGCCCTAGCCACTGTGCTCCCTGCTGGCCCTCAAAAACAAATCCTTTTTAAGAAACTAAATACTGTTTGTACATTTGTCCAAAGAAAGGAGTGAGTATCTGAAAATAAATGTTCAACAGTGTTCAGTTGGGTGAATAATTTACTCCCCAGAGTTGGTTCTGTGATCGATGTTTTATTTCTGTGTGTGTATTACATGCATTCTGGTGAATGACAAAACATATAATTATCTTACTGAAGTACCTTTAACTTGTCAAAGGCATACTATATAGAAAAAGAATAAGGTTGATTTATTATGTACTAATATTAAAAGATCATCTGTATCTTTAATTGACAGTGATTTAAAAATAAAATTTGCCTTAGGGCACTTGTGCTTGCCCGAGAAAGAGAGAAAGTGAGACATCATCCCCCACCCCTCCGAGGATGGCCATTCTGCAGGATGGCCATTCTGCAATCCCTTCTCCTTCATCTCTCCCTTCTCTAAGGATTTTGGGCACACATGCACAGGCACCCGGCATGTTTTGCAAGCTGCTAGTCTGGGACTTGAATCGCAAAGTCGGCCTTGATTGATGTAATGCCTTAACCACCATGCCACCTGATGGCCTGGCAGTGGTTGTTTTTTGTTGTTGTTGTTGTTTTTGTTTTTTAATTTGCTAGGTGGTGGGTACACTGGCTGGAAAGATAGAGGGAGAAAGGTCGGGGATGGAGAAAGCACTTCCCTTGGGGGATGGCCACATCACAATCCCACTTCTGTTCTATCAGTATTTTGGGCGAGCACGCACATGTGCCTGGCATGTTTTTCAAGCTCCCGGATCTAGAGCTCGAACTGCACAGTCAGCCGTGTGGGATCTAGCTTCCTTGATCGCCATGCCACTGGCTGGCCCAAAAAATGGTATTTTAGATCATGAAAAAAAAGAGTGTATGTATGTATGTGGTCTCACTATGAGGGAATAGAGGGCGTGTCTGTGTAACAAATAATCAAGATAGACTTTTTTTTTGTGTAGGATGGAGTAGAGGGAGGGAGTCCTTTTTGGTTGTTTCTTTAATCCTCTTATAGTGCTTGGTATTTATTAAAAAATCATATTCATTTATTACTTTTTAAAAATTTTATTTGTTTATTTATTTATTTTGGAGAGGTTTTTTGCTATAGGGCACATGCGCTCACCAGAAAGATGGACAGAGAGACAGAAAGCGAGAAATCACCCCCTAGGGTGAATGGCCATGCTGCAATTCCTTCTCCTCCATTCTCCTCTTGGGATCTTATGCACATGTGCTCAGCGTGAGTTTAAGCCACCCTGTCTGGGACTTGAACCACTGTCGACCACATGGGAGTCCAGCGACTTAGCCATTACACCATCTGCTGGTCTCTATTTATTTATTTTTAATTTGAGGAGAGAAGGAGAGCGAGCGAGAGAGAGAGACAGAGAGGGAAAGTGAGAAAGCAAGCTGCCAGACCCAGGACTTGAACCTTGGTCAGCCATGTGGGAGTCCATTGCCTTTTACAACCACACTACTTGCTGGCCCAAATTTTAAAAAATTTAGGAAGGTCAGCAGGTGGTGTGGTGGTTAAGGAGCTGGATTCCCACATGGCTGACTGTGGTTCGAGTCTTAGGTCTGGTGGCTTGCTTTCTCATTTTCTCTCTGTCTGTCTGTCTCTCTCTGGTCAAATTAAAAATAATAATAAACATAATAAATTCTTTAAAAAATGTTTAAGAGAAAACCGTCTCTATTAGTTTCCTAAGGCTTCCATAATGAAATACCATAAACCAGGTGACTTAAAGCAATATAAATGTATCGTCTCACAGTTGTCATAGGCCGAAAGTCCAAAATCATGTTGTGGACAGGGCCCTGGTCCCTCGAGCTGTCGGCAAGAGTCCTCCCTTGCTCCTTCCTAGCTTCTTGTGGTTGACCAGCCATCCTTGGTGTTCTTGACTTGCAGTTGTAGCACTTCAATCTCTGCCTCCATTGTCACATATCCCCTTGTCACATGGCATTATCCCCTTATGTGTCTGTGTCCCTGTGTCTCATCTCTTATGATAAGGACACTAGTCATACTGGGGTCAGGACTGCAATGTGGATTTTGGGGGGACAGAATTCAACTTGTGACACATCTTGATGTTCATATGGCAACAAGACAAGTAGGTTAGTAACTAAAGTTACAGCCGTTTGTGTGTAAAGCAATTTAGACTTTTTTTTTGTTTTTTAGCTTCAGAAAAAATGCTAAAAGCATGGAAAGAAATGGAAGAAAAGGCCATCCATTACGCTGAGGTAAAATCATTGAGCCCATTTTGCACTTATTAATTCTCTATGTTTCCACAGAAATTATTTTTGGTTTTGGTATATAAAGAATTACTTCTGTCATTCCTGAATATTAGATAAACACTGGGTTTGTCAGAAATGTCGTGACATGTTTTTTCTATGTTTTTCTGTGTCAAATTGATCATGACTTCTGACAGCCCAGTATCTTACACTTGCTTTGTATATTTAGAGGGAGGTACCACAGCTGATGAAAACAAGGGCTTTGGGTAAATTGCTTAGTCTCACTGAGCTTTAGTTTACTTATTATATTATAGGGACAATACCTTTCCTAGTGTGGTTATAAAGATTAAATGAGAGTCAATATTAAGTGGTAGTTACTGCTGTTTTTATAACTGGTTTAGATTGGGTGACTGGACATCTTGGTTTACCGTGAACAGTCCCAGGTTATACCTGGTGTTTTAACCACGATTGTCACTAGTGCTTCCTTTCACTCTCGGAATCATGCTGGTTTAGACAATAAGTTATCTGGTCTCTCATGGTGCACAAGTCACTCTAGGTCAAGATCCCCACTGCCCACACACAGTGGTAGATGGGAAGGGTATGAGCAATCAAGCAAGCTAGGCTTGGCCTGTGTGTGCAGCTGCTCCCCATGCGCCCACTGCTGCCTGCGCTCCGCCTCCTGTCAGATCAGTAGCAGTACTGGATTCTCATGGGAGCGTGGACCCTATTCATTGTGCATTGCAGTGTGGTAGTGGTGGAAATGGGGTGCACAGTGGATGTGTTACACTTGAGTCATCCCAGGACCAACGCTTCCCCACCCCCTCCATGGAGGGATCGTCTTCCATGAGGCTGGGCCCTGGTGCCAGGAAAGCAGGCCCGCAGTGGTAGCTGTTGCCCTGTACAGCTGCTCATGGCCCTAGAGGGTTGCTCTCCTTGATGCCACAGCTTACCCTGAGAATGTGGGTGGGACAGTTGATATCTTGGGGCGAAAAATTCTGGTTCTTTATCTTTTTGTGTCCTTATTCAAGGCAGTCAATGAGAATCATAGAGAATACCAGTGGCTTTCTTTTCTTTTTAAATTTTAAAAAAAGAATTACTTATTTCCATTTTGTTAGGTTTTTATTTAACCAGAGGGGGAGAGAGACCGAGAGAGAGAAGGGGAGAAACCATGTCACCAGGTCCAGGACTTGAACCATGGTTGGCCATGTGGGAATCCAGCGTCCTTAACCTCCACACCACCTGCCAGCCCCACCAGTGGTTTTCGTGGCAACTTTTCTGTCTTGTTACTGACACCTCTCCTTTTTTGCCTCTCCAGAGGAAAAAGCGAATGCTAGTAGTAATTTGCTGTTATCAAGAGAGAAAAGAGAACATAGGAATAAGGATGTTCTTTGGAAAGACTAAGTGTCAGAATATGAAGGATATAAAGACTTCAATAAAATGAGTGAATTTTTAAAAAAATGTTATTTTAGGGACCAGCAGATGGCATAATGGCTACAGTGCTAGAATTCCATGTAGTCAACTTTGGTTCAAGTCCCAGACCCAGCAGCTTAAAATTCACACCAGGCACATGTGCTTGCATGCCCTGAGAGGAGAATGGAGGAGAAAGGACTGCAGCGTGCCATCCTCCCTGGGGAGTAGTTTCTTGCTTTCTGTCTCTCCAGTGAGCACATGTGCCCTATAGCAAAAATATCTCTAAAAAAAATGTTTTTTTAATTTGAATTGCCAGAGCACACAAGCACTCATCAGAGAGAGAGAGAATCGCCCAGTGGAGTGTGGTCATGCTGTGGTCCTTTTTCCTCCATTTCTCCATCCCATCAAGATTTTGGGCTCACATGTGCCACTGTCCCGCATATTCCTCAAGCTAGTGGGTCCAGAACTCAAATGCGTGGTTGGCCATGTGGGATCCAGCTGCCTCAATGACTAGCTCACAGGCCGGCCCATCTAGCATGTTTTTCAAGTCATCAGGCTGGCATTCCAACCACAGTCAGCCATGTACAGTCTAGTTCCCGATGCCCTGCATCTAACCATCGCACCACAGGACTAGCCCAAAATCAGTGCTTTATATTAAATTACTTAGTTCTTCTACTGCAGCAGCAAGTCCTTCTATCCTTAAGCCTTGACTTTTCTTTCATACTGTATGATGAGAAGCTTTTCATTTCCTTTGTTTCTTTATCGTACTGTAGGTTGGTGTCATTGGATACCTAGAGGATCAGATTATGTCCTTGCACACTGAGATCATGGAGCTACAGAAAAGTCCCTACGGAAGACGTCAGGGAGACTTGATGGAATCTTTGTAAGTATAGTCTCATTAGTCTTTTTTATTTTTGGAGAGGTGTTTGCTATAGGACGCGTGTACTCTCCCAGAGACGGAGAGATAGGAAGCGAAATCACTCCCGGGGGGGATGGCCATGCCGCAATCCCTTCTCCTCCATTCTCCTCTTGGGATCTTGGGTACACACACACACATGCACATGCCCAGCATGAGTTTAAGCCACCGGGTCTGGGACTTGAACCATGGTTGACTACATGGGAGTCCAGCAACATAGCTATTATGCCAACTGCTGGTCCCTGTTTGTAGTTTTTTCTTTTGGCTCACATCTGGCGGATTCTGCTCTGTATGTTTTTTCACTTATTCTTAGCCAAAAGGTCAAGAAGTGATTGTGTGGTTCTTTTCTACAGTTTTACTTACCCCAGATATATCGGCATCTTTTTTTTTTTTTTTAATTTTTTTTATTTAAGGTTTTTGCACAGAGCCCATGTGCTCTCCAGAGAGGGACAGAGGGAGAGAGAAGGTGAGAAATCACCCCCCACACTGCATGCCACACTGCAAACCCTTCTCCATTCTTCTGGAATTTTGGGTGGCCACGCACGCACACCCAGAGTGATTTTCAAGCCATCAAGTCTGGGACTTGAACCACAGTCGGCCATGGCAGAGTCCAGTGCCCTAACCACTATGCTACATGATGACCCTTTGGCATTATATTTTAAAAGGAAACTTAGTTACAGAAAATTTGGGAAATAACTCTTTGAGTTGACCTTCTTTGCCTTTTAAATAAAAGCTACTCTTTCATATGACTGTTAAGAATTTTCCAACTATACCTAAGTTACACATTTCCCTTATACTTCTGGATCAAGATATTGCCTCTTTAATGCCCCAAATGAGTCAACTTTCCAAGTATCTGGATTATAACTTCATATTTTTTCTATAATTACAGACCATAATTTTTGCTTTTTAAGTGTTCTGGATGCAAGCAGGTTGTATTTGTGTCTGTAGATCAAAGCATCTATCAAGTATATTAAAACTTCACATTTTAAGAACTTCTATAGTGGGACCAGCAGTTAGCGTAATGGCTATGTTGCTGGACTCCCATGTAGTTGACCGTGGTTCGAGTCCTGGACCTGGCAGCTTAAACTCACGCGGTGCACGTGTGCGTGCATGTCCAAAATCCTGAGAGGAGAATGGAGGAGAAGGGATTGCGGCGTGGCCATCCCCCCTGGGGGGGTGATTTCTTGCTTTCTGTCTCTCTCTGTCTTTCTGGCGAGCGCATGCGCCCTATAGCAAACCCCCCCCCGAGCCGCTTTCAGCACCCCCCCCCCCCCAAAAAAAAAGAACTTCTATAGTTCTTGTTATTCAATGAAATACTCGGTAAAATATTCATTGGCCCTATGTACTTGCTTTGAAATGGGATCATTATTCAGATAATCAGTATTGTTCATTTCCAGTTGTGGATTATTTGAGTCATTAGATTACTTTCTCATATATAGGTATGTTTTCTTTTATAGGGAACAGCGTGCCATTGATCTGTACAAGCAGCTAAAGCACAGGCCTTCAGGTAAGATGCTTCCAGTCACAGTACATGAAGGCATTTTGGAAACAACCATTAAAAAAATCAGGGGGAATTTTATATGTTTTAAAAGCTACAGAATAAATTTCAATGTGATATTGCCATTGAGACATCTGTGGTACACTAGTTTTCAATTTGTGAAAATTTACGAGATTAGGAAGGGAAAGTAATAAGGAAAGTGAGGTAGAAACATTTTTAAAGGGAATTGAAAAGAAGAAATCAAAAGGAAAAAAAGGAACTAGAAAAGAGGAAGATAAAGAAAGAAGCTGTAGAAAGATGGGAAACTAAGTGCTGCTTAAGATGAGAAGATTGGGAAGATGCAGTGGGTTCAGGTGCAACGTGGTTAGAGAGAAGGCCCGCATTCTAGGCCAGAGCAGTTGACCTTGAAGTGCTGCCTCCATCTGCACTGATCACCAGCTGCCTGATTCCTTGGCCCAACAGTTCCTCTTGAACATCTGCTGAAAACACAGAGTATGGTCTGCTGGAAAGAGCCCGATTGGGAATCAGACAGCTTAAATTCTAGATTGGTGCTTTACTGACCACATGACCCTAGGCAAATCTCCCTGTGTCTTATTTCCCACCTTCCAAACAGGGTTGAAGGGTAGCTTTCTTAACTCTGGTATGTTGTGTCAGTGTATTTAAGAGGATGTATATGAAAATGCTTTGGGGGACCAGCAGTTAGCATAATGGCTATGTCGCTGGACTCCCACGTAGTCGACCGTGGTTCGAGTCCCGGACCCGGTGGCTTAAACTCACACCGGGCGCCTGTGCATGCGTGCGTACCCAAGATCCCAAGAGGAGAATGGAGGAGAAGGGATTGCAGTGTGGCCATCCCCCCTGGGGGGTGATTTCTCACTTTCTATCTCTCCGTCTCTGTCTGGTGAGCACACGTGCCCTATAGCAAAACCTCTCCGTCTTAAGAAAAACCCCACAAAAAAAAAAAAAAAAAAAAAGCAAAAAAAAAAGCTTTGGAAACTGTGCAGTGTTATGTATCTGCAAAATGTTATCATTTAGTTAAAATTTTATTTGTTTTGAAAAGTTGGAGAAGGAATAAAAAGTGAAATCTGTGCCCTAATGCACAGTATACTCAAGTTACTTTTTAAAAGGATGTATTATGCTTAAAAATTTGCCAACATATAGGAACACATGTAAATTAATATGCATGTGGGGGCCAGCAGGTGGTATAAGTGGTTAAGGTGCTGGACTCCAATATGACCAACTGCGGTTCAAGTCCCGGACCTGGCAACTTGAAACTTATGCCAGGTGCATGTGCATGTATGCCCAAAATCGTGAGAGGAGAATGAAGGAGAAGAGATTGCAGTGTGGCCATATCTCACTTTCTCCCTGTCTGGGTCCCAGCATAATTCTGTGCCTATGGCAATATGTGTCTGATAGCAAAAATCTCTCTCTTTTCTTTTTTTGGAGAGGTTTTTGCTATAGGGCGCGTGCACTCGCCAGAAAGACAGAGAGAGACAGAGAGCGAGAAATCACCCCCCCGGGGGGGGCGGTGGCTACCCCACAATCCTTTCTCCATTCTCCTCTCAGGATCTTGGGTGTGCATGCACACACGCCTGGCTTGAGTTTAAGCCACTGTGTCTGGGACTCAAACTGTGTTGTACTACATGGGAGTCCAGCAACGTAGTCGTTACGCCAACTGCTGGTACCAAAAATCTCTCTGTTTAAAAAAAGAAATTGACACACACACACACACACACACACGAAATTGCATTTAAAAAGAACAGGACTGCCTCTTACACTGGTTGTTATTATAGTGAAGTTTGTTCAGTTTATCTCTACAGACATTTATAAAGTATACTTTTTTAAAGAATTATTTATTTAATTTTATTTGTTACTATTATTTATTTATATTTTCAATTTGATCAGAAAGAGTAAGCAGGCTATCCCATATGGGAGTCCAGTGCCTTAACCACCATGCTTCCTGCTGGCCCCAATAAAGTACACTTAAGGCAGAGAGGAGAATCCTACATAGCACACATGCCTGGTGTGATTTTCAAGCTGCTGGGTTCGGGACTCAAACCGTGCAGTTGACCATGTAGGATCTAGTGCCTTAACCTTCATGTCACCTGCTGGTCAAAAGACATACTTTTTAGAAGTCTCCTTTGACACTCCTTTCATAGTTTTTTGCTTGTTTTGTTTTTGTTTTTCGTGGGGGTTTTTTGGTAAAATGGGGTAACAAAGCAGACATCTCATAGGACTGTTCAGAGGGTAAATGAGGAAATTGTAAGCAGGTGGTCACAAATACTAGAAATACTTTTACATTCATGCTTAATTATTGTCCAAGGAAAATAGCAGCATAGATGCCTGAGCAACTTTCAATTCTTTCAAGTAGCTATTTTTCTGGAATGTAACAATTAATGCTAGTAGTTTTTTTTTAAAAATTCAGGTAGCAGGGCATGATGGTTAAGATGCTGGACTCCCACATGGCCAACCACGGTTCAAGTCCTGAACCTGGTGGCTTGCTTTCTCACTTTCCTTCTCTTTGATCAAATTAAAATAATAAGAAGAATTAAAGTTAAATAAATTTTTTAAATATTCAGATAGTATTTATTATAAACTGTAGAACTCACAAACCGTGACCAGCCATCGTCCTATTTGAGGATATTTCCCAGCTGCCAGTTACCTCTAAGATGTCACAGTACTCTCAAATTGTACCTCAGGGTCTGCAGTTCCCTTTATTAGTACATCAGGTTTAAGTTCGTTGGCTTTTTCAAAGCTTTCATGGCCTATAAACAGATGGATAAACATGAAATTCCAAGTTAGGGCAAAGGCCTTCTTCCTGCAAGGCTGTGACAGTTTGATGAATTGTCCTGCTGTTTCTAAATAGGTGTTGTTAATCATGCAAGAAGAACTGGTCTCTGAACTAGGGGCTAGCTGCGTACGTGTCTGGGCTTGAGTTAGTAAGGGAGAAAGATACCAAAGAGTGTTCTCAAGTATAGGCAGTGACAATACAGTGATCAGTATATACATGTAGTTGACCTTTGAGCACAGGTTTGAAGTGAGTGAGTCCACAGATATATGGATTTTATCCAGTAGGTATATTGGAAAATGCAGTACAGTACTGCAACGTGTCTGGTCTTTTTTTGGAGTGGGGAGAAGTTGTGTACACTCATTAGAGGGAGAGGCAGAGGCAGAGGGAGAAGGAGAAAGCACCTTCCTAATGGGGCATGGTCACACAGCAATCCCTTCTTCATCGTTCCCTCCTTTTGGGACTTTGGGCATGCAAATATACATGCCCGGAGTGTTTTTAAACTGGTCTGGAACTGGAACTGCATGGTTGGCTATGTGGGATCTGGCTGCCCTAACCATAGCCCACCTTATAATTTTCTTAATAACATTTTGTTTTTTTCTAGCTTACTTTATTGTAAGGATACAATATATAGTACATAAACACATTTTTATGTTATCGATAAGGCTTCTGGTCAATAGTAAGCTATTCGTAAAGTTTCTGGGGAGTCAGAGGTTATATGTGGATTTTCTACCGCACAGGGGCCAGTGCCTCTCTCATATTAAGTGTCAACTGTACATTATATATAAACAAAAGCACATAAATTTGGTTTTTGATACATAAGTAGAATTTCTTCATAGATAATTTCTAAATCTTTTAATTCAGTTTTTAATTTAAATGGAAGTGTTTATTAAAACACTTCAGATTTTGAGAAATGTTTGAGGAAATTTTTGTTTGGAGGGTGATTTGCTCATGCAGAAGCGAGCCGACGCCAACTGACTGAAGTCCTTTGTAGATCACTCCTACAGCGACAGCACCGAGATGGTGAAGATCATTGTGCACACTGTACAGAGTCAGGACCGGGTTCTCAAGGAGCTGTTTGGTCATCTGAGGTAGAAAAATTGCTTTCTTTCATATTGAAAGGTCAGCACATTTTTATCATGTTGCTTTCCAAGTGTAATGGCCCTCATTGGTAAATATACTGGGCTCAGGAAGAGTTTTGGTGGTACCGTGGGTAACTTGATCACAGCTGCATGTGCTTAGATGTTCTGTTCCTGGGCACTCCTGTGGAGATAGTCAGTCATGAACTGGTATGGTGCTTACTGTGACTCGTTTCCCCAGCTGGGTTTGGGAATAGTCATGTGAGCGATACGTGCATATCTGACGCTGATGTCATCTCTCCAGCAAGTTGTTGGGCTGTAAGCAGAAGATTATCGATCTTCTCCCCAAGGTGGAAGTGGCCCTCAGTGACATCAAAGAAGCTGACAGTGCTGTCATGTTTATGCAAGGAAAAAGGCAGAAAGAAATATGGCATCTCCTTAAAATTGCCTGTGTAAGTAATTACTAATGAGTGATTTAATATGACAGTGGGTTGCTGTTATTCCCTGCAAAAGAGATTTGTATCAGCATGAGCTGGATCCTCTTGGAGACCTATGCGTTTAGTGTTGAGTTGATGCCTCTGTTCTTTGCTTGGTGTCCGTCTAGCAATTGAAATGATCATCTTGCATTATCACTCTCCTTTCCAGTTCCTCTGTTTTTAATGCTCCTCCCAACCTTGGACCACTGCAGTTTCCCAACCCAGTTTGTGGGTAGATGAACTTGACTAGTCAGTAAAATCAACCCTTTGTTCAACTGCTTGTTTTTTTTTTTTTTAATAGTTATTTATTTAATTTTATCCTTTATTATTTTAATTTGATCAGAGAGAGGGGTGCACACAGAGAGAGAGAAAGAGAAAGTGAAAAAGCAAGCTGCTGGGTTTAGGACTCAAACTACACTTGGCCATGTGAGAATCCAATGCCTCAACCACCATGCCACCTGCTGATCCCTAACTGCTTGTTTTTTTTTTCCCCTCAACTAAAGTGATATTAGAGGGGTAATTACATTTGGTTTTAATCCATGAAGGAAGGAGCCAAGGACATAACAGAAGTAACATGTAACAGTATGAGTAGTTTTGTAGAGAACTACTGAATATGCATGTGAGTAGTGATGGAAACAAAATGTAATTTTGAGGAATGCAGTGAGAAATTGTGTAAATCAACAGGGTGCTTTCCTATAATCTTGATTTCTTTTTCCTTCAGACACAGAGTTCTGCCAGGTCCCTTGTAGGATCCAGTCTAGAAGGCACAGTAACCCCTCAGGCGTCAGCATGGCTGCCTCCAACCTCAGTAGAACGTGAACGTCCTCAGTCATGTGTGGTAACTCCTCAAGATGGGTGGGTTCACTTTGTAACGCTAGATGGTTGTGTGTCAGAGCAGGGGAGGAATGAGACAGCAGAGCAACAGTTCAGGCAGTCTTCAGAACACTTGAGTGTTGACTGTCCCGTCGCAATAACCTTGGGCAATGTCCTTGACTTGTTTAATGGTCAGATTTCCTTACTGTGAAATGGAATGCCATGTAGAAGTGCTGTAAAAGTTCAAAGTCAATATTTAGCAAGTGCTGCTTAGCTCGATCGAGGTTCTAAGTCCTCTCTTACTGGCTTATCAATTTCATTTACCCAAACCTTATTCCTTCCTTAATCATTTATGTCTCTGTAGGAAGGTATGCTGTCTTTTTTGCATTTCTCATTATAGAGTCCTTGATTACCCTTCTAATAAATTGTTGAGATGCACTGTTATTTTATAACTTAGTATTCCTAAAAACGTACTCCTTTCAATGGCTTAGATCAGTTTTGCAAATAAGAGCTCCAGTTTAAAGCCGCATACTTTGTTTTATTAATTTGTACACGTCTGCTAAAAGCTGAATGACTGTCCATTTCTGTTATTTTCTCAGCATAAGATGTGCCGTACCCAGGGCCAGTGGCTCTTTGCTAGCTTGTGTATTGTCGCTTTTCTCACAACTCATGGAGACCTCTGCGGCCCCAGCATTTCCTGGACGTGCTGCCCCTAATTAGTTTTGCAGGAGTGCAGCCGTGTGACGTCGTGCAGTTGCACATTCTGTACTCTACTTTTATGAGAGAAAAACTCATGGCAGGAAGGAAAGCTGGTATCAGGTATTTTACTTTTTTAAAGAAAGCAAGTTCCAGGGTGTATCTTGGGGTCACTGTAGATTTGGCCCAGTGAAAATATCTACAGCTATAGAGCAGTGCCATAATTAATTGACCTTAGGGAATATTCCATTAATCAGAGTGAAAAGAAGCACAACTTATTACTAACCTTTTTGCTTTCATTAGAGGCAGTTAGGTTTGTGAGGGGTTGCAAATGTCACCTCTATACAGGTAATTCCCAGTTAGAGGTTGTAGTTGTTTGCAAAACTGAATCTGACAGGTATTTTAAATATATTTTCTGGTAGGAAAAAATTATTATAAAGGAAAACCGATTTCAGTGATAATGTAGCCATGGTACTTAAGTACCAAAGATCAGGAACTGTGGCCTTAATTGTTCCATCTATTGATTAAGAGTCGGATCAGGATTTAGATGCTAAGATAAGAGTGGCTACCTTACATGGCCTAGAACTGTAGAACTGACTCCAGTAGAGTAGGGGCTGGTGGTCAGTGAAGGGTGGGCATAGTGGCCATGTGGAAGAGGAATGCATGAGGATGGAGACCAGAGTCAGGATCTCGTTCGAATACAAACTTCCAGGGATACTTCTTGGTTCTGGGCAGCTCCTCTGTCATGGTTTTCTCGTGCGGTCCTCAGGCACCAGCTTGCTTGTTTTCCTTTTCATTGCTGTCATCTGCCGTGTCCAGCTAGTTTTTCACTTTCCCTGATCTCTGCAGAACAGATTGTACTCTTGTATCCTCTCCCTTACATTATGTCTGTGAAGTAAGCATGCTGGTGCTTTTATTAATAGTGAGGGAAATTTCCAGAAACAAAAAAGAGATATTTCATCTGTCTATGACATGTGAATTATTCCTCCCATCCTCCGACAGTTAACATTTTTAGCAGGGATAAGAAGTTGTATGTAAGTGCCACTTACATTTCAGAGGAATATCAGTCATGTTACAGTGGATTTCTTGTCATTCATGTGAGGCAGAGGCAGCAGCTTGTATTAGACAGGACTCTGCCTCTTGGTGGGAGGAGTGAGGAAACTGAAGACTGCAGGAGTCACCTTCAGTGTGAGGTGCTGGGCTACAGGAGGGTCATGATCATCCTGACCAAAAAGACCAGGAAGTAGAGGAAATTCAGTGCCTCTTTGCTTTGTTCTTTAATCCCACAGGGAGACTTTAGCACAAATGATAGAAGAAAACTTGAACTGTCTTGGCCATTTAAGCACTATTATTCATGAAGCAAGTGAGGAACAGAGAAATAGTATGATGGTAAGTTTCGTATGACAGGGGGCATGTGCTTTAGGTATACTGTGTGCCGGGGTGTAGCTTTCTACGCTAGCCTTACCTAGCATTCAGGTCACACATGAGGAATAGAAGAGCTCGGAGGAAGGAGCATTGGGAAAGTATCTGCAACCTCAGATCTCCATCTTCTGTTATCAGGAATGTACTGGGATTATGTAATCAATAATCTGCAACAGTAGCATTTTTGGTCAAATTAAATTGAGTAGTAAGTTTTCTTTACACTGTGACCATAGAAGTGGAATAGTCATATCTTTTTGCTTCAGCAATCATTTTCTTCAATAAAATGAGATTTGTACTATAATTTAAAAAAAATAATTATTTCATTTTATTTACCATAATCATCATCATTATTTTAGTTTAACAGAGAGAGACAGGGGTGGGGGGGGGATTGAGAAAGCAAGCTGTCAGGCCTGGGACTCGAACTGTGGCTAAGCCAGGGGGGGGGCAGCTGCCAGGCCTGGTACTCGAACTGTGGCTAGCCATGTGGGAGTCCAGAACCTTAACCACCATGTCACCTGCTGGCCCCATGTACTATAATTTAAGTATAAGCCTCTTTGCTTAATGTGAAAAGGCTTTGTTTAATCCCATGGTGAGTGGGATTGTACCTATTGCGTATGAAATGAATTATGTTAATATAGCTGTAATGAATAAAAATGATCATATTAAGATTAGGTTACTATGGAACCAGCAGATGGCATAATGGTTACATCACTGGACTTCCAAGTAGTCGACTGTGGTTCGAGTCCCGGACCTGGTTCGAGACTGGACCAGGCGGGGGCATATGCATGTGTGCCCAAAATCCTGAGAGGAGAATGGAGAAGAAGGGATTGTGGCGTGACCATCCCTCTTGGCGGGAGTGTGATTTCTCGCTTTCTGTCTCTCAGACTCTCTCTGTCCTGCTGGCAAGCACATGTGCCTTATAGCAGAAATCTCTCTTGAAAAAAAAAAGAAAAGATTTGATTATTGTGAACTATTAATTTGTTTTAAACTTGGAGAAATTATTATAAAATGTTTACTAAATTAACTTTTACTATATTTAGTCTCAATGTCAACTCTTTGTATTTCTTCTTTAAGATAATTGTTTGCCTCAAAAACTTTCAATTATTTTTTGAAATTAGCAGAAAATAAGGTGAACTAAACTCTCTAATTAATAACATTTATTACTAATATATGTTAGATTTTTGATGTTTCAGCTTTCAATTATAAAATGTTAAAATACACAGAAATTTTCAAAAATGAACACTCATATACTTACTTATCACTTATACTCAACATCTGATTGTAACTTTTTCATGCCTGGTTTTAGAATCCTGACTGGAGTTGGTTAACAGAATGACTTGCCACTTGTTCACTCTCTCCATCCTCTGAAGCTGCTGCTGCACATGTTGGAAAATTGTTTTTCCCTCACGAAACCATCCTTCAGATACCAGTCAGTGGAAGAAATGGCTGTGATCAAAAACTATATGTGACTTCACAAGCACAATATTTTGATTTTGAGTAATTTTAACCTCTGAACAGATAGGATTTTATAAAAAGCCAATGGACTTATTTAAATATTTGTTTTACTACTACAGCTACTGAAGAGCATCATTGTTATCCATTTGTTTCCAAACGTGGTGAAACATTACTTTTGAGGAACCTTCATAAAGTTCATGGAAAATGGAATTAAAGTACAGGTTTTTTTTAAATTTTTTTATTTTTTGAGATGTTTTTGCTATAGGGCGTGTGCACTCGCCAGACAGACAGAGAGAGACAGAGAGATAGAAAGCGAGAAATCACCCCCCCAGAGGGGATGGCCACGCCACAATCCCTTCTCCTCCATTCTCCTCCCGGGATCTTGGGCACGCATGCACACGCACCCGGTGTGAGTTTAAGCCACCGGGTCCGAGACTCGAACCGCGGTTGACTACGTGGGAGTCCAGTGACATAGCCATTATGCTAACTGCTGGTCCCAAGTACAAGTTGATGCAAGAAAATTTTGAAATCAATGTAGTTTTGTGATAATACACATTTTCCATGAATGTTTTGAAGGCCTCCCTAGTATTTAACTGACCAAAAATAATTTCCAGAGCCAGCTTTGTGTCCTGGTGGTTAAGGCTGCCCTGTTTCATATGGCTGACTAGGCAGTTCAAGTCCTGGATCCAGAGGCTGGAGGAACATACCTGGCAGTGTATGGCCACAATCCTGAAAGGAGCAGGTGGAGGAGAAGGGATAGTGGTGTGACCGTTCCCCCTGAGGTGTGCTTTCTCCTCTCCCTGTGTCTGTGTCTCTCTGGCGAGAATATGCACCCTCTCGCAAAACAATAAAAATACCTTCTAAAGTTTTAACTTTGGGACATAAGCCAAATATATCAATAGTATTGTATGCAGGGAAGAAAAGCTCAACAAACATCCTTTTAAGTAAAGTTGTCTACTTATGTTTCTGTGGAAGAGACTTCTGACAAGTAAAATGATACTTCTTGAAGTTCCAAGCCTACCTCCTCGTGTTGTACTCAACAAGTGCTCTTCCTGGCATCGTAAGGAGGTGGTGTGATCCATTTTCTATTTTATTGCACATTTGACAGTGTCCCCTTACAGAAGGGATTGTGCATCTATCTGCACCTTTGACTCATACATCTTGTTAAATGTGCTATGTGTATATGTATTTAAGATGTACATTTAATAATATCAAAGAGAAGATGATTGTTAATTTATAATGTATTTGAAAGTTATATGTTTTTCATTTGTAAAAATGGGTAATTTGTTTAAACAATCTTTCCTGTCTTGTCATGCAAATGCATAAAGGTCTGCACTCCCTGTCTGTAATTGTATTCCAAAATTTAAAAAACCCTGAAAATAGGATTTTTATAAGCTTTGTGACCAAACTCATTTGCAAGTCTAATCTGAACTGACTCTGTTTACCCCATTTAGTATGAACATTCATTTATTTTGCTGCGAAAGTATTAATATGTTTGATTATTGCAGGTGGGGGTGCTGCCACAGACACTGTGAGGGTGATTATAGTATAGTATATATACTGAATTACTTTTCTAAAATCTGAAAATTTCATAATTCTGAAACATTTGACCTCAAGCATTTCAGATAAAGGATTGTGGATCTCATGAATGTATTGGGGTGGTTGGAAAAGTCATGACATGTTTTTGCATAGAAAAACAGAAAAAAGACATCATGACTTTTCTGACAACCCAATGTTATGTAATTTAGAAGGTATTTGTTTTAAAAAATGTGAAATGCTTTTGTATTCTAGACAATTTTTCACTTTGTATTAAATGATTTTTAAATTACTTTTTTAATCTATTCATTATAAAAATCAGATCGTAGCAGAATACTTGGATATGGCTTAGAAAGATATGAAGGTTTCATGAAGTGGAATTGGTACACAGAATAATGTAGTAGGCCCTCCATGCACTGTCCTTAGAAGTGAATCAGGACTTACAGTCAAGTCAGGACTGGGCAGCTTCTTTGACACTGTTTCCCCATGACGCATCCTGTCACCACCATGCCCTCCCTCATCTTGCTTGTAAACTGACATCATAGGCTCACTGTCCCCACTTCTGCTAGTCATGTCATTTTCCCAGCCACTGATTGTGAAACCTTAGGGCTGTCTTCTCCCATTTTTTTTAGTTATCAGTTACCACTGTTGCTCTAAAGATGGCAGTTCTATCCTTGTTAGTTGTTAGGCAGTTTCTCATTGTTTCTCTCTTTCTAGAAGTTTTCATAAATATTTATTAATTGGATACCAGCTGTTAAAAAGATACAGAGCTACATGGCAAGATCAGAAGCAGTTCACACAGGTAGTACAATGAAAGTGCCAATCTGAAATCTGCATGTTTTTTTAAAATATAATTATTTATTTTATTTTATTTATTCATTTATTTATTTTAATTTGACCAGAGAGAGACAGGGAGGGAGAGAATGAGAAAGCAAGCTGCCATGTCCAGGACTCGAACCCAGGTTAGCCATGTGGGAGTGTCCAGCATCTTAACCACCACGCCACCTGCTGTCCCTGAAATCTGCATATTGCAGGCCATCCAAACACTGGGATTATTAAAGGATTTTTTTTCTCAATGATTATGCATTTTATAAATAAAATAATCAGTAAAAGATTTTCTACTGATACAAGGTGGGGGCTATTCTGATGGCTTGTGTCTTGGGGGCTCAGGGCAGCATGGCCTTTGAAATTTGGGTAGGTGGTGTGAGTCAGAATAGACTAATAGTGAAATCACTTCAAACGCGCTTGCGATGGATGAGTGAGCCACCTCGTTTTTTTGTTGGGTGATAATTTTTCAAAGTTGAGTGGCACTTAGGAATTGTATACATTTAATTCTCTAACCTAAGCATATTATGGCTATCTAAGAGGATCAGAAAACATGGGCTGGAGTTATTCTTTCTGCTTTTGGAAAGGTATAATAGCTAAGCTCTGCAAATATCCTTTATCTGGGATAAGGTTCTATACATTCCTAGGTAATGACAATCAAATGAATCATATAGGGAAGTGAAGGTATTGAAGGGAGCTGGTAAAGTGGCCCAGAAAGGCTTGCTTTAATGAAGAATTGATTCTGTTTACCTCTTACCTCTGCTGCTACTACACTGTAACCTTTGGCCTGGCGTTTCCTAGCCATTTGACATCTCTGCTTTTGTTTGTCTCTGTTCTCAGCCATTCTGCCAATTTACTGGAGCTAACCACTGGTTTTCCATTTCCCTGCCCAAGAGGTTAGTTCACTAGCCTTTTAAGGCTTCTGTCATTATTACCTAACCTACTCTAAAGTGGGTACTTATTTCCATTACATTCCTCAGTCTCCCTCTCCCTTCTGCCCTTTTCCTTCGTCCTTTTTGTTAGGACATGTACATGGTGCAGAATTTTTGAAGAACAGAAGAATAAGTAGTGAAAAAGTCTCTGTCCTAGAACCAGCTTATTTCCCACAACAGCAGAAAATATGCTTCCCAAACTTTCAAAATCCAGCCAACCACACCACTCCTTTTCATCGCGCAAGGCTTCCTGGAAAGGAAAACGGGTACTGTTCTTTTTGGTCTCCCTGGAGGGCCTCCTACACACGCAGGCACTCGCGCGCGCACGCACACGCACATATGCACTCTCCACGCGCCCGTCGCTTAGCCTGTTCTGTTCCGGTGGCTTTCAAAAAGCCCTCTGGATCAGCATCTGGCGCATAATAGATCATTTTTAAAAATTAAAAAAAAACCTTGATGAGTGAATGATGCAGTTAGATGGCATAGCTAATTCTGCACTTAAACAGCACTTTTTCGCCGCAGGTCTAGTTGCGCCTAAACTGCAGATCCATGCCTTGAAATATACGTGCTTGCCACACGTAGGGCTCGCTGGAGACCACGAAAGCACAAACGGAACAGCTACCACACCGAGCGTGAGAGAGTGGGTGTTCTGCACAAGAGCAGACTGCCCAGTCTCTTGTCCTGCCTTCCCTGCCCCGACTTCCCTTCTCTTCCTGAGCTGTCAGATCTGAGAACTACGTCCCATTGCAGGAGACTGCGCGGCCGGGCGCCTGGGAGAATTTTGTCCCATCCGCTCCCCGTCTCTCTAGCCGCGGGGGGCGGGGGGAGTGGGCGGACGCGCCCGCGCAGCCGCAGTGCCGGCGAGTGGGCGGGGCCGGCGGGTGGCGCGGCCGCCGAGG
>NW_006160052.1:5548219-5570169 GCF_000334495.1 Tupaia belangeri chinensis | reverse complement strand
GGCTGGGCCCCTCCTCAGTTAGTGCCTTCCGCCCGGGGAGCGGCCTTCGGGAGAGGGGGCGTCGCGACGCTCCCCGAGCTGGGGCGGCCCGTGGGCCGTCGGAGACCGAGGGGTTGGCAGGGGAAAGCGGGCTCTGCGCGGAGGGAAGAATGAGGGGACAGGGGCTCCGGACTCCCCGGCTCAGCCCGCGAGAGCGCGCCGGGGCTCCGGAGGGAGAGGGTGGCAGCTGGAGGAGGAGGGCCTGCCGGTCAGGACTGAGGAGCCTTTCCTCCCTCACCAGGACGAACCAGGATGAATATGACTCAAGCCCGGGTCCTGGTGGCTGCAGTGGTGGGGCTGGTGGTTGTGCTCCTCTACGCCTCCATCCACAAGATCGAGGAAGGACACCTGGCCGTGTACTACAGGTGAGCCGCGTGGCCCGTGCCGTCCGCCCGGCCCTGCAGCGGCGAGCCAGGGTCCTCGCGGCCGAGTGGTTCGCCCCGCAGCGTTCGGGGAGCACTGCTCGTCCGTCCTGGGAAGTGACTTTCGTCCCAGCGCCAGGAAAGCAGGAGAACCGAGGCAGTCTTCCGCAGAGCAGCCTCCAGGTGTTGGAAAGTTTTGTGCAAGGTTGGCTTTGTGCACAGGTTAAGGCTCCGTGCGGTTATTCCTAGTACACTGCAGACTTCGGCCGACTGTAGCAAAGTGCAGGAAGGAAGTTGGACACTACCTGTAGCTGAAGAAACGCACGCCATTCGCCATTTGTAGTCCATACAACTGCCAAGGCTTTTATTATCGTTTACTCCTATAGACGCCGTTCTGGAAATCTGAGCCTGTTTATGGGGGTTCCTTAGGTTCATTTCAAAAGCCCCAAGTGTCTGGTTATGTCCTATAAGACCAGGATGGCCATGACAGTTGTTATATCCCTGGGTCTTAGGGGACAGAAACTCAAGATTGATAGGCCGCAGGCCACCCGCCCTCTGTTCTCAAGGTGGGCGAGGAATGGTATGGAATGTATTCCTCTCTAGCTGAGCTCGCAGAGTCTTCCCTTCCACCTCATTACCACCAGTTTGTTTGGTGCAGATTGTAAGAGAAGCAAATCTGTGGAGAAATTGGGATAGTGGTGTACTCAGAAAAGAGCTTCAAGAACTTTTGGGTTGTTTCCATTATCCCCCCTCCCCCATATGTTATTTTTACTTTTAGATTTATCCTGACTCTTAGAAAAAGTACTTTTTTAGGGCCATCCACATGGTGGTTAAGGCGACTGGATCACACATGGCCAACTGAGTGGTTCAAGTCCCAGACCTGGAGGCTGTGTGCATGGGCACAGGTGCACGTGTGGCCAAAATCCCGAAAAAGAGGGACAAATGGAGGGAGAAGGGATTGTGGCATGACATGCCCCCTAAGGAGTGTTTTCTCACTTTCCCTTTCTGTCTTTCTCTCCTGCAAGTGCACATGCCCTCTGGCAAAATTGAAGAAGAAAAAGTAGTTTTAGCGTTATGTTTAGCAGATAGAACTGGAGGATAAGAAAGGACAGATGAGTTCAATTTTCCATCCAGATGAGTATTGACTTTCTGTTGGTAAAACCAAGGAAGAAACAGCTCACTGTATGGCTCTCGAAAGACTTAGTGATGAACTTTTCTTAGTTATTATGACTTCTTTGCAAACCTATTTATATTTTCAGGACAGGAAGTTCAGTTCTACGAATTTACTGTTCAGTTTGTAAAATAGGACTTCATTGTTACATTCGCTCCTCAAATGCCTCCCTTCATAATTTCCAGGGTGTCCTTTCATAGTTCTCACATTCCAGAATTTGGTGAACAAGTCCCTATCTTACCTACTTTTTTTTTTTTAAAAGAATTATTTTGTTTTAACTTTATTATTATTATAATTATTATTTTCCAGTTTGATCAGAGAAAGACAAAGAGAGAGAGAGAGGAAATGAGAAAGCAAGCCACCACGTCCAAGACTTGAACCATGGTTGGCCATGTGGGAGTCCCAACGCCTTCAACCACCATGCCACTTGCCGGCCCCCCTATCTTACCTACTTACAGTCTTAATCCTCTCACCCTTCATCTTTCCATGCTAAATTTTTGTTATTGTTTTTATGTGGAAACTTCATGGTCCCAGTATTGTAATTGCCTTGCAGATAGATCAAAAAGGTTCATAAAGCCTCACAGATTTTCTCCTTCCTTGAAAGTTGGTATTCTCTTTTTTTCCATCTGGTGATTAAATGTAATATGTTTTGATTTGGCTCTTGTTATGTACAATTAAACTGGGAGCCATTAGCATTTTTTTCCCCACAAGTATTTCTCAGAAGGTTAAAGACCAAGGAGAATCCTTTCAACCCAAGAGCGGTACTGGAGACTCAGAGCTATGGTTGGTGGAGCTTATGAAATAAGATGTAACATCAGTTTAATTTGATCTTTTCACCTTTTTAGGTGTGGTAGGTATTTTAAGTAACATTTGCTCATCATGAGTTACTCTTATTGGTGAGGCTCTAGTAGGTCAGTAGCATGAGACACAGTGAATGTTTAATATCGCATTTTAGAGTTGGAAAGAGAATTTCTCTCTTTTTAATTTTGACAAATTGAAACATCTTTTCGCAGGGGAGGAGCTTTACTAAGTAGCCCCAGTGGACCAGGCTATCATATCATGTTGCCTTTCATTACTACGTTCAGATCTGTGCAGGTGAGTGATTCCTAGGGAAGCCCCCATACCACGTATACAGGTGTGACAAGAGTTACTACACTCATGGGTGGAGATGGATTTCCTTATTGCTTAAGCAGATGGTGGTATTTGCTTAAATGCAGGAATTAAAGTTCAGAGTGCAGTTGTTACAACACAAGTTACAATTTTTTAACCACCTCACTCTCTTGAAGTGAATTAAAAGTATGAGCTGGGCAGCTTGGAAGGGCTGACTTCTACCATCTGTAGCTGGTTCTCTGTCATAATACAAGCGAGAGCGAGGAACATGACTTAGTTTGGAACAGTGTTTGGTTTCCATAGTGGCAGCTCCTGAGCCACTGTTCACGTGGAGGACCTGGATTTTCATACACAGCCTTTCTGTCTCACATTGTTTACCTGCTACATTAAGCACAATTCTACGTGGAACCTTAGTGAAGACTGTATGTTGACAATTATATATGTCATCCCACGATATTTGAAATTGGCGTCTAGTCATCGGGAAGAGTGTCTTGGCTATGGGAGATACATAATAAATGTCTTTTGACATAACAAGACCATGAAACAGGATTAGACTGTGACTGCTTTTGCAAGCTCAGTGCGGTAATAAATCTTTGGATTTGGTAGTTTGTCTACCATCTGCTGCTGGTTTTTCAGGACTCAGGAAAATTTGATGTTATTTCATCTTCCTGCAGAGTGAGAGTTTTAATTAGGAATACTTAAGTCCACCCCCCCCAGTTTCCTTTTAGCCCCTGTTAGATGGCTTAGGGAAAAACTTGTGTCTGTTGAAGTGAAGTGGGGTGGTCTTGACGGCTATGTTGTTTCCCCACGTTTA
Organism: Tupaia belangeri chinensis; assembly: GCF_000334495.1. NCBI lineage: Eukaryota > Metazoa > Chordata > Mammalia > Scandentia > Tupaiidae > Tupaia > Tupaia belangeri. The sequence goes on along the minus strand of NW_006160052.1, from coordinate 5,566,673 downwards.
CTTCATTCATTCTGGCCTGGGTTCACGCCGTCTCTTTTGACTCACCAGCTCTCTCCCACACCTGCTCTCCTTATTAAATCTTGCCAGCCCTTTTTAGGCTCATCTTAGATTCCTCCTTTTCGAATTTATAGCTCTTAAAATTTGTATTGTAAATTTTAGCTCTTGATCTTTTTTCCTCTCATAATGTTATCTTATATCAGGCTGTCAGAAAAATCATGACATGTTTTTCCTATGTTTTCCTGTGCAAAAATGTGCCATGACTCTTCTGACAGCCCGATATTATCCTCTAGGTTTTTATGTGTTTTCTTTTCAGAAGATCCTCAAGCTTCTCGAAGTCAGGGGTAACACGTTGTGTTTCCAACCTTTCTGTTTACTGCGGAAGTTGTTTCTTTGGACTGACTTCTCAGGAACATGCAGTGTCGTGAACATGAGGGCCTGGCTCTGCTACCAGTTGGTGCCGCCAGTTGGTTTGGAGAAATTGCTGAGCTGTTATAGATGTCACTTACTCCTTTGTGAAAGGACTTTTTGGGACCAGCAGTTAGCGTAATGGCTATGTTGCTGGACTCCTATGTAGTTGCGGTTCGAGTCCCAGACCTGGTGGCTTAAACTGACGATGGACGCGTGTGTGTGCGCGCCCAAGATCCCGAGAGGAGAACGGAGGAGAAGGGATTGCGGCGTGGCCATTCCCCCAGGGGGTGATTTCTTGCTTTCTGTCTCTCTTTTTCTCTCTGTCATTTTGGTGAGTGCACGCACCCTATAGCAAAAACCTCTCCAAAAAAAGAAAAAAAAAGGAGGACTTTTTAATTTCATGGCCTCACCAACAGCCCAGTCTACAGTGTTATCAGTAGCATTATCAGACCCTCAGAGATCAGTGGCTTTTTTTAGCCCTTGTTCAAAGCCTGGTCAATCTGTCTTCCTGAAGCTTTGCATGTTAAATCATATTGATGCAGAGATATATAAAGGAGATACAGATCATAACATTAAACATATTTTAGAGTTAAAGTGTATATGTAAAAAGCATGCAATATATACTTATATAGTATTATATACATAGTTTTGCAATTATATACATAGTAATAAGTTATACTTGTAAGAGATGCAAATGAAATTAGTAAAATGATCACAGTGTAAGCTAATATTCCTTACATCTGAAAATAAATTAAATATTGGAGCCAATATGACTAAATAGGAATCCTCTTTTGTATTCTAGTAACATTCTAGGGAAGAATTTTATTAGTAGAACCCACTTAAGAAAGTGTTCTTAAGATAATAAAGTATGGGGAACCAGCAGTTAGCGTAATGGCTATGTCGCTGGACTCCCACGTAGTCAACCACGGTTCGTGTCCCGGACCCGGTGGCTTAAAACTCACGCCGGGCGCGTGTGCGTGCATGCCCAAGATCCCGAGAGGAGAATGGAGGAGAAGGGATTGCGGTGTGACCATCCCCCCTGGGGGTGATTTCTCGCTTTCTGTCTCTCTGTCTCTTTCTGTCTGTCTGGCGAGCGCACGCGCCCTACAGTGAAAATCTCTCAAAAAAAAAAAAAAAAAAGATAATAAAGTATAAAGAAATTCATTTTTAGAAATTTTTATAACACATTAGAAGAGATAGACTATATAAGTGAATGAGTCAACAAACTTGACAATTGAGAAGAATGCACATGAAGCAGTTCAGGAAATGTGAAATCCATACATTATGTAAGAAGGGAAAACAATATTTAGAGAAATTAAATGAAAACTTCCATACTTTAACAAATACATAAAGTAACCAAGAGTTGTTTTTAAAATAAATATCCTTCCACACTAGGAAAATGTTAGGTCACTAGAAAAGTCATGATATGTTTTTCTTCTTCTTTTTTTTTTTTCCCCAGAATTGTTTAATTTTATATATACATATATATAATTTTTTTTTTTTTAATTTGACCAGAGAGAGACAGGGAGAAAAAGTGAGAAAGCAAGCCACTAGGTCCAGGACTCGAACGGCCATCAGCTATGTGCGAGTTCAGTGCTTTAACCATCTTGCCATCTGCTGGCCCCATGATGTATTGTTCTATGCAAAAGTGCGTCATGACTTTTTTCACTTGATAGTTAGGAGAATATAAAAGAAGTATAAAAGTACATAAAGATAAGATGTTAAATTAGGTATTTGTCATTTGAACCTTTTCCTAGTTCTCTTCTGTTTGAAAATTGGCCGGAGAATATACTTTAGGTTTAAAGGGGAATGTGTAATTTGTTTAAAGGTGGTGTGAAATGTGGCGATTGACTTACTTTCACATTTTGAAGGAAATAAAATGATCTGAATTCATCTCTTTATCAACCTCCTTTGCTTTACGTAGGACTGTCACTAATGTGTACCATCACCCTGATCTCTCAACCTAACAATTACCTTTTATTTTCTTCCCTCCTGGAATTTTATACTCAATCAAGTATCAGATCTTTCCTCTACTATGTCTCCTGGATCGACATCTTCCAGGTCATGGGCTTTACTAAATTGATCTAAATAAATGAAATGTTTTAGCTTTCCAGCTGGTTTTCTTGCCTCCAGATAAAATGAATGAGAACCACATCACATGTGAGCAGGGGAATTAAGTGAAAAACTTATTTTCGAGCGGTTCCTTTTGTAACTATATGTAAGGTGAGCCCAGCATTCAGGATCCTCTGCCTCAGATGTCTTTCAGAATTTCACTTCCCATCACTTGCCCCTTCACCCCAGGCAAGCTAATCTAGTTCCCGACACCTCTATCTACAGTTTGCCTTCAGCTTGGTATTGAAGTAGAATGTTTATTGAATTGAAGATATTCCTCTGCCTTGTCTGTTCATTTCTCCCCCTCTAGATCAGGCTTATATAAACTTCACTTCAGAGAACTTTCCAAACTTACTTTACTCTGTAACTTAACACCTAGCTGTTCAGTTTATGCTGCTACTTTACACCTGTTGATGAGTTGCCTTATAGGGATTTTATCTCGTCCTGGGCTGTGAGCTCTTTGGAAACAGAGACCGTGCTTTCTTTCTCTTTTGCATTTCCCCCCAAAGTAGTGTGTTGCCTTGGGCTGGAGGGAGCAGTGTGCCCAGAATACACACATTAGTTGCTGACCTATTCGAGGCCTTGGAGTGCAGTAAGGACAGAGGCGTGACATGAGCAAAGCAATGAAGTCCCAGGTTGTTGGCCTTCGAGGGAAGCAAGACTGCAGGCGGCATTTCTATGTGAGAAGGTGTGAGAGATCCCCAGGCCCTAGAATATTGACTGTGGCTTTAGACGGGAAGGGTTGCTGTGGACTTCAAGGGCAGCTTTAGCCTTGTAATGCATGTGCTGGTTATCTTTCATCTCTGTTGTAAACAGTAACACTAGCAGTGGAGTCAAAGTTCAGAGCACAGATCACAGTCCTGGGGTGGTTGTGGGTAGGCTGGGTAGTTTGCAATCACAGGCCGACTCCAGACCAATAAGGGACTCTGGAAGAGGTTTTTCCTGGTTAGCAGATCCAGCACTGAGCGGTCCTCAGTGTTCTATAGCTATGAAAGTTGGCTGTCTCAAGTCTTTCATTTCTACTGCAGTACAGAGAAACAAATGCTGTCATAGCTGCTCTCTGAAATTGTAACAGTGCTCTTCTGCACTTCACTCACCGCAGCCATCCAGAGCTTTGCCTCTGGGACCAGTACTTTTTGGACGATATGTGTCCTGAGTATTGATGAGATACTTTTTCCTCCCCAGACAACACTACAAACCGATGAAGTTAAAAATGTGCCTTGTGGAACAAGGTAAGTGTTCTCCTTGCTCACCAACCTCCCTTTGCTTCAGGTGTAGTCGCCAACATTCTTGAAGCCGAGATCACTGAAATGTCTCGCAAGTCACCATGATAGTAACCCAGGAGGATTTCTGTTCTGAACATGCTTTGAGCAAAGACCTACCTCCAAGTAGGAGCTTCCCGTCTTAGAAGCCATTAAGGTGTTGAAAAAAGTGAAGCTTTATAGACGCAGCAGACCCAACTTTGTATGTTAGCACTGCTGCATCTTCTTTGTTGGCTGCTTTTTAACAGACTTTAGTTTTTAGAGCAGTTTTAGGTTCATGGCCGAATTGACCAGAAAATCAGAGATTTTTTACATTCCCCTCCTTTTCCATGTGCTTTCTTCACTTCCGTAAGTTTAGTTTTCTCATTTGTAAAAGCTGAGTAGTAAGAGCTACCTTGCAGTTATTCTGAGGATTAGAATTAATGTGTGTGGGGGGTGGGGGGCAGCAGGTAGTGTGATAATTGAGGTGCTGGACTCCCACATGGCCAGCTGTGATTCAAGTCTCAGACCTGGTGCCCTGAAACTCATGCCAGGCACTTGTGCATCCATGCCCGAAATACCAGGAGGAGAAGAGATTACATTGTGGCCACACACACACCACCCCCCACCCCCGGGAGTGGATTCTCACTTTCTGTCTCTCTCTCTCTCTCTGTTTCTCTCTGGCGAGCATGCACACCCTATGGTATAAAAAAAAAAAAAAGAAAGAAAGAAAGAATTAGTATATATGAAGTGTACTTGGCCCAGAGTAGACACACATTGAAAGATAGTTGAAAATGGAATCACCCCACCTTCTTCCCATCTGTAGTATTAAATGCCATCTAATTTAGAGTTTCTGCTTCAGGAGGTCTGGAGTGAGGCCCAAGAATTTGCATTTCTAACAAAAGTTCTCGAGCGATGCTTGATGCTGCTGGTCTAAAGACTCACTTTGAGAATTACTGCCCTAAAAAGTGTTAGGGAAAAATAGGCAAGCAAGGCCCAAATGATTTCTAGAGTATAATTAGAACTTTGAATTATATCTAATGAAAAATGAGAAATTCAAGGTATTTTTAAAATGACCTATTTTAAATGACCTAAAATATTATTATTTTGTTTGTTTTAGAGAAGTTTTTGCTGTAGGGCGCATGCGCTTGCCAGAAAGACACAGAGAGAGACAGAAAGCGAGAAATCACCCCCTAGGGGGCATGTCCACGCCACAGTCCTCTCTCCTCCATTCTCCTCAGGATCTTGAGCACACACGCACACATGCCCGGCATGAGTTTAAGCCATGGGGTCCGGGTCTCAGACTGCGGTCAACTACATGAGAGCCCAGCAACATAGCCATTACGCCCTCTGCTTGTCCCAACCTAAAATATTATTACAAGCCTACAAAAGAACCTTAGACCTATAGAGGGAAGAAATGCTTGGGGAAAAAAAAGGACTAAGTTCTGTTTTAAGTTCATACAGTGGATTATCAAGTTCTCCCTAGGTCGATCTGTACTCTCTTTTGTGGGTTCCCTTTTGGCTCACGCTCTTTCCATTCCTTTGTTTTTAGTGGTGGGGTCATGATCTACATCGACCGAATAGAAGTGGTTAACATGTTGGCTCCCTATGCAGGTATGTTACCCATCATTCTCTTTGGTTTTATGGCTAGGGCCAGAGTTTTTGTAACTGAGAAATCCCCTAAAGCTTAGCAAGGCACTGTTCAACCTTTATTGCTTCATTGATGACTGATAAATATTTAAAAAAAAAAAATCACTGGAACATTTGCCATTCTAGGGCATGGAGGCAGAGCCAGGTCACAAGAGCTCTCTTTCAGACAGTTGACTTGCTGCCACCGTGTGAGTAATTCTTTGAGCTTAGTATTTCTAGGAGCAAGACAATCATCGATTATTTCTAGAATAGGCAAGTCACATTTTATTCAGTCAGACAGAATTTCCTTATGTAATAAAAACCTATAACTGATTTATTCCTTGGGCCATGTTGATTTATCTCCAAAGTCTTTCCTGGCTTAGAAATGCTATGACTTCCAGAGTAAGCTGGAAGTCCTCAGTGTGTGGCCACACTTTCTTGGTAGGTGATGAAACCCCCAGAGAGGGAGTGGAGTGGATACTGTTGGAATCAAAACTTAATTAGAAGCTCTGAAGAAATACCCTTGTTCATAAAGCTAGCATATGCCTCGTATGGACAGAAACTTGTGTTTGACAAGTACAGTTTGAAGAGGTGAAATTACAGCCTTTGCCTTGTAGCAGTTTTTATTTTACTTGGGAAGACATGATATAGACCTTAATATATATACATGTATACTATGTATATATGTTATACACATGCTATAAATTAATAAACCTTATGCTATTTGAGCATTTCTTCTAAATTAATAGAACAATTATCTGAACTGACCTAGTAGCCTACTGGTGTGTGTGTGTGTGTGTGTGTGTGTGTGTGTATACACATATGTATGTATATATATAGACATGAGAGGTCATGCCATTGGTACAGCATAAATAGTGACAAAATTTCATAGAGTGCAGGTGTAATTCTCTTGGGATTTAGATCGTATTTTTCAGGGATTAAGGATTTTTCTTATCTTTTTCTCATCTACTTTCTTTGGTTACAAGTCATTGGAATGTGTTATGACTGAAAACAGAGGAAGGAGATTGATGGTTCTGTTTCCAAAGATAAATAGGAAACTGTTAGATTGCCGATTCATTTGGAAAATGACCAAGCCAGTGATTTTTGTCAGCAAGTGTCTATTGATCACCTGGCCATCATTTGTGACCTGGAATCTATTAGGTTGTCAGGAAAGTCATGATGCATTTTGCAATGTTTGTCTATTCAAAAATATGTCATGACTTTCCCAACAACCCCATAATTGCATCTAACGTCCTGCATGGGAAGGCCAGTAGGACGAGTCTGGGGGTCTGAAGGCAGTGCGTCTTAGTAGGTAGAGCACAGGAAGGTCTGATATATACTCCTTGGGATTTTCCGAAACTCTGATGGTTAGTTTCCTAATATGCAATATGTGGAAGTTTTCTTTTTGAGGGGTTACGTGTTAATACATGTAAATTGTCTGCTACAGAGCCTAGTCCAGTAAATGGTTAACTCCTTTTCCTTTGTAGCCTGGTATCTTTTCAGCAGCCTTTAAAGGCTGCCTTTTTATTTATTTATTTATTTATTTTTGAGAGTTTTTTTTTTGCTAGAGGGCGTGTGCGCTCACCAGACAGGCAGAGACAGAAAGCGAGAAATCGTCCCCCAGGGAGGATGGCCACGCCGCAATCCCTTCTCCTCCATTCTCTTCTCGGGATCTTGGGCATGCACGCACATGCGCCCAGCGTGAGTTTTAAGCCACCGGATCCGGGACGCAAACCGCAGTCAACTACGTGGGAGTCCAGCGACATAGCCATTATGCTAACTGCTGGTCCCTAAAGGCTGCCTTTTAAAAATGGCCATTTGCAGCTGCTTCCTTCTTGTAGCCCAAGGCTCCTCAGTCAGTCAGGCCCTTTCCCTCTCAGCCAGGCTTCTCCTTGGCAGCAGCTGCCTTCCACGTGCCCTCCCGCTGGGCGCTGTGGCGCTTGGTTCTTCCTCACCCTGCTGCCAGTGTTCAGGCCTGACGATGCCGTGCCCTTGACATGCCCCTTACATGACACTTTGACAGTTCTTTATTACTTCCAGGGCAACCTATACTCTCCTTAATGTGGACTTTGAAATTGCCCATTAGTATTGCAGATACAAGCGTATCTGGAAAACTGACATCCTTGGCAAAGCTGATAATCCTGGGAGACAGAGGAGCACATCAGTGTTTGTCAGCTGTGCTCTGTGTTTTCTCTGTCTCATTGCTGCTTTCCACTGTGTATAAGGCAGAATGTGAAGATACACCTGGGTCATTGTTGGATAAAAACAAACATGAGTTATGCTTCTCCTTCAGTGTTCGATATTGTAAGGAACTACACTGCAGATTATGACAAGACCTTAATCTTCAATAAAATTCACCATGAGCTGAACCAGTTCTGCAGCGCCCACACGCTTCAAGAAGTTTATATTGAGTTGTTTGGTAAGCATTTTGTTTTTTTGTCTTATATATGTAAATAACCAATTAGAAGCCTTATTCAACTCATTTATTGATGCCATAAATTAATAAACCTTATGGTATCTGAGCATTTCTTTTTTTTTTTTTTCTTCATTTTTTAATTTATTTTAATTTGACTAGAGAGGGACAGAGAGGGAGGAGAGAGAGAGAAACCAAGCCACCAGGTTCAGGACTTGAACTGTGGTTGGCCATGTGAGAGTCCAGTGCCCTTAACCAACCCGCCATCTGCCGACCCCTTGAGGATTTCTTATGAATTAATAATGGAACAGTTACCTGGGCTGACCTCATATCCTACTGGTTAAGGTAGCCAGATCCCATATGCAGTTTGAATCCCAGCCTCAGGGACTTGAAAAATATGCTTAGCGTGTGTGTATGCATCCCACAGCTTTCTGTAGGATGGAGCAGTGAAGGAGGAGTCACGGCATGATCATGCCTCATGGAGGGGAGTGCTTTTCCCTCTCCTCTCTGTCTCTGTGTGTCGTTGCAAGCACACATGCCCTCTGGCAGTAAGAAAAATAATAGAGTGGCATGGAGGTTAAGGCACTGGCTCCCACATGGCCTACTGTGTGATTTAAGGCCCGGACCCAGTGGTTTGAAAATAACGTGGGCGCATGTGCATGCACATCCAAAATTGCAAGAGGAGATGGGAGAAGGGATTGCGGCATGGCCATACCCCTTGGGAGGTGGTTTCTCACTTTTTCTCTCTGTCTGTCTTTCTGGCAAGCACATACGCCCTATAGGAAAACCTTAATAATAGAGCAGTCAGCTTTAAAATATTTTTTTTAATCTTAAAATTTCTTATGTAACTTGGTAGAGATGGAAAAACTTTACTTTCTCACAGACTGACTGTATTCTGTTTCTACTTGATAATTATTTGATAATTAGCTTTTTTTAAAGAGAGATTTTTACTATAGGGTACATATGCTCACCAGAGATACAGAGAGAGACAGAAAGACAGAAGGCAAGAAATCAACCTTCAAGGGGGATGACCATACCACAAGACCTTCTCCTCTATTTTCCTCTCGAGATTTTTGGGCACACATGCACATGTACTTGGCATGAGTTTCAATCTACCAGGTCCAGAACCCAAACCATGGTTGGCCACTTGGGAGTCCAGCTCCTTAACCACTACGCCACCTGTTGGCCCCATGACAATGAGCTGTATTGTTATTTTAATAGATAATTTGAGGAACTTTAGAAGCCTGTTTCTTGGGGCACCTCCTATGTTCTGTGGTTTGATAGAAGGGCTGACAGTACTCAGCACGTAGTTGCTCCATAGCTAAGGTGCTTACAGCCCAAGGATACACGCAAAACCAGCAAAGGGACGAGGCAAGGGATAGGGGCCAGTTCAGAAGAAGTCAGGCCCGGGCTCCCAGGAGTCCTCCCAGTGGAGTCCTGCACGGTGTGCTCAATCTCCCCAGCAGCAGGTTGTGTCAGCACATGGGAGATGTCGTCTCCCAGGGAGGCGCATCAGAGGCTTGGTGCCTGAGTCTCTTTTGGGGAGCCAATCCTGTCGACACCCTTCACTGAGTGTGTACCAAAGTCTCAGACTGCCAGGGGAAAGCAGGTGTCTGGCATAAACCAGCTTGTATAACAGTTTAGGCACATTGAGCCAGGAGTACCAGTTCTGGGGACCTCCCCAAATCCCAAGTTGCCAGGACCAACCAAGGCCAATTTGCAAATGCCTTTCCCAAGGACCACTGTCTCAGGCCTGCTGCATGAATTCTCTTTTGCACAAGTTACTTTACATTTGTGATAGTGAAAGCTCTGGTCAGCGAGTGGGTTGTTGCTATGATTGGTTGTACACTTCTCCCTCCTGGAGTTTTTATTCAGTTTCTTCGAGGGAGACACAGAAATATTTAATTAACTTCAAAATCTACCAGTTGGTTCCTCTTTGATGATTGACAACCATTACAATGGCATATGAGGAAATTGGTTGGTTCTTTTTTTAAAAAATTTATTTATTCATTCATTTATTTTAATTTGACCAGAGAGAGACACTGAGAGAGAGGGAAAGTGAGAAAGCAAGCCACCAGGTCCAGGACTCAAACCATGGTTGGCCATGTGGGTGTGTCCAGCACTTTAACCACCATGCCACCTGCTGGTTCCCATGGAAATTGATTGGTTCTGATTTGTCATGTCAGCAGTCATTTTAACACTGATGAAAGTACCATTGAGGTAGGAAATTCACAAATTATAAAGCCAAGTGAAGTGACTGCATCTTTAGTGGCCACTGTGTGTGCGTCCCACGTTTCTAGAGCTTTTTCTCTTTCTCTTTTAAAAAAATCTAAAATTGGGACCAGCGGTTGATGTAATGACAGTGTTATTGGATTCCCATGTAGTTGACCACGGTTCAAGTCCCAGACCCAGTGGCTTAAACTCACCACGGGCGCGTGTATGTGTGTGTAGGCCCAAGAGCCTGAGAGGAGAATGGAGGAGAAGGGTTTGCAGTGTGGCCATCCCCCCCAGGGGTGATTTCTCACTTTCTGTCTCTGTCTCTTTCTGTTGAGTGCATGAGCCCTATAGCAAAAACCTCCCCGAAAAATAAAAATCTAAAATAATAATAGGGTTAAGGTTTTTTAGATAGAATTACTTTTTTTTTTTTTTTTTTTTTTTAGGATTTATTTAGTTAGAGGCCAGCGGATGGCATGGTGGTTAAGGGTGCTGGATTCCCACATGGCTGACCATGGTTTGAGTCCTGGACCTAGCAGCTTGCTTTCTTAATTTGACCAGAAGGAGACAGAGAAAGAGAGAAAATGAGAAAACAAGTTGCCATAGCCAGGACTTGTGGGAATACAGCACCATCACCACCACGCCACCAGCTGGTCCCAGGAATTTAGGTACTTTCAGAATTCAATAAAGATCGGTTTAAGATAGAAATTTGCATTTTTGCAAGAATCAGGACACTCTTATCTTTTGTTTTTAGGTTTTTGTCATAGGGTGCATGTGCTCACCAGAGAAAGGGAAAGTGAGAGATCACCCTCAGAGGGGACTGCCACGGCACAATCCCTTTTTCTCTATTCTCTTGTCAGGATTTGGGGCATGCACACTCATGTGTCTAGTGTGATTTTCAAGTCACCAGATAAAGGATATGGTGCTGGGACCAGCAGATAGCAATGGCTACATTGCTAGACTCGCGCACATAGTCGACTGCGGTTCAACTCCCAGACCCAGCGACTTAAAACTCACTCCTGGCGTGCGTGTGAATGTGCCCAAGATCCCAAGAGAGAATCAATAGAGGAGAAGGGATTGTAGCATGGCCATCCCCCCAGGGGATGGATGATGTCTTGCTTTCTGTCTCTCTGGCAAGTGCGTGTGCCCTATAACAAAAATCTCTCTCAAAAAAACCGAAAACACCATGCCACGTGCTGGGCCCAAAAATCCGGACACATTTTAAGGGTACTGAACTGGGTCGGCAGGTGGTGTGCTGGTTCAAGGTGCTGGATTCCCACATGGCCAACCATGGTTTGAGTCCCAGACCTCATGGCTTGCTTTCTCACTTTCCCCCTCACTCTCTGTCTCTCTTTGGTCAAATTAAAAGAAATAATAATAGCAAGTGGAATTAAATAAATAAATAATTTTAAAAAAGGGCACTGAATTAAGGTACTAGAGATCCATATTCTCTATTTATTGGTTAAGCTTATTTTATCCAGTAATTAAGTTTATCCCATAAATAACTCTTAGTAAGTTACCAGATAGATAACGTACCTGAAGTTAAGCTACATAGTAAGTTTATTGGATAAAGTTAGACTAGCTGCTTGTCATTGTCTCGAATTTCTTTATTAGATCATTTCTCATACTTTCTGCTACACAAAGAAGAGTATGTGTGATGAAATATATGTGTCACTCTTAGCTCTATAGGAAAATAATTCCTTGGAAACTTGAGGCCTAGTGATGATTGATTTTGTTTCAATATTAATAGTGTTAAAACATTGATCATTATGAGATTTGTTGTTCTTGGCTTCAAAAACAGATCAAATCGATGAAAACCTGAAGCTAGCCCTACAGAAGGATTTGAACGTCATGGCCCCAGGTCTCACCATCCAGGTAAGCTGTTCTCCTAGGAAAGTTCTCTGAGAATTTTGAGAGCTTTGAGTTTAATCCTCTTTACCCAGATCGTTTATTCAGCAGTTATCTATTGGGTCAGTGGCCCGTTTTTGCTTAGAAAAACATAGCAAAATTACCTCATGACTTTTCCGACAACCCAGGAATTACAGTGCTATGGTAGTTTATGGAACATTTCTTGGTTTTACTTTAGGTATCTACAAAAGTAAAATATCTTTGTAGCTTCCCATGGGTGCCATTTTCTTCCCATGGGTGCCATTTTCTTGTGGACACTATACATTTTGGCAACGCTAAATTATTTATTTTTAAAGTTTTTACTTATTTCTTTCAGTAGAGAGAAGCTAGGGCCAGCAGATGTCCTAAGGGTTAAGGCAGCTGGGTTCTACTTGGCTTACTGTGATTCGAGACTGAGAGCTAATGACTTTAAAAAACCTGCTAGGCGCATGTGCATGCATGCCTAAAATCCAGAGAGGAGAGTGGAGGAGAAGGGATTGTGGTGTGGCCATCCCCCGGGGACGATTTATCACTTTTCCTCTCTGTCTGTCTCTTTCTCTGATGAGCGTATGTGCCCTGTAGCAAAAATAAATAAATAAATAAATAAAATAAAGAGGAAGAGAGAGGGAAGTCTACCTGGTGGTAGTTTCACACTGATTCACCTTCAGCATCAGCCAGCCTGGGGACATGAACCCAGAACCTTCCCATGTAGGTCCAGTTGCATTACTACGGTGTCACCACCCACTTGCTACACTTAGTTTATTTAAAAAGTCTTCTTTCTTCAAGAGTAAATTAATCTTAACTTACTGTAACTTTTTTTATTCCCTATCAACTTATTTTCTCAACATCTTGACACTCTTTTATTACACTTGGCTTAAACACAAACACACTGCACAACTATACAAAAATACTATCTTTCTTTCTACTCTTATTTAATAGTTTTTTTTTTTTTCTTTTTTTCTTCTTCCATTTTAAAATTTTCGGTAGGGCACATGCATTCACCAGAGAGAGGTGGGGGAGAAGTGATGGCATGTGCCCTCACTTGGAGGGATGGCCATACTGTAACCCTCTCTCCTCTGTTCTCCTTTAGGGGTTTTGGGCATGCATGCTTACAGGCCCAAGTATGTTTCCCAGCTAGACAGCATGTGTGATTTAGCCACCGTAACCACTGTGCCACCGGCAGGCCCTTTTTTTTTTTTTTAAGTAAACTTGAAGTAGTTTTTTTAACTTGCTAGAGGATGCATGCACTCACTGGAGAGAGACAGAGAAAGAGGAAAGGTGAGGAAGCACCCTGGGGGTGGCCATTCACAGCGTCCTTTCTCCTCCACTTGGACCACAGAGTCACCCACAGATCAGCCACGTTAACCACCGTGCCACCAGCCGGCCCTTTTTCAAAAAATTTGCCAGAGTGTGTGTGTACTTGCCAGCATGAGAGAGAAAGAGAAAGCACCCCCATGGGCATAGTTACACCTCATCTTCTCCATTTCTCCATCCTGTTGTAACTTTGTGCATCCACGCACATGCACCTGGCATGTGCTAGCCAGAGTGACAGAGAGATAAGAAGCAAGAAATCATCCCTAGGGGAATGGCCAGGCTGCAATCCCTTCTCTTCTTTTCTCTTCTTGGGATTTTGGGCATGCATGCACAAGCGCATGGTGTGTTTTAAGCTGTTGGGTCTAGGACTCAAACCATGGTCGACTACGTGGGAGTCCAGCAATATAACCATTATGTCATCTGCTGGTCCCACACCTGTCATGTTTTAAAAGCTTCTGGATCTGGGACTCAGACCTTATTATGATCAGCCATGTAGGAACCAGCTTCCCCAGCCATCAGACCCTGGGCTAGCCCTATGAGCCTTTTTCTGTTAATTTTTTTTTTGTTCTTTTTACACCTTTTTGTTAAAAACAAAGACACAAACATACATTAGCCCAGGCAAGTCAATATCACTGTCTTCCACCCCCACATCTTGTCCCACTGGAAGGGCAATGTTTTTTTGTTTGTTTGTTTGTTTTGTTATAGGGCGCGTGCCCTTGCCAGACAGACAGACAGCAAGAAATCACCCCCCAGGGGGGATGGCCACACCGCACTCCCTTCTCCATTCTATTCTCGCGCTCTTGGGCGGGCACACATGCACATGCGCTCAGCATGAGTTTTAAGCCGCCAGGTCCGGGACACGAACCGTGGTCAACTACATGGGAGTCCAGTGACATACTCATTACATTAACTGCTATTCCCTGAAAGGGCCATGTTGACCAAACAAGATGTAATTAAAGCAAGCGCAAGAGGGAAATATTGGTCAAGGGGAGAAGTGAGCACAGGGTCTGTGAGGGGCTGCCAGTGTCGACTGCATGCCATCTCGCACTGAGCTTTGTTAGTAAGTGGAAGGGGTACACTCTAAACCATATTAGGAAGCATGGTGCAGTAAATACGTAACCAGGAGCAGTCGTTTGTCATCACGGTCAGGTATTGTGTCCTGTTCACAGTTGGATGTGCCACACTTTCGTACGACTGTCAGCACAGTAGGTTTGTGTACACTAGCACCACCATAAACACACAAGCAATGCGTCATGCAAGGATGTCACTTTTCAGCTCTGTGATAGGCTTTTGGAACCATCCACACATGTGTGGTCCATTGCTAAGCGAATCGTCATCGTGCAGTGTGGGCAGACTTGTTTCCCCGTGGCCTCGCCAGCAGTGGTGCAGCTCCTTCTCCGTTTCTCCATCCACTGGGATTTGGGCACACGTACTCTCCTGGAGCATTCCTCAGTCCGCTAGGGCTGGAATTTGACTACATGTGTGGGCATGTCAGATCCAGCTGCCTTGACTTGGGCCATGGGGGCCTGCCCGTTTTTCTGTTGGCTTATTTTCCTTACTGATAAGTACCAGATCTGTATACATTTTGGATATTTTTATACACACACTCATGTTATATATGTTGTAGAAAAAGTTAGGTTTTAGGAAAAGATGAGGAGCAAAGTGAGACTTACCACCCAGTCATCTTACCAGCAGAAAACAGTGTGTGTTGTGTCTCTTTAGGCTCTCACTATATAGGAGTAAATGTTTATGTTTCTACATATTAATAAATGCATGTTAGGTAACATGGAACCATACCATACTTTTTAGCTGTGTATATGAACATCTTTCCAAGTTAAAAATAAAGATTTTTTGCCACATTATCACTTTTAATAGTTGTATTTAGTGAACTCTGTGATTTCAGTTTTCTTTACTACTTAATACTTATGTTTCAGTGTCTAAGCTTATCTATATGTCTTTTAAAATCCTTTCCTTAGTGTGTGTGTATATACATTTTTTTTTAAGAGATTTTTGCTATAGAATGCGTGTGCTCACTGGAGTGACAGAGAGGCAGCAAGAAATCACCCCCCCCCCAGAGGAAAAGGCCACACTGCAATCCCTTTTCTTTCATTCTCCTCTCAGGATCTTAGGCACACACACACATGCACCCGGTGTGAGTTTTAAACTGCCAGGTCCAGGATTTGAACCACAGTCGACTATGTGAGAGTCTGTTGTTGTAACCATTATACCATCTACTGATCCCAGTATGAATTTTTAAAAATGGGATTGATGAGGGCCAGCAGATGTAGCAGTTAGGTCGCTAAACTCCCGCATGACCTACCATGCACAGTTCAAGTCCTGGACCCGGTGGCTTAAGACTCTCGCCAGACACATGTGTATGTATGCCCAGGATCACCAGAGGAGAATGGAGGAGAAGAGATTGTGGCATGGCCATCCCCCTTGGTGGGTGATTTCTCACTTTGCCTTTCACTGTCTGTCTTTCCCTCTCCAGCAAGTGCACCCGCCCTAAGGAAAAAACCTCTACCAAAAAAAGGGAGGGGATTGATGAGTCGGAGAACATGCCCTATTTAGGGGCTTTATTGTTATTATTATTTCAATTTATTTATTTGAGGGGCTTTTTGATACATACTGCCAAATCACCTTTCAGAAAACTGTTAGCAGCTCACGCTGTCACCTGCATTGTTGGTGAGCTCTAGTTCCTACATAGTTGATTGTGTGATTGAACTCAAATAATTGGCAGTTACAAGCTCTCTTTCTCTCTTAATCCCTTGGAGAAAATTAATCTGGTATTTGTATTACTTGTCAAGGTTCGATGCCCTACAGCATTTCTTGGCCATTTGTATTTCATTTGTGAATCGTTTATGCTCACTTTGTTGTTGTTTATGTGTTTCTAATTGATTTAAGTAAGCTATTTTATTTTTTTTTTGAGAAGTTTTTGCTATAGGGCGTGTGCACTTGCCCGAAAGACAGAGAGAGAGAGACAAAAAGCAAGAAATCACCCCCCCAGGGAGGATGGCCATGCCACAATCCCTTCTCCTCCATTCTCCTCTCAGGATCTTGGGCACGCACTGCACATGCACCCAGCATGAATTTAAGCTACGGGGTCTGGGACTTGAACCTGTGGTCGACTACATGGGAGTCCAGCAACATAGCCATTATGCCATCTACTGGTCCCAAAAACCTCCAATAATTATCAGGTAAAAATAGCTTATTTAAGGGACCAGCAGTTGGCGTGCATAATGGCTATGTCGCTGAACTCCCATGTAGTTGACTGCAGTTTGAGTCCCGGACCCAGTGACTTAAACTCAATGTCTAAAGCCGGGCGCGTGTGCGTGCGTGCCCAAGATCCTGAGAGGAGAACGGAAGAGAAGGGATTACAGCGTGGCCATCCCCCCTGGGGGGTGAGTTCTCGCTTTCTGTCTCTCTGTCTCTGTCTGTCTTTCTGGTGAGCGCACATGCCCTATAGCAAAATCCTCTCCAAAATAAATACTCATTGATTATTTTTTAAAAAAAAATGATTGGAGGTTTTTAAATGTAATTCCTCATTTTTTTCCTTTGCCGTGTAACTTTGTGTTTTTATTTTTCCTGGCGGTTTTGAAGTTTTGAACTTCTACGCAGTCTGTTCAGTGCTCTTTTCTTTATGATGTGTTGCTGGGCTGACATGCTGTAAGAGCCTCTCACTATTTTAAAAGTACGGAAATTTAAATAAAATCAGAAATGACAACATTTTTCTCTACTTTGACAATTGTATTCTTAGAATTAACTCTTTAGTTCATCTGGAATCCGTTTTGATGTCAGTTGTGAGGCAGGGCTCCAGCTCATTCCCTCCTTCCCCCATAGGGTAGCTATAGTAATTATTGAATAATTTATCCCTCCTCTCCCCACTTTGAAGCGATGTTTGTGTTGTGCTCTAAATTCTGTTGTATACTAGAGTCTTTCTGAGCATCGTTCTGTCCCATTGATCTTTCTGTTCTTCATCTTTTAAGTTACTGAGTCCTTGTTTTTTCCTCATCAGATCTGCTTCTCTTGTTTTTCCCTTGTGAGTTAACGGCAGCTCCTTCTCAGACCTATCTTGTAGTGTGGAAGGCACCTTTAATTTTCTATGTTTTTCTGTGCAAAAAAGCCTCATGACCACCCAGTATTGTAGTTAGGATGGAAACTACCTACAGAGTTGACCATTCTCTTATATATAAGGAATGCTATGTTGCTTAAAAGCTTTGTCACTGAAAAATTTAGCCAGTTTTCAGAGGGAAATTCGAACTTGCTGCAGACCACCAGTGTTGTGTGTGTGTGTGTGTGTGTGCAGTGTGGGGTGTTTAAATAACATTAATAAAATCAGAAGCTTCTGAGAGAGCAAGTCCTTGGTGTAGAAAAGTCAGCCTCCTGATAATAGCACTTTCTCAGTAGATAGATTAATTACAGCAGAGTGCACTACAATTCGGAAACGAAGTATGCAGTGAATAATGTCCTCAAAGACCAGGTAGGCTTCGTTCCAGGCTTCTGGGAAGGAGGAATGTAAACGGCTAATGGGTCTTGCCTTCCTCCAGCCAGTGACTGTTTATTTCCTGCCAGTGCTGAGTGCTCTCAGGCTCAGGAAGTGATAAACTGGCCTGCTTCTGTACATGCTATACAATTGCATATACTTATACTGCCCTGGGAATTTGGTGCTTGTTTCCGACTTGATTTCGAATGTTAGGATTTTGTCTTTGTTTGGCTTCTTTGGCTTGCAAGTTTAAAAAAGAAAGCAAGGCATCCAGCCAAAAATCTTCTTAAGATATCGTCTAAGGAAGAGCCTTTTTCCAGGAGAGTTTATTTTCTCTGTGGGTAGAGTGTTTTTTCATGTGGTCAGGCATTTTTCTAAGGAAAGAAGCAATAGTTCATCTTTGACTTTCAGGGTGATGGCGTGAAAACTAAATTTTTGAGTGGAATCCTAAAACATGTTAGTAAACATGTTTTAATTTTGTATTAGTATCATTTGAGGAGATTTAGTTTGAAGATTTATTTTTAAATATACATTGGCTTTTCACTTTTATTTTTTAGGCTGTACGTGTTACAAAACCTAAAATCCCAGAAGCCATAAGAAGAAATTTTGAGTTAATGTGAGTAACATGCATGGGATACCAGTGTTTTTCTTCAGGGCTGTCTGCACACGGGTATACCGACCTGGGGAAACGCGCAATGGTGCCCTCTGGGGTGCGGAACGTGCCTGCCTTCTGGACTTGGTCTACTAACATTC